>NC_138939.1:13787500-14387500 GCF_965226115.1 Aulonocara stuartgranti | reverse complement strand
AAAAAGAGACAATTCCGCTTTCACAGCCCTAAGTACTGCAGCTACAAACAAAACTCATGGTAGAATGATTACAAGCGGGCTGGGTGTAAATATACACGATCAAATTCATGTACCTCTGACAGTGTCCAACCATAGCATCTTTAACACGACTCACCATGGGGATACTTAAACTATGTATTACTCACCTGCAAAACAAGATGTGTCCAGCTCTCCAGTCCTAGTCTGCCCTCTGTTCTAAAGCTGTTCATAGAAGTCTGATTGTTGGACTGACCATATCGCAGAATGAGAGCTTCCCCAGACACGGTCAGAGAAAAAAACAGCCGCTGCTCTGAACTTTTCTCCAGGAGCATCCTGAGAGAAACAAAAAACACACATAAACAATAAACGATTCAATTATGTCTGCATCAGTTGACAGTCCAAAAAGGTTCACATGAATATTTAGCAGTAAGAATTTTAAAGCTTCACCTCAGGAAACAAAGGGAAGAATGGACTCTAACACCCATGAAGCTGAGCAACACTACACACAGTCTCTCATTCTGACATTTTCACATGGAATATCAATATTTTACATGACTGTAAGGTTTCCGCTGCTACGCTGAGGCGCAGACGCACACACTCTCTACGTGTCATATTAACCACCATCACTGACATTTTATGGGAAATCATGGCTTTTATGAACCCAGAGCAGGAAACCCTATAAATCACAGTTAGGTACATGCAAGAGAAAAAGAGCATTTGAATGTATGTCTGTACAAGCACGTAGGTATAAAAGTGAGTCTCTGTGGAGAGAAAGATAGAAAGACAGGCTAAAGAAAACAAATATAAAAAAAAAAACACCAATAGGTAAATTGCTATAAGTACAACACGAGTCAGAAATTATTTCAAGTACTTTTCCTTTAACACACACATAAAAGTGTCTATTAAGGAAGGTATGCAATTATTACTGGCCATACATATTGACCTGAACATCACAGAGTCCAACTTAATTTTATGTGAGCAGCAGTCTGATATTAAGAATGATATATGTGGGGAAAAAAAATACACACATTTCATAAAACCAGTAAAAAATGTTTGCTTCTTTGTTTTAAAGCTATATGCTTACTTAAAATTAAGCAATTTTTAGACTGTCAACCTATTGGTTTATTGGATAACAAGACAATTTTGTAATTTTCTCATTTGACCACCACAGTGAATTTTAATAAAGACAATCCAGATATCTGGAGTGCATATTTTCAGCTTTAATTGAAGGAGTTTTAACAAAAACAAAATACAAATATTTTAAATACATGGCCCCTATTATCAGAGGTAAAATAATTTGACAAGTAACCGACAACCAGTTTTATGTCAATTTCATGTCCACTTCATGTCCACATGACTCATAATTCAATGACAAATTAAACAGATAAAAGTTCTGGAGTGAATTTCTAAGGATGGAACTTGTATTTGGTAGCAATTGACTAAAGCTCTCAATATGAGGTCCAAAGAAAAGTTGAGGTCAGTGTCAATAAGCTGAAAGAAAAAAAAAAAAACACCTAGTGAGAAAAAAATCTCAGACAGATAACATTACATTAGTTTAGGAGTATCTTATCAACTACATGTCAAATGTATAGCTGCCAGTAGAACTGGATCACTGTTCTTTATTGAGGATGTGACTGTTGAAAGAAGTAGCAGCATGAATTCTGAGGTGTGCAGGGCTCAGATTCAGCCAACTGCTGCAAAACCGATTGGACAGCAATTTGTAGTGCAAATGGATAATAAAAGTAGGCATACTGCAAAAGCAAACCAAGAGTTTCTCAAGACATAGAAACACTCTACAATAGCCAAGTTAGTACCACACTTCTAGGATTTTCAAGTACTACAAACAATCCTTATCTTTACAACTTGTCCAGCCCTTTTGTTTGTCTAAAAATGGTTGAATTCCTGAATAGTTATTACAACATTTTGTTGAAGTTGAAAGTTTGAATTTTAATCACATCTTTATTGCTGGACTTAAAATCCACTTTGGTAGTATGCAGAGAGGAGGGAAAAAAAGCATCGCTGTCCAAATACCTATGTACCTAACTGTACATCACAATACTCAACATACACACTGCTACTACTATCACCATAATCTGTTTCTATAAAGCAAAGCCACAGTGTTGTAAAAACCATCGTCTGGAAGAACAGGTGGCTGGGTCTGTTCATTGTTCAGAGGGGAGGGATGTGAAATCACAAAGAGGGGGAGGGACACAGAGAGTGGGGTGAGGAAAGATGGACAGAGGTGAGGATAGAGACCTCCTTTCATCTGGCTTCTTTGATGGCAGCCATGATCATCTCTACTACAAAAGAATGATAGCCAACGACAGCAGCAGAAAGAGAGCAACGAAGAGAGAAAGAGTGAGTGAAGGGGGGGAGATATTACTTCCATTCAGTTGCATTCAGCCATACAGGTGTCATGTTCCACAGACCAAGACAAGACTTGTCTGTCATTTGAATCCTGAGACAGACAACTTCACAAACAAAAATCACAGCGTGAAATTTAAAGGAGAGATTTGATCTCTGAATGATTCTCCATCTGAGTTAAACTTAACAGACACTGACATTTAACTGAACATCCACAGAGTTTGTACAACATGTATGTAGCCTGTCTGGTGTTAGACTAAAGCTCCTTCAGAGCTATCACTAGTGTAAAGATCCTGGTCACACTTATCTTTTTGGTACACTGCTGAATAAGTGAATGCAGTATGTCTGGAAATCTCCAAATATTCTTAACAGCTCACTCAAAATTTCCAAGTAATCCACAAAACAGGAAACTGTCCTTGTTTGTGAAAATGGTGCAAACTGTTCCTGATCATATTAAAAAAACAATATAATGACACTTCACCAGATCATTTTATGTTTCTTGATGAGATAAATTAATATTACAAGTCTTTTGAATACTACTGTAGTTATATAATAAAGTTATGTAAAGCTTTTTATTGCTTTGACATTACCTGAGTGTCAGATGCATTTGAACACTACAAACGTGAGACCGAGCCCATCAACTCAAGGCTGCATTTTCCACTACTAGCATAACATAATTTTGTTAACCTGTGGTTAATGCAGACACTACATTTTTACAGTTAAGATAAGATGGTTTCTCTGCAACTGAAGCTGAATTTAGTTTGATACTTTTATTTTAAGCTGTCCATCCCTAGTCTGACAGTGTAAAAACAGCTCACTGCCAAATCAATTTAGTCCTGCTTTATCAGCTAAATTTTTGAATTTAAACAAAGGCATTATGTAGTTTTTTTTTTAGCTTACTTTCAATTTCTTGACATGCCATGTTGTTCAAATCACCTGCCTTAAGTGTTGCTGTATGTAGGAAGAGATAGGGTTGCGGAGTAAAGCCAGCTGACCTCTTTGAGTGTGGGCAAGCGCCTTGTCTATGTGAGTGTGTGCATGTGTATGTGATTGCAAGCTGATCTGAGAGTGTGTAACTCTGCACCACGCTACCCTTGCCTGGAACATACCAGCACACTCTCATCCACTGTCTCTTACACACAACATGTCTGTGACATGACAGCTAATTGTTTCCTGATGGTTATACTGATCTCACCAGACCTGACCTGCTCCTTGTTATTGGATCGATATCACAGGGCTTTCTCTTTCATGTAAATATTTGTAAATCATATTTAATGTCATACTATCATCATATATATACATTTTGACTAAACTTCACAGTGGTCTAGAAGGAGTGGTTTATATGTCATCGCTACAACAGGATAGTGTAGCACTACTCTGATGCTATATAACAGTATTTGAGACCCAGTACTAATAATTGACTATATTTAAATACATTATCCTCCTAAAACCCGAACTCTTCCACTACATGCATTTTTAATTTTTCTTTGATATTTGGGCATATTGGGGCCTGATGAATGTAAAAACAAAGAATTACCAGATTTTTTTTTTTTTACCTTATTTTTGTTTTTAAGAAAAATAAGAGCCACAAATGAGGGTATTCGTCTAAAATTTTGATAGAACAGTAGCAGTATAATGTCCTCGTAAGTGGATATCAGGCCCTTGTAGAGAAAAATTTAGTATTTTGGTCTAAATAACCCAAAATGTGATGTCCACATACGTGGACGCCAGGTCCTAGGAGGTTGTATAAAATTTTAATATTCATGTGTGTTTCACCCATTCCTAGTATTTTGTCCTGTCTTTCTCCCCTCAACCCCAACCAATCTCGTCAGATGGCTACCCCTCCTTGAGGCTGGTTCTGCTGGAGGTTTCTACCTCTTAAAAGGAGGTTTTTTCTTCCCACTGTAATCAAATGGTTGCTCATAGGGTGTTGTCTGATTGTCTGGGATCTTTACTTTACAATATAAAGTGCTTTGAGGTGGCTGTTGCTGTTATTTGGAACAATCTAAATAAAACCTGAATTGGATCAAATAGATATTCAGTCTTTTTCACCTGTTGCAATCATACAAAGGGAACATCGGGCACAGACCTACCTGTCCTTTTACTGACTTACTGCAATGGTGATGGTGTTTTTCCCAAAACAAATTTCACCATTTAGGTTTTTGTTTTGTTTTTTTTAAATAGGATTTGTCAAGAAAACAGCCACGCCATCTTCTCATGTTCTGCCTCTATTTCATCTGATTGGCTTCTCTTTTTCATGAACTAGCCTTTCCAATTCCTTTTTTCCACCTGATTTAATTGGCTTCTTTGCTGACTGTAAACATGGCTTTCAATCAAACGGAAAACATTTCAATCAAAACCTAATGCATTTTGCTAAATATTTTTTTTGTTTCCAACAACTACCAGAACTGCAGCACTTTACAGAAGGAGGAGAGGGTTTGAAGGGATGATGCAACTGAAAGATTAGCCAAACCTCAAGTAATAGAAAACATATATGATAACACGCACGCACACACACACACACACACACACACACACACACACAATTAAATAGCTGCCATGTACATGCACACACAGCTATCATCTGTCTTTTGCTTCTTATGAGTTAAGAAGTAAACAATCATTGTCTGTCAAGCCATCTAAACATTTTGTACTGCACAACGAACTGTATGATAAGACTAATAATTAATCAATTTTAACAAAAGCAGTACTCAGTGGATGATTCGATTTAAAGAAGGATTCTTATCTCCAATTATGCAATGACAACTGTATTCTTACAGCTTACAAAATTCAGACTCACATTTCCCTAGCAGAGCTTGGTTTTATCCACAATGCCAAGGTGAGGGAACCCATTGCTCCAAGTTTCTGTGAAGGGGGAGTGACCAGGCACCCATCCTGGCCTGGCTGAAACAACAAACTGCTGGATCCACTAGAAATCCCATCGAAACTGTTAGAGGTTCCAGCTTCTCTCTGAGTACCAGGGCGAGTGTCGTTAGTGTCTTCAGTTACACAGATACCCCTGATGGAATGAAGTGCAGGCATGTCAGTATGTTCTCCCTAAGAAACCAAATAACTTGCAGTTATTAGCAAGACACCGATTGTAATGTCATTAACACAATTTAATAAATAAGTCAATTGTTTTATTTTTTTAATTGATTCATTTTGCTTTGCCTTAAAGGTTTTGACAGAAAATAACTAATAAAATACCTGACATTACTCTGAACTTAATGAAGCTACCTGTGTGCAGCCAGCAGCAGCGGAGCATACGGAGGCGTGGAGGATCTATAGGGACACTCTTGGACACAGAAGGCCTGATAACATGTGAGCAGTTCAGCCTGAGAAGAAGGTGACTGACAGTAGCTGCTCCGCTCTGGAAAGCCACAGGTGTAACGAGGCGGCGAGGTCGACACGGGTTTAAAGGCAGCAATGTTCTCCATTCGTGGGAAGTGTCCCTGTGAAAGATTGAGAAAGTCTGATAATCCCTTTAATCCTGGTGTCTTGCCATGTTTTTGTAGCTTTGGGGACTGCAGCCACAAACATTTGGATACAATAATAACTTGTAAGGCCATATACTGTATTTGAATCTACTTCAAAGAAATAATAACAATATCAATCACAATGTAACACAAAAAACTTTGTATAGAAAACTCTTACAATTGCATGTGATGTATTTATCAAGATTAAGACCTTTACAAGCAAAATAATTAAAATATATAGGCATATTATTTGAATTAGTTCAACTGGAAAATGTACTCTTTGCAAATGATGTATCTGAAGATGTTTTGAGATACAAATGTGGAAAAAGCATAGGTTTACATGATGAAATTAATAATGATGTAATAATTTTTTTTCTTCAGATTTATTTTGACTCACTGCAGCAGTGCCTCAACTTACCTGGACAGAACTATTATTAATGGGTTAGGGTAACCCTAGCCTGACTTCTAAACAGCATCTGAATCAGAAATGATAATCTTTAAGCAGCTCTTACCTGTGAAGAAGCAGGTTTTGGACAGAGGCTGAGGAAGAGGAGAGGTAACCAGAAAAGAATATGACGCCACCTCATCCTCATGATGTTCTGCCTTTTCATCTTTTGTTCACTGATGTTCTTCAGGGACAACAGCCACAGAAAGATAGGCCAGAGATTATTTTCCCTCTCCCTTTGTGCAATTTCACCCTCTTTTTCTGCAACTGACAACATCCCAGAGGCATCTGTCTTGTCCTTCCAACTTCTGTGCATATCATTTCTATTTCCCCACTTGCTGTCATTACATAACTTACGAAGTGATTCTCTACCTCCGTTCATTCTCCATTTGTTGTGTCCTATGCCCCATGTTTGCCTTTCCCTTTGCACATTGTCTCCCTTCGCCCCTGCCTCTGTTTTCCAGTCTCCCTTCTCTTCAGTCCATCTCAGGCCTTTCGCTCCACAACATTCCAGAATCAGTTTCTCCGAGGGATCCAGCATCTCAGGTCTGGACTTTGGAACATTCCTGCAGGCAGAGAGATGTTTCTGAATTTGGATTTCTTTTGGAAGAGTTCTAGCAGGATTTGAATAAGTGATGACTGTCATGCTTTCATGCTTTAAGGGTAACAGTAACATTTTTTTTACAGGCCAGTGCTCCTGGGGTGAAGCTATGACTCTTAGCTCTCTGTTACACTGTCCCTCACAGGCACACACATATACACACACACACGCACACAAAAACCGTAACCAAAGCCCTCACATGATAGGTAGGATTTTACAATCTAGAGAGGGAAAAGAGAGAAGGAGAGAAGGAAAGAGAGACCTGGTCAGACCAAAATCCAACATGAGACAAATCTGGGGAGAGTGAAATGCCATGCAGGCTATTCCCTAGCCAAAGCCTACACTATCATGTACAGCTTGATGGAGGCACAGCTCAGCTGATACTGCTACATTGCTTTTTCCTTTTCTTCATTTCCCATTGAATTAAACATGCCCTTTTTCCTCTGGCATTTGGCTCCCAGGTTTTATCCAACCAAACGGGCTTTCACACAAGTTTGTTGGAAATTGAGGCTTAGCGGAAAGCTCTCTTCATTACAATACTTAGCAGCTTCAATTTCGCATTTAGACGCACAAAAAGAGGCCAGCAGTGCAGTCATCTCTAGTGTTAGATTACTTGGTCCAGGCTTCAATCTATACTATCCGTTAGGAGATAGAAAAGCTTACACTTTATCTAAAACCGCCTACAAGACTATGTGCTGCGCAAATTTGTAAACCTATGCAGATAACAGCCTAAAATATGTGGTACGTCTATGAGATTTACCTGTCGTTGCGGACTCCCCGCACAAAGCTCTCTCCCCATCACAAGTGCAGCGCCAACAAACATTCAACCTGTTGCTCTGACATGAGTCGTACAAAACAAGCTACCTGTTCCTCCACACACCTGTCTGTCAGCGGTAACAGACGCCGCTCCAGAAGAAAAAATAGTCCTTTCCAAACATGACTTGAATTATTTTTTGCCTGTTACAGTTCAACAGAAAAAAGCCAAACCAAAAACTGAACTTGACAGAGCTCCGCTTTTGTTTTGTTTTTTCCTCTCTGTCTTACCTCTCTCATTCAGAACATGCGGCGCGCGCTGCTAAGCAGATTACCGCGAGCTGCCATCTGGCCAGCAGCGCCCGAGGCGGCAGGATACCGGGCACAAAGTAACGGCGGTGAAACGTTACACTGTTGTGAACCAAGTAACGGAAACTTGAGAGCCCCGGAGGCGGCATGAGAGCAAACAGTGCGACATATCCGTTTTGCATCTGTTACAGAACACCAAAGATTGTCTTTGACAGCAAGGCATTAATTTGCGATTTAAATAATTACCCCCTGCCTGGTAGTAATGTTTTACCCCCCACCTACGTGGGATGCGTCTGGGTTGCAGACAAGTGGCTCTCACAGGAAAAGAGGAACGCTATCAAGGTCGCTAGGCAACGCTGATTTGCTCCGGCCACTTAAAGAATTGCAGGAAATCATTTATAATCTCATGTCGTTCATATATTATTCATTTATGTACATATTCAACCTATGTGCCAAATCGCTATATAAGTATTTAATGCAGTCTCTCACAAATAAACCAATCAATCAGGAAAATAAACAAGCCATTAAAATCGTATAAATGATTTTGCTAACCATCTCAGTAAACCTTAGTTTAAATATGGATCAGCATTGTTCAGCTTAGTTCCAAGTTTAGTATATCATTATCATTATTATTATTATTATTATTATTATTATTATTATTATTTACTAATAAGCCCTGTAGCGTAGGTCACTTAGCCGGCCCCCCAGTTGAAATAAAGGAAGGAAATTATGAAGAATAATGAAAATGAGACGCATTAATTTTGAGAAAAAAAAAACAAGGCTGTTGAGGGGTTGTTCAGCAGTTCGACTCAGCGGGGATCCACACTAACACTGAGTGACTCTTGATAAATATCAACAGTAGTTGATTATCCCAGTAGGTCTATCATGAAGCCATGGATTCAAAAGTAACCAAATTGCGTAGTTTATATTTAACTGTATATGTGATATGGTAGTAATTTACATACAAAAAGTGCATGTGCATTGCTGACTCATGTCATTTTATCTCATTTTATGTCATAATTCAAATTTAAATATCACATTTTAAAATAAAAAAAATATAGAGAAAATGTAGATAAACGAGTCTGATTCAATTTTGATAAGCAATAAATAAAAAGTGAAGTTTCTGAGTATTTTCTATTTCCGGTTCAAATGCACAAGATGAAAAGGCCGTAGGGGCGGGGTTCGTTGGTGGGGTGGAGTGGCAGAGAATAATACTGACAATGTTCACGTATGACAGTAAAAAGAACAACAGAAACGGTTCTTCGGGCCTGCACAACAAATTCTGTTCGTTGCATTTTTACATTTTAGTCCTATAGGCGAGTCTAAGCCAGTTATATGTAAAACATCCCGTAGTCCACCCACCAGCAAACTATGAACAATCCCCTTAACGCACACACAGCAGAAGCCGAGGCACAAACTCAAGTATACAGTAGTTTAGACTTGTGTACTGAAGAGCTCTGCATTTAAATTGTGTAAACATTTCCACCAAAAAAAAGAATCCTCTCTTATAATTTTCCCTGCCGACAAGTTTTTGCGTTATCATACTAATCGCGTTTGAACAGCTGCAATTTGCTTTGGTTGAACAAAGGCATTCTAACTAGGTTTTAATTAAGTGTTCCTAATGACCTTAAGGAGATTAGAGGTTCGCCTTCTAATCAATACCAGGCAGAGAGGAGCAAAGGGAGGGGAAAGGAGGAGAGGGGTGGTGGCTAGGGGCTATAGGATAGAGGTAGGGAGGAAAAGGGGTGGGTAAGGAAAGAAGAGGGAAAAGACGGTGGTAGAACAATAAAAAGTGAATGGAGGAAAGGAGGAAGAAAGAAAGAAATTGTGGGGGATGGAGGGTTGAGGAACTTGCTCTTTTTTTTATGAAGAGGTTGTCATGATGGCAGATTTGTGGATTACCTGGTTTTCTCAAGTAGTTTAACAAAGTAAATATATAAAATAAAGCTTAAAAGGTATCAAAATAAAATGTACTGTTACATCCAGAAATATCCTGTGCATCAGTATAAAGGCAAACATGCACATATATGATTTGGAACCTTGACGTTTTCCATCCCTCTTATTTTCCTACTCTTTTTCATTTTCTTCTCCTTTGAGAGGGTGAAAATGACATTACACCATAGTGTCAGATAGACGGTGATCATCAAGAGCTTTGTTAGCCAAGAAGAGTTTCTCTTATCCTCTCCTCATAAGACATTTGCATAGATTTGCACAGAGTGTGTCCACATGACAAAGAATCTAGTCATACATTGATTGTACTAATTTATTCAGCCAGGCGCGTTCAGTTCGAGAGATTGAAGTGCTATCACACAAGCGGGATTAAAACTGGATGACAATCGCACAATTAATATTGTCTCATTTTCAAAATTACTTGTGTATGACTTATATTTCGCTAAATTGTGTTTGCTGGTCTAATAACATTAAGGCTAATATGCTAAATGTAGGCTGTAAATGTATCATGTCTCCGAATCTTCAGAGCAGCATGAATATGTATGGAGACATCCTTGGCCTGGCTGCTGATTAGAAAAAGTGGAATAAATTGGTGGATGGGCTGCATGTTTCTCTTTAAGCCGAGCAGAATATTAGGTTTTCCATATACAAATGTTACACACACACACACACAGAGCAGTAGACACATCATAAGGTCCCAGTTCATGGTTCAGTATATATTATACTGTGTGAGTTATTTTTCTAACACCACAATGAGCATTACAGCATTGTTTATTTTTGTCTTGAAAAAACAATTTAAAAAACCCAAACCTATTATATGACAAACTTTAAGACATGGTGTAAATGTCTACTCAACATGGTTCTTCAAACATCTCATGCTCATACTTTGTTTGGGAGACTATAACACCGGCTTTAGTTTTCTATAAGATACTAGAGAAACAAGAAACCACCGAAGCAAGTTCAAAGAAGAACCATGATAAAAACGTGGAGCACACCAACACAGATAATTAATAGTACTAACAGATTTGTTTAGCTGGGAAAAAAAACACAAAACCAAAAAACCCTCGAAAAAACTTGAATGAGTAACTAATCAACTGCTAACTGTTATAGCAGATAAGAGATGTAAAAAAGTTTACAAACTGTCCGTTTTTATTGAGTTAAATTTATTTTGACCTGAATATACAAATCTTACTTTACTTTTACTTTTTTTAAAGTAATTTGATTTTTGTTTTTAGAAAACATTTAAAATATTAATTAGTGGAATCACGACTTTTGTATTTCACTGTTTTTGTGCTACTCTACTTATAACCCTGCCACACACTGCATAACTCAGTTAAAATCAGATTTCTGCCCCATCATTATCTTTATTACAGTGTTTTTAAAATATAATAAAACTCAGCTCATTTTCATTGCAAAAGGGCTCCTTTCACAGTGAGTCAGTTCTGCACAAACTGCACAAGCTTTAAATATACCCTTCCCTGATGAGCTCTCAGTGCTTACTAGAATTCTAGTTTTATTTTTTAATCACTTTTTTGTAGTGAAAATGATTATGACAACAGGTTTGCCTCCAAGCTGAAATAACTGTTCAGCAGATGGAAGTTAAAAAAAAAATCAACATATTTATTGCAGCTCAGCCACGTGATA
Organism: Aulonocara stuartgranti; assembly: GCF_965226115.1. Classification (NCBI taxonomy): domain Eukaryota; kingdom Metazoa; phylum Chordata; class Actinopteri; order Cichliformes; family Cichlidae; genus Aulonocara; species Aulonocara stuartgranti. The sequence continues at coordinate 14,375,940 of NC_138939.1, read as the reverse complement.
TTAAGGAAAATAAATGAAAACATATGCATGGTCATTCAATTCTCACACAGAAATTAGTGCAAGTATTTTATTTAGTCATCACATATAACATACACACTGTAAATGACACAAAGCATACAATCTACTATGACACATCACTAGCAGTGACTGCAGATGCTCATGCAGAAGCAATACTTATACTTTGTATGCCAACTGTACATTGTTCTCATTAAAGCTAACATCAGAAGAAAAGAGAAAAACAACAACTAAATTAAATGATTGAATTAGTCTTTTAAAAAACAAATAACAGTCGTGCATTTTAATATCTATGTCAGCCTTATTCCATCATTTAACCCCAATAATCAACACAAATCCTATTTTATTTATTTATTTTTAGATCATTTTTTTTAGAATTACAAACATCTCTCTCCTCATATTTATGCTCATACACTGAAAAAACTTGTGGATGTGTGTAGTGCCTCAAATGGTACTTCACTTCACCTTGTTCATTGGGCGCAGTTCTCCCATACATATGATATTTGGTAACCCACCCAGTGATGACAGGATCATGATAATGGGGCTACAGCTCCAAAGGATCGTCCTTTGTTTCAGTAATTCGGTCCTTCGGTCCCTTTGTTTCATAATGGCCCTGTAGCGCTCCTTCATTGGACCCATAAAGCTAACTTGCAGCTTTAAGACTTTGCTGATCTCCACAGATATACAGTTGTATATCTGTGTTTGTTGTATATTTTTGTTGTAATTAACATTTTTTCCAGTTGGTCACAACAAGGGGGAAAAAAAATAGGGGTTTATGAAAAAAAAAAAGGCGCAGTTTTCAATCATCATGTTTTTCTTTGTCTTTCAAGGAATACCACATTGACAAAATATTCAGAAGATGTCTTTTGTGGCATTATTGAGCCAAAACACCCAGTACCTTCAGTAGACAGTCGTGTTGGACAGTCAGATCACCATACTTTAGATTAGGTGACAAATCTTTTACAGTCCTCACAGAGTAGTGAGACTTCACCAAATAGAAGGCATCAACACCAAAAATTCATTATAGCATTATCCCTTTCTTGATGTCCTGTCAACACCAACTATTTTTTTTTCCTCTGGTTTATTTCAAATATGAATTTTGCTCAATGCAATTAAGCAATAAAGTGCCTTGAGATAACTGTTGTTGTGATTTGGTGCGATTTAACACCAGGCTTATTTAGTACAGCCCAATAGTTTCCAGTACAACCAAATAGTGGACCTACTTCTTCTGTGTAATGTAGAAAAAAAAAAGAAGATAAATACAAAGTTTAACATTACCATTCAGGAACACGCAGTGAAATCAAGTCTCATAACTTAGTAGGTTTTAAAGTTTTTTTGGCGAAAAAACAAAGGCCTGTTGTGCATATGCCAGCTTTGATTACAACACTTAGTGTGCAAGTATGTATGCCAGTGATAATTAATTTTTATCACAAAAGTTTTTTAATATTTCTTTCAAAAACGATTGTTGGTGGTAACGGTAACGTTTTCTAAACATTTTGGGAAACGTATTCTCTGTACCCCCTGAAATCAACACCTATCATCTGTGAAAAAGTACTGGTCACTGGCTGGTCACACTTCCAAGGCCCCATGACTCATATGATCACAGTGATAATCAAAATTCGCAGCATCTTCTTTTAGAAGCTCTAAAAAAAAATTCAGGCTCCACAGTAATTTGGCACCAGTGCGATGTAATACCTTTTTTTAAAGCATTAAAATTCTTCACCAAATTTTTTGTAGTCTTTTTAGTCCATTTGTCAAATCTTATTTAAAGTAGCTGTCATGAAACAATGCATATTCATCTAATCTCATAAAAAAAAACTCCCAAAGCAACATGCACTGCTGGCACATTTGCTGGTGTGAGTGAAAATGTAGTTTGCTGTGCTGATGCTTTGCTTATTTTTAGGCTATCTCTTCCATTTTCCTCTGACGCTTGCGTCATCCTGCTGTCTATACTCGCTATTTCGGTCACTTCTCTGCTACACCCATGCACCTATCCCACACATCCAACTCTCCACAGGCACCACTCATTCTTTTCTTCATCTCTCCATTTCCCTGTCCCCTCCCCATGCCCTCAAACCCTCTTACCGCTCTCCATCACCGCTTCTCTCTAAATGTCCTCTTCTTTCTTGTCCTTGTTTTATGCAGCATTTTCTATAAATAGAAATATATATTTTAATCCATGTTCATCATTTATCCTCCTAGCCTCCAAATGAAATGCACCAGAAAGTAGATATAAAAACAATTTGGCTTTTCCCAAGCTTTTCACATTTCATACCCTCAAGTCACAGTGTCCATATTGTGTGTGCATGTGTGTGTGTGGGCACGCTTTCTGTCCCCTATTGGGGTTAAGGCCAGTGACACCCTCAGGGCTGTGCTGTCCAATCCCGTCCATGCTGTGTTTCTATAGGATTGAATTAACCTCCTGCCTCTCTTGACAATGCACATACATATAATCATTCAGTCTCAGACACACATACACAAGTGCATGCACGTGCGCGCACACACACAAACACACACACACATTTTGTCACCTTTCCCCCATCAAGGCTATAATATTAGCTTGAGGCACATCAAAAACTATCAACACTTTTAGTCACCTATTAAAATCAACCCAGTATGCTGTAAATGCACATAATTTTTTTATTTCTTAAAAAGAATGACAGAATAAATGTGACAAGTAACTGTAAGAGTCCAGATTTGAAAGAAACATAGAGGAAAAGACACTTTAAAAGCTTTCATCTCTTTTGTTGTTCTTCTTCTTTTTTTAATATTAGAGCATTTTAATATTCTATATGATATTTGGTTTGTTTAGTGTTTATATTTGCTTCATGTATTCCCACGTATCCTTTAATGTACTCAGCCTTGTTCTTTGTTGTGTTACTATTAGAATTTAGCTTCCTCTGTGTTTTTTCCACCCCTCTCATATCAATTCCCTGGTATTAAGTTCATTCATGTCTGTGTTTATTTACTTATTTTATAGTTATTCGTAGTTTGCTTTGCTTTAAGTTTTACGTCCTTTGTCTTGTCATCTGATTCCTCTGAGCTGTGTCTCATTTTCGCCGGCTATTTTAACTCCCCTGATTGCCCTTCTGTGTTTATATATAGTGCTGCCTTTCCTTTAGTCTTTGTCAGAGCATCTGTTCTCCCTCTCAGTGCCTAGCTAAGTATACTCCTGCAGTTCCCTTTTGATTCCATGACAAACAGATAAAAGAAAATCTGGAGTTGATTGCAAGTTTAACAATTGCAATCATCTCTCAATGGGTCTCATTTAAAAACAATACATATCGACAAATCTGTGTGTAAATTATGCATATGACAGTTGCATGCAAAAATCTGTAACTGTATCAGTATTTGTATACAAGAATTACAATCTGAAAAATGCATGTAAAGAAAACAAAATATGGAAAAGCTTGAACTTTTAAAAATGTAAACTTATTCTTTTATTGGTTATTTCATCTTATCTTAAATGGTCCTTGTCTTTCACTTGTTTGGTTCCTTTTCTTCTTTGAGTCCAAATTTTCTGGAAACACTCGTCAGAGCTGCAGTTGCAGACGTGTGGAGTGGTGAGAGAAGGACCCAAGTGTCCAAACATAAACACTGGGTCACCAGACCAAGGACCATGACAACACTTTGGAAAGCTGCCTCTCTTCTGGATTCCTGTTTGGACTTCAGGCAGTATTATTCAATTTTTTACAGTCTTTTACAGACTTTTCCTTTATGGTTTAACTTAGAGGTACAGACATCTCTCTTACAACACTGCCACCACTTTGTCTGCTTCACATGGAGGTAAACGTGTTAACCTAGCTAAAGAAATGGGCATGGGGCAGTATGCAAATAGTATGAAAACTATATGAAGATTACGCAAAGCTGTTGGTTACGAAAGACTCTCATTTACTTACATATACAGGATGGTGAGCAGTGTCGGGTGTAACACATTCCAAAGTAACAGGTTGTAACTGTAATCACATTTTTAGTCATCTGCATAAAGTGTGGAAAACAAAAGAAGTGGAGATGTAGAAATTTTTATTTCACAAAAGAGGAAAATGGAGAAATGCAAACTGCATACAAGATGGAAACAGCTGCATAATGCGTCTAACAGAATTGAGATACCACAGGCACAGGAAGCATGCTAAAGCAAATCTAGTCAAAAATCCAGAGAGATGTTAAAGGTGAGTGTATGCCAACCCCAGCCCAACAAAACTGAACACTGAACTGAACTAAGCTAAAGGCAACTGTTAAGGTAAAAGCTGTTAGGTTAAAAGCTTCATCTAAACCTTAACATTTTGGCTTTTGTATATGGTAGGATAGTAAGTTTGAGGTGGGTCTGAATGTGAAAAGCCAAGTAACTATACATTTATATGGGAGTGACGTGTCCATCTCAAGACTTGCCCACACTAAAGCAAACCCTGCTTTTTTGTACTTGTGGACACTGATGGAGACCATATTTAACAAAGTTTGCAGCTGAGTGCATAAACTCATCGGGAAATTATTGATATGGATCAAGAAGGCTAAGGGTTTGTTTTCCATTAGACCTCTACAAAATTTTGGGTTTTTTTTGCAGCTGCAGAAGTAGCCCTCTGGTGGCCATTAAACAGCGTTTAAGTTTAATGCACTTCAATATCCACTTCTCAGCTGTCTGTCTAATCTGTCAGCAGTTCTGTGCAGAATATGGAACATATAGAGAATTTAGAATTTAGAAATCATGTTTCTATACAGTAATAAGAATTTGTGCTTTTAATACTACACATGTTAATGTAAATATCAACCCTTCTAAGCTCTAATTAGTTTTCTGAAAAGAGTTACTGCTGTATATCAAACCTTCCAGCTATCTATTGGCCACTGGTGGGGGATTTAAAGTGCCACTAATTCACTGGCCAGTGACACATCAGACTATTTATTAAAGTACACTAACTTAATGAATGGCCCATAGAATGGAGAGTTAAAACATTTACTGTCCTAAGAGAGAGATAGAGAGCAATAGACAGAGAAAGAGGATGGCAATAGGACCAGAGAGAGGGAGTGAGAGAAATGAGAGTGAAAATAAATGGCCCATCGTATAGAGTTAAGACGTTAAAAGTGCAAATAGACAGCTGACCCTCTTATAGCTTGCACATGCAGCGCAAATGCACGCAGCCACCAAGCCACTTTACACCCTGTGTGATTGAGGGATGGGGGAGAGAATGGGAAAAGAGAGGGAAAAGGACGGACAATGGGATGACACAAGTGGATGGGATGTTGGAAAAAAATTGAAAGAAGCGAGAGATAGAAGTGAGGCATGTGATTTATAGTAAGAGTGAGCATAGGACGAAGTAAACGAATGAGTGAATGAGAGAGGCATATAATGTAAAATGAGCAAAATGAGAGTAGCAAAAGAACAGAGAAAAAGTAAATGATTGAACATTTGTTAAAATATTGCAAGCAGTCTGGTCTGCTGGTATTAATGTAAACTCCATGCATTTTGAGGGAGAGAGGATCAAGGAGAAGAAAAGTAGTAAAAAAGAGACTGACTCAATTAACATTGAATTTCCTCATTTATTACACTCCAACATATAAATATTTGTTTGATTGTTTTGTGTAGACATGCTCATATTGGAGTGTTGGTCTCTTTATCTGTTTCTTTTCGAGTGTATGTCAGGGGAGTTTGATGTTTTCGAAAGGCCATTACCACCGTGAGTCTGTGTCACTAGGCCTGTGAAACCCAAGGGAACTCCACCACTGATATACTGGGATACAGGAATAAAACACACACATATAGTGAAGCAATACACACAAACGTCCGCACACATGCACATATATGTATGTCTGTGTGTGTGAGGTTAAATAGCACCAAAACTGGCCTTCGAAACACCATTGTTGGTGTGATCAGTGCAAAGCTGCCACACATTAGCACTTTACAGGACTTTGAGTTTAAAACAGATATGGTCATCCTTGGAGACCTACCCTGCTTGTTACTAGATTAGGGGGTGAAAATCACATCCAGACTTCTTCTCAAACACAACAAAAAGCCCTCTAAAATTTCCAGTATGAGGTCTGCATATAGAAGTCAGTTTGTGTAACTGTGATACTTGAATTTTCCACATTAGAAAATAAATCACAGATTTCTGAAAAGGTACAAGGTCTTCCCCTACCAGGAGACAAGCCTCGATGGGGATAACATTTTAAGTTTCTTTCCAAATCAAATCCTAACTGGGAGCTGGTTCCACAGAAGAGGGGCCTGGAAGCTGAAGGCTCTGCCTCCCATTCTATTTTTAAATACCCCAGGAACTAAAAGCAAACCAGCAATCTGAGAGAGAAGTGCTCTACTGGCGTCTGATTACTCAAGAACTTGTATGTGATAAGAAGGATTTTAAATTTGATTCTAGAATTAACAGGGAGTCACTGAAGAGAAGCCTGTATGGGTGAAACGGTCATGATCTCTGTGTGCATGGACCATGAAACATGACACCTGAAACCTGAAACATGGAGGGAGAAGAATTGACGTTCCAGCGAGGGACAAAGGGAACTGACACAATATATACACATGAGGGTGATTAGGAAAGGTGTAGACACATGGGAATACAGGAGGGACAAATAAGGCATAACGAATTAGGGGAAGCAAAACTAAACGCAGTGTGCATGGGTTGAGGAACTGTCAACATAAAACAGGATGAGGGATGCACACCAAGACTCGGACAAGGACATGCAAGCTTGACACAAAGACAGAGATAAACAAACACAGAAACAAGCAGCAGACTGGGGATAGAAACAACAGAGTGAATACTGAGGAGCTTTTCAGGGAGCTTTTGAGGACATCCTGATAATAACAAAGTAGTCAAACCTAAAAGTCATGAATGTATGAACTAGTTTTTCAGCAACACTCTAAGACAGGATTTTTCTAAATGTAGAGATATTGCACAAATGGAAGAAAGCATTCCTTCATATTTGTTTAGTATGCGCATTGAATGGCATATCCTGATCAAAAACAAAACCTAAGATTTGTCACACTCTGATTAGAGACAAAGGTAAATGGCCTGTATTTGTATAGCGCTTTTCTAGTCGCTAAGGACCCCAAAGCGCTTTACACAATCAGCCACCCACACATTCACACACTGGTGATGGCAAGCTACATTGTAGCCACAGCTGCCCTGGGGCACACTGACAGAGGCGAGGCTGACGAACACTGGCGCCACCGGGCCCTCTGACCACCACCAGTAGGCAACAGGTGAAGTGTCTTGCCCAAGGACACAACGACCGTGACTGTCCAAGCCAGGGCTCGAACCTGCAACCTTCCAATTACAAGACGAACTGCCAACTCTTGAGCTACAATCGCCCCCAAAGCATCTAGTTAGATACCATAATTCTAAGATTTTGGGGACAAGTACAAGAACCTCAGTTTTATCTGAATGTAGAAGCTTGAAATTAGAGGTCATCCAGGTCTTTATGACTTTAAGGCTTTCCTGCAGTTTAATGAATTGATGTGTGTTATCTGGCTTCATGGATAGATAAGGTTGGGTGTCATCTGCATAGCAGTGAAAATGTGTGATATGTAAACAGAATTAGTTGTAGCACGAAACTCTGTGCAACTCCATAATTAACCTTAGTGTTTGAAGAGGACTCTCCATTTATGGAAACAAACAGGAATCTATTAGTGGTATTATTCACAACACTGCAGCACAGAGCATGCTGTAATCGCTGTAATAAAATATTGGGGTCAACAGTATCGAACTCTGCACTGAGGGCTAGTAGGACAAGCATAGCGATGAGTCCACTGTCATAGGCCATACGAAGATCATTTGTAACCTTCACTAATGCTGTTTCTGTAATCTCTGTGTAGGTTCTCAGTCATCCAGGTCAGGGTAATCTAAGGAGCTCTGAAAGAAAAGTGACTTGAATTCTTCTTCTTCTTCATTTAAAACTGGGTCTTTGGTTGATTAATAAGTTGGAGTGGAAGATTGCTGCTACTGCCTCTCCTTAGCCTGTGCTTCGAGGACTCCACACAAGACCAGGTTTTCTTCAGAAAATTTCCCAATTGTCTATAAAGCCCATATAATGTTTTGGACACACAGCAGTTTAGAGAGAACATGCAGCTAAACATGTCACTCCTGGTCCAACTGGCAAGTGGACCAGAGAAAGCGACAGTGTCCGACATTGTTTTGGCAACGGTACACACAGATTTAATATACATTTTAGTGACCTCTGATTGCCATAAATGGATGTTATTACTGCCGATGTGATTCATAATTTTATGGAATTTCAGGTTTCCTTCAGCATTGCCTCCCCTTTTCCCTGGAAGACAATTCACTATGGTTGCTGGTGTCTCTAGCTTCACATGTCTCAAAACATTGCCAGTCAACAGAGTTTATTCCTCAGCCAGTGTGTTGCCAAGTGAGGAAAAACGAGAGACATAAACGGGGGCTGGGGGCTTCTATTTAGGGCTACACTTCCTCCTCACCGTCACCCAGCCATCGTGTTTTACTTGCTGCTTGGGACATTTTGCTGGGGACAGCTAATGGTGGCTAAACTTAAGTTGTATGAGTGCACAAGAAGGTGATTTAAAAAAAACCCAAACACTGTCCAGAAACAATAAATTTATGCACAATGGAAATATGGAAATACTTACATTCAAGTCATTTTGTATTGTACACACTAGAAGTGTGTGTAATAACATTTATAGACATCTAAAGGCACAGGATTTGCTTCTTTCTCCTCTGCAGCTTCAGCACAGGTTATCTCACTGGGTTAAACTTGAGTTTGCAATATTGATTCAATGAACTGTACCTTGAATCTTAAAAAATGTTAGTGTTTCTGTACTTGATTAATATTGCCACTACGACCAAGCTATTTTCTCAATCATTAAGTCCCAGTGTCCATTTTTTCAAATGTACCCATTTACAGTAAAATGTGCATTATGCAAATACTGGCAACTTTCAACACCTCATATCTTTAAGGCACTTTCTAGAACTGTCTAGACTAATGGTGTCATTAGGTCTTATGGGCAGTTATAGCTGTATATCACTAGCATAACAGTGAAACTTTATGCAGGTAAATGGCAAATGAAATGGGGCTGAAAGTTTAACTCAGTGGGACCCCCAAAAATGTTTGCAATGGACAAGTCACTTATAGTGAGAAAGTCCTAACAGACAGCTGAGCTTTAAAGTGCTGAAAAAAGCACAGCTTATCACAGTTATCAACAGTGACAGATCAGGGTTAGAGCCCCCTTTTAGCTTAAGTTCAACAGTCTCAAAAAACCTGTGTCATTTATTAGTCAGTTATGCTGAGCAGAGTAAAACAGACCAATGCTGAGTTTTATTTTCATGCACAGAAAAAGAAAGTAGCCAATGTGAATACTAAACTGAGAAAATAGGGAAAAAAAAAGAGTTTAAAGCAAATACAGCAGGAGTTTATGAGGGAAAAGAGGAGGTAGTGAAGAAGCATGATGAAGAGATGAACAGCACTTTCAAAAGGACAGAGATGGCAGGAAAGATATAGATGAAGCCAGAAGGTGGAGGAGGAGAAGAAAGGAGTTAAGTTGGCCATTAGCGATGCGACGTGTGGAACTCACTCTTACATGCGTTCCACAAGGTTAACGATAAGAGCCCCTCGGCAGCTGAAATGCTCAAGTAGCTTTTATCGTATCATAATAATGAATCAAAGATAAAATAAAATAAATGAACTCCAAAAGAAAAGCAAGTAAAATAAAACATATGTGCAGTGGGCTGAATGACCAGGCAGCAGCCCAAATAGAAAAGCACAAGAGGAAATCACAGAAAGAGAGAAGAAAAAAAAGAAATAAATATATCGGTCTCTTTCCACTAATATCTTCTTATGTCATCTGGTTGAAAAATATTTGCCTGCAGGTCAGGGCTCCCCCTGTTAGGAAAAGGCTTCTTAAAACGCTTCATGGCTCTTTGCTACATTAAATATCTGGCCTCTGCATCCCATTTACTGCTGCTGGCTATTGGGGGGGGGGGGGGGGGGGGGGGGGGGGGCTAGAGAGCTAGAAACAGAGAACTAAGAGGTGTAAATGTGACAACAAGAAAGGGAATAAAAGGAAGTAATGGTGGACAAGTAAGAAAAAAAGAATGTCTGAAAAAAAAAGTTTAAAAGTGCAGAAGCTAATGATTTAAAACTCACAAAAAATGCAATCTTGACAGCTTATGTTTGTTTTTTACTCTTACACAGCATGTCTTAATCCATGTGTGTGTGTGTGTGTGTGTGTGTGTGTAGCGCCCTTGGCAAGAGCAGATCTGGCCATTCAGAATGGACAGTAGTTAGCCACCCACAGAAGCAAGCTGTTACTACTTTCTCTTCCCTCCTCCTACTCTCCCTGCTTTTGCCTTTCTATCACTCTTTATCTTTTTTTATATTTCATTTTTCTTATTTTTAGGGATTAGTAACAAAAAGCAGCTCTGTAATGGATGATAGTGGTCTATGGTTCTAAAATGTGAGGTTGTTCTCAGATTCTTTAATACACTAGAGGATGGATAAAATAGTGTTTGCCAAATTAAATATTAATGCCACCCTTGCCTTGCTGCTGCCACTGCTGTAGTTCCTTTCAGCAAAACACTTCAATCCAATTTAAAACAAAGCAAGACAATTGCAAAGGATAGTGACTTTGTAATGCTGTACTTCATCAGACTGTAACATTAAAAAGTGCTATCATCGTTACTGTAATGATGATATTGATTCTGAATAACAAATATGTTCTACTGTGAAGATCACCGTTTTTGAGCTTGTACATAGCATTCTACATACAATATTTAAAGACAGTTAGCTAATCTGTCTAGTAGATAGTTAAAGTGGAGACCATAGTGGACTTCAGAGTGGAGGGCCGACCATGAGCGATGCTGGCAACAATCTTTGTGTCCTCTTCTTTGTTGTCTTTGTGAACTGGATTAGATTTTTCCTCTTGTGGAACTCCAGTTGACTAGTTTGATCTAAGTTCTGATGTAATAACTTGTAAGGTTGATTGCTGTCAGTCATGTTTGATATTGACTTTTGTATTTTGGTAGCGTTATCTTGGTTTTTTGAAAACTCCCCCACAAAAAAACGTAAAATTCTTTGTCTATTTTACCCTTAATGGGACAGTAGACCTGGAGACCTTCACTCAGTCTGTCCTTTTCTACATTAAGTGCTGTGTAGACAATGTGACAGTGACTGAAACCATCCTAACTGAAAACCTTGGATGACGAGTGAAGTATAGGCTCTGATCAAAATTCACAACTCAGCCTTCAGACTGAGGGACAGGTCTCTATACAGCACTGCCAGAGCGAACCTGAGGAGGGAATCAAACAGGCCAAGAAGGCCTACAGGAGGAGGATAGAGGGCTTCCTCACAGACAACAACTTTCCCTGACTCATGCCACCGTTCCCACCTGTCTGAAAGTCTCCACTATCATTCCCAAAAGACTGTTATAGGCAGCCTCAATGACTACAGACCTATAGCCCTCACATCTGTAGCCTTGAAGTGTTTCAAGCAGATTGTGTGTCAACACATCAGAGACTGTCTACCCCCCTCCCTTGACTCCCACCAGTTTGCTTACCGAGCAATTCAGTCCTGGGAAGATGCCATCAACATCACCGTTCACAGAGTGGTGAGCCATCTGGAAGAACAGGAAGAGCTACATGAGGATGGTGTTGGTTGACTAGACGAAGCCATCATGTAAGACACTGGTACATGCGTAAGAAGTCACTTCTTACGAGTTCTTATGCATATCTGCTGATCTTACCTGGCCCCGCAACACAAATGCACTGGTAAAGAAGGCCCAACATCCACTGCGCTTCCTCCGTGTCCTGAGGAAGAACCTGGACTGGAAGCTGCTGCTGGCCTTCTACCATTCCTTAGTGGATAACACGCTCTCCTTCTGCGTGGGTGTTTGGTACGCAGGGGCCACTACTGAGAACAGGAAGGCTGCACAGAGGGTGTTTAACGCCACCCAAAAAATCACTGGATGCCCTCTGCCACCCCTGGAGGCCATCACCAGATCCTCCTGTCTCAGAAAAACCAGGGCCATCACAGGTGACCCCTTGCACCTCGCCCACTACCTGTTTGACCCGCTGCCCTCTGGTCGGCACCTCCAGACTCACAAACAGCTTCTTTCCCTGGGCCATTTGGACTGGTAACAAACACTGTCTCCCCACACTCACCGGTCTCAGCCATGGTCTGAGTAACCTCATCACTCAGGCCACTAACATACAGACTATACTAAGACCAAGTCCTTTACGCTACTTCCAAGCACTTTGTTCTCCAATGTGTCCCTTTTTCTTGTTTTGTATATATTCCAATTGATTGTATATATTTCTCCTGTTTGTTATTTATTCATGCTGTCTTAGTATTTAAATTTTGTTCCTGCACAGTTGGTGTGGACCATCCATATTTTTGTTGTAGATGTACAATGACAATAAAAGGCTATTCTATTCTATTCTATTCTATTCTATTCTATTCTATTCTATAAACAAGGCTATAAACTTATGATTGAGACCTTACATTTAAAGTGTTTACTGAGAAAATAAATGAAGTGAGAAGTGGGGGATTTCTTTATTTTTAGGCATCCAGACTTCTTTTTGTAACTAGAGGATCCTGATTTACCTTCATAACAGATTTTTAATGATATAGATTCAACAAGGTGCTGGAAAAATTCCTCAGAGATTTTAGTCCTTATTGACATGACAGCAGACAGAACACACAGTTGCTGCAGATTTGTCGGCTGCAGATCCATGATGCAACACCACCAAAATGTTAGTGACACTGTGTGAATTGTAGCCTCAGTTTAGTGTTCTTAGTTGCATATAGTGTGGTCTTCTGCTGCTGTAGTTTATCTACTTCAAGGCTGACTGTTCAGAAATGCTCTTTTGCATACCTTGGTCACAAGTTATGAGTAGTTATTTGAGTTATTGTTGCCTCCATATCAGCTTGAAGCCCAGGGAGCTGCGGTTCACTGGATATTTTTTTGGACTATTTTCTATAAACCCTAGAGAGGATTGTGTAGTAAAATCTCAATAAATATGCAGTTTCTAAAATACTCATATACCTGTCTGGTGCCCACCACCATGCCATGTAGAAATTCACTTAAATCAATCTTTCTTAGCTTATTCTGATGCTTGGCTGTCTACGTGCTTAAATGCACATGTTGCTGTGTGTATAAAACAATCAAGGAACAGACACAAGATTAAGAATCAGGAATCAGACACAAGACAGATGTCAAAACTGGAAGCCTGGTTTTTAATTGATATTGCTCTACTGTAATAATCCTGAAAGGCATAGTCTGGAGTAACACATGTAATGTTTTAACCCATAGTAGTTTAAGTTACAGAATCATAGGTCTCTCTTTTTGCATTGAACAATATATACAATGTGAAATAAATACATTTACACGAATGGACATTATTGTTTGAGCACACTTGTATGATACACATCACAAAAATATACAGGTAATTGTTTGTCTTTTTTTTTTCTCATTTAATGATGTGAAGCACATCTAAAACCTACGGACATGTTTTTAAATAACACTACAGGGACGTCTTTCATCAACTCTTCTTCACCACTCAAGGGTCTTTTTGTTCTTCCCTTTCATCCAAATGTTCCCAAACGTTCTCCCTTTCTTAAATATATTCTTCATGTTTGCAAATTCAGGCTGCAGGGTAAGCTGCAGCACGGGTGGCGTTTGCACCTGGGGACTAAATACAACTAAATGACCATACACTGCAGAGTTGTAGATAAACACTGTTTATGTGCAATTTTCAGGGGCAGCCATGGAAAGTGGACAAACCTGCTTTGTTACTGTGGCTCAATAAGTCATCATTCTGTTCAAGCTAATCTACTGTTTACGTGAAGTGGTCGCAACTAATTGATCCATATTAGAGCAATAACTTGATGTCCAAAGTGAAAACAGCTCAAATGGTTTGTACCAGTGGCTCTGCAAAAACCCAGCTGCTCCTTCCTTCTCCTTGCCTTTCCTTGTTAACACTAATGACAGAATCATTCTAATAGATTATTTAGTATTTGGATCTATGACCCGACATGTGCAACACTTGCCTCATAATTGTACAGTCTTCAAAATATTGCTTTTTAACAAGAAGAAAAAATACAATTAAATCATATTGTGGCTATGAGCAGCAGATTACATCAAAACCTCTGGACAAAATACATAGTTTCCCTTCCAAAAATTTTTCCTGGTCAAATTTAGCATTCGTCATCTGAAATGACAGCAGTAAACAAAATAAAATGGCATCATTGTGAATCACGTTTAATATGAATGTCAAACGTGGTTACTAACCAGATTCAGCTTTGCATTAATCACTTGAACAGCTTTCTTAGTGAATTGTTTTAGGAGTACGCACAATTTTTGGGCAACTGACAAAGAAATAAACAGCAACAGAAAACAAGAGTAAGAAAAAGAGCACCTTTCTTCCATTTGTTGTATGTGGCATAATGTACAGTTGGTGGTAATGAATACCATCCTTTTTTCCAGGGGGACACTTTTCTATGTTACAGTCAAAATACATTTGTTGTTATGCAATTCGAAGCTTGACCATAAAAATATCGCGTATTCCTACTTGTGAAACCTTTTTTTCTGTATAATCATGTTTTTAAAAATGTGTTAAAACCTTTGTTGAACACTAGAATATTTGAAATCATGGTGTTTGCATCACAGCGTATGGATCCAGAAATTTATTTTAGCAGGTAGGGTAATCACATGTTATTTCAAGTTGGGGAAAATTTGAGTTTCAATATGAATTTTGCAAAACCTGGTGCCCCACAATGCAATGAATATATGGTAAAGAGCAGCAGCGAGTGCTAATTAAACATGTTTCTTAAAACATGTCTTTCCCATCAAGCCACACAGGTTTTTCACTGTCTATTGTAAAGCAAGATATTTTCCAGGAAACAGGGACGAAAAAAAAATTGGTTTAGTATTTTCTCTTTTTGCCTGAAAACAGCAAAGATAATGACTTCGCTGAGCTGTATGGAAGGCAGTTATGTACAGCGAGTTTATCAAAAAAGAGTCACCTACAGTTCTGAATTACTCAAATGTCCTTTTCATTTCAGCTTTATTTAACCTAAAGATATACAATATACTGTTCAATCTACAGGAAAGTTACACAAATGATCCCTTTTTAAATACTTGTTAAGGTGTTTCTTCATTTAGATACTAAATATTTAATTATTTATGTATAGTTTGGTAAAGATGGATACTGTAATTTGATCCTGGTGGTCTAGTTAAATTTCTAGCAGAAGAGCCTTATATACGATTCGGTTCATTGTGAGAGAATCCGGTGCCCAGACCCCCGGCGGACTGATCCGACAGACAGATAGACAACATGGCCTCTACTCTACTCTGTGTTGTCTAAAGAAGAAGCACACAGCACAAGAACGGGAATCACCACAAGAAAAAGTACACAGCAACGCCTTAGAGGACTCATCAGAGGAGAAAAAAGTTCAAACATAAAAAAAAAGACCTAAAAGAAAAAGAGATGAACCAAAGAGAGATTTTTTTCCTTGATAGAAAAAACAGCAAACATGAAACACACAGGTTGAACTACATTTTTTTTCCATTTTTTTTTTCATTTTGTGTCCAATAAAATGTCTTATGTTAGAATTATAATCTGTATAATTTACAATATACAATGTTTAAGAAGGCTGAGAAAATACCCCTTACTAATAATACTGATGGCTGATACTGAAAGTGTGATGTTAGAGATCAACTACTTTTAAACTGCAGCACTCCTCAGCTGTGACAAGTTGCCATTTTATATTAGATTACGCTGTCATGTAAAATACACATTTTGGCATCCTTACTTGGCTTTAGAAAGTGCATAAATATATATATATATATTTAAAAAAAAATCCATCAACTTTTTACCTGTTAAAGCTGTGATAACTCAACCACACTGTATGCAGTTTTACTTAACCATAAAATTAGTGTCTCTTTGTAAGACAGCTGCCTGTCAGCTCAGCATTTCCATTTTTTGTCTAAAATTCAGAAAGGGTCAGAATTTTTAACAAGCAACATTACCTATTCTTTTTTTTTTTTTTTTTTACAAATGATCAATGTTAAATTATATAAATTACTGTTGTATTCAGCTGAGGTAATTAGCGTCCCATGATCAATTTATACAGAAGCTGATTTAAATGACATAATACGGTAATTGTTGTACGTAGGCTAAAAGCTTTCATAATTTCAACTCCTCAAAAAAAATCAAGTGTTTCAGGAAATGGGGTAGTGAGGTAACAGGACATTTTGATTTTGCTAGCACCATTGTACCCCTCAGCAAAGATTTAAATTTAGTCAAGGTACTCTCATGGTCCCCACACTCAGTCACATGTCCAAAAGAATTGCACCTCAAGCCACAAATGAGAGAAAATTGTGTACTATCTAAGTGTTTTTTTCACTACAAGAATTATCCTGGTTCAATCAGATCAAATGTCAATGCAAAAAAAGCCTGGTCACATGAAAGGTGCGGACTTCAGAAGGTGATAATTGCAAATTGGATGCTGGATCTTTTTGTTTTTATTTGCTTGTATTACTTCTCCCAGTTGCAACCTTTACACAGCTTTTAAGTGAATAGATTCCTGGGTTGTATTTTTCTTCTTAACGGTCATGAAAGGAAATGCCCAGTGACTGTTATCTAATAGCTTATGGCAAGTTACACAGAGAGAAAGAGAAGCGACACATTCTCCTCCAAATCCTCATCCCCCTTTCTCCCGAATTTAAGACTGGCATGTAATGTTAATATTGCAGACTTAGTCCATATACACAAACCCCTCCTTGAAAACCACTATTGCTCAGAGTTTCTAAGATAAACGCTGATTTGTTAATACATTATTACTTGTTATATTTTTATATATATATATATGATAATTGCTGAAAGTGGTCAAGCTGATAGAAAAAAGGAAAGACATATTGATTGATTCAGTTTTAAGAAGACAATATTAATAACAAAAACAAAGCCATGTTATATGTCATATACAGGATGACAATTATTTACAACCCTAATATTGGTATCATCACTAAGATTATTTTCAAGGTAGAAATTAAGAAAAAAGATCGAGGAGTTTTAAAGCAACAATACGTATTCTTCAGTCAGTTTTGTCAGCACACCTTTCCTTCTGGTTTGAATTGCGCCGAGTGACTGCGGCTCCCCCTACACTCCCTGAATGAGTCACAAGAATATCTCTGTACTGACACAGGAGATGAGCTGGTAGTCGTGAACACAACGGGATGAGGAGGGTAATACAGAGGTGAGACTTTTGAGTTTTTGGAGTGTGGCTAATGAGCTTGGGTTGGACTACTAATGGCACGTTGATAGACTTAAATCCCTACTGACTGGTATGTGAAGAGCTGCAAATCAGGGCCACAAAACTGCTAAAAATTGTTCAAATACACGTCTGAACACAAGAGGTGTTTTTCATCGATTATACACTATACACAGAATGTGAACTCAGCCCACATTTGTTTGTTAGCCATGTATCTTTGACAATTTTATGAAGTTTCAATCAAATTGTATTCTGTTGTTAGCAACTAAGAAGTCATATGTATACTTTTAAACTCTGCGAATTAATCACACCTCATGTGGTTAGAATATATGAAACAATTTTTAGCTTTGCCAAGTGAACAGACATTGATATTATGGCAAGACAGGTTTGAGAGGCCAGGATGACCAGTCGTCAGCAAATACAGCAAACAGTAAAGTTGTACTTGAAGCGGGGGAGTCATGGGAAACCAGGAAATTGAATTTAGGGAGAACCAGAAAGAGTTTAAAGCAGTTGTTTCCAATGCTTTTCCGTAAAACCTTAAGCGCTGCTGGTTTTCATAATACCCAGAAAACAATTTAATAATTACAGGAAGAGAGAACCAGCAGTACTCTTGAGGCCCAGGACTGAAAACCACTGGCAGATCAAAACAGAAATGGTTTTGGGTTATGACAGTAAAGTTTGCTGGCATCCTCTGAATGGATGATTCCATTCTTTGGCAGGGCAAATCTCCTCTTCTTTTCTTTCTGTCCATTGATTCAAATTTCATTGTACATGTACTTCAACAATAAATGTCATTAACACCTCCTAAGTGTTCGTTTTTTGTCCACTCGTCTTCTTCTTGAACGCTAAAAAACTCTGAGGGAAACAGGAGGGGGAAAGGAGACACGAGTGCAGTCTTACAGTCTCTCAGAGCTAAAAAGAAGACTGTTCAGTGTCTTTTAAACGTGTCCTCATTTAAGCGTTTGTCATTAATAACATCCTAATTGTTATTAAATGCATAAGTGTTTGTCATCGTCAGTGTTTGGAGTCACTGCGAGAACTGTTAAGTTACTCTTAGCAAATATCGTCTTCCATTGATAAATGGGAGTTACACAGTCTGTCACCGTCTTCCTCCAAAAAAGATCATCAAGTCAACACCCTTTTGTCAAAGACGTGGTGTTTCAAGTTCAGGTGAGAGGTCTGGATAGCGTCTATTTATAGGGAAATGTGTCAGCAGACAAACTTCCTATTTCTGTGTGTGTGTGTGAGAGTGTGTGTGTGCATGTATCTGTGAGAGTGCGCGTAAAAGAGCAAGAGGTCATTCAAAGTTGATGTTCAGAGTTCGAGTTGAAGCCCAGGTGGATCAGACTCTAGCTGTCCTTCCATCTAGTCCCTGTCCTCAGACCTTGGCTTCCAGCAGCTCCAAAAAGAGTTTGTGCATTGGGACTTTGCCATCCTGCTTGATGCTGTAGAAGTGTTGCACAGCCTTGGTGGAGGTCTGGCGGAGCAAGGGGAGGGTCATGAGCAGCTTGCCTGCCCGACGGGGATCCTCCTGGTGCTGGGAAGCCTCGTAGTCCTGCAGGGCCTCGTGAAGCACATCCTGGAGCTTCTGTACTGCATCCACATCTTCAATATGCATGGAGTCTGGAGTAAGAGGACAGACAATGTATGACTAAAAATTTGAAGTATTTTGTATAATAATATCCACATCTACTGAACTGTATTTCAACCAAAGTGGGAAATGTGACATAACTGTTTTGTTGCTGTTGATAAAAAAGAAATATTGCATGAAAAAGTGGACTTTTTAAAAGTAAGTCAAGCCTGCTAATGTGAAGCAGATCCTGCAAAACTCTCCCACAACTCTCTGAGATGTTTTCAGCAGTGTAGACTTGTATCCGTGCCACCATTGTCTGCTGTGAGTGAGGGGAGAGAAGTGCTAAAGATTAAACTAAACATCTACGCAGAAACAAAGTGAAAATATTCCTGAGCATCACAGGTGCAGGCTGAAAATACTATCAATATAAATTCTATCGACTCATGATTTCCATGCCTACTGTAAAAAGTGCAGAAATACTTTGTGCATTTAGCAAAAACCTGATTTAGTGGCATTAAAGGAACAGTTACAAATGTAGCCCTATTCCTTAGTACTTTTAAACACACAAAGATTCAAAAAACAATCCAAAAACAGGGTTTATATATTCCCTTTATTCCCTCCCTTCAAAGTGCAAATCTGTGGGAGTGATGAATGGCCAGACAAAGAGACAAGTGGGTGGAGAAAAAAACAGACAGACTTGTAGAATGATCAAGAGATGAAGGAACACATGAGAGTTTGTGTGTGTCTGTGTGTGTAGGGGGTGATATGGTGGTGCAGGAGGGAGTTGAAGGAGTATGCGGTTGCACACATCTGTAATCTCTCTTTGAGCTGGCATGTAAGGTGTGTTTTAGCAGTGGCAGTAAAGCCCGATGATGTCCCTCAATAATAATGCTCCATATTGCCCCTAAGGGAGGCAAGGTCTTAATGTGAGCTGGCCTTTAGCTCCCAACCTCCGATCAATGTCTACGATCAATAGCTACATGCATGTTAAATAATAATCACAAGACAACTATTGATAGCTCGCTCCCCCACTCACCTACCAACAACACCACCCCCACACACACCTACAAAACATTTGATTTGCTTAGACATATGATTGGGTGTGTAAAGACACACACAGACATTGCAGGTGTGGACAGAAAGGATGACACAGTCTGATGCCTGCTCTCCATGTAAGCTCTGTCAGCTGCGTGGAGTTCTACATTAACACAGTATGATCTTTTGTAATGACCTTCTAAGTCCACTGTGTGCTATACACTTCACTTTTATATGTTTACTTTTTTACATCTGTAAAGTCAGTTATACAAGTGGTTAAACTACATGCATATACTCCTAAGCAGAAGCATTTTAGCTGTTTGGAGGTCTCGTGTTGTGTATGTGCTTTTGTTGCCTGCCATTGGTGGAAGCTTTTAGTGAAGGATATTGCAGTTCAACCAAATACTTCCCACTGGGTACTTGTTAAACACACTAGCTTTCCCAGGCACACATGCTCACATCATCCACGTGCACAGATGGGAATTGGAACAAGTATGAAATATATAAATTATATTGTTCAGAGAAATAAAATCAACATAAAATGTGCCTGCAAAGCCACATACACACAGATGTGCACACAATCGGACTAGCACAATCAAATACACTGAGCTGGATCTATCGAGTATAATGCATGCATCAGTATGCAGGACCAGACTGGTCAGTGGGTCGGATTCTGTGAGGATCAATAGAAAAATCAGCTTCTATTGGTCCTCAGATATTCTACTTGTGGTCCACTGGTCTGAGTCTTTTAGAAACTTTTCTCTGTGATGATATTTTCCTTAGTGGTTAACGGTATTGATGAGGCAGGGGAACGAAGTTTAAGGTTAAGTTGATATTTCTTTTTGTATATACAGAATATGACCATATATTTAACTTTTACTTATACAGTACCACTTTGTAAATATAGACTTATTCCATAAAGTCATTATGACATTAGTATTGACTGCTAATGCCATACAGAATGGAGGAGACCCCCCCCCCCAACCTTTTCTTCTTTTTTTTGAATTTGTAATGGGCTGTGCAGTGAATAGGCAGAAGCTAAACTGCAGTTTAATGAGTTTCACGTTGTTTTTGATTAGCATTGTGTGTTTAGTATTTAAGCTGGTAGACATGGCTTCTGCCTGTGCTGTGACCCGCAGTAAACTCACAAGTAAAACAGCAGACGTTAATGAGCACAAGTACATAAGGCTGTTAAAGCGAACATGTTAACATGGAACTCACAATTCACAGTCGCACATAAATGAATCACACACACACACACACACACACACACACACACACACACACACACACACACACACACACACAATCACATACCCCCACATGTGCCTCCTGTTTCCCATGGCTAGTTTAGCTTTCTTTACATGTGGGGCACGTTTGCTAACATTTCTTAAGGCTTGGCTTCATTAATGCACAATTAGCATCCTGTGAATTAATTAGTGTCAGTGCCCTTCAAAATGCTAATGCTAGCATTCTGTTGTCTTGAAGAGCATTTCGAGAGTCTGGGCAATGATACAAAGTTCTTATTTGGCTGTCAGCTATTTCAATTTCAATTAGTTAAAAGAATGACGATTTCAAATGTGAATTTTCTTAAGAGCGATGTCTGCTTTTGACAGAGTTTACTAACCTGACATTTCCATCATAATGAAGAGCATGCTGTAGCTGGCCGTTTACATGGCCAGTAAATTCACGTCATGCCAGTGTCGAAATGGAACATTAAGAAAACAAAAAGGCAATTACAAAAATAAACCAAAGGTATGTGTTGATAAAATCCTATGCAAACAATGAGCCTTTACATGTAGAGGAACAGTTCAAAATATTATAGCTGAATATAAAGCCCCGCGAAAGATGTTTTCTTGCACTTTGACGGTATTTTGTGATATATAATAGATGGGAGCATTAAATTAATATGGAAAATAAAGAATATCGCTGAATGAGCCATTGTGACTAATGTCAGCACCATTTCCTTTTGTAAAACAATGAAATATTATTACTATTAGATTTTCCTGTCCATGTACTGGATGTTTGCCAAATAATAATGATTCTTAACTCTGTTGTCCAGCTGAAATAACCAATAAATTTCCTTAACTTCCAGTAAGCAGTATTCAGAGAATAACTGAAACACATACATGGATGGACACAAATGCACACACACAAGCAGCGGCAAGAGATTGATTGTCACACAAAGCCCACAGGAAGAACATGTCAATATTTTCTGCATGTGCAGAGCAGTATCTAAGTATGTGTGTAAGCAAACATTTTTCAATGGCACACACAAATGTTTCACTGAGTGCTAATAACCAGATGTATGTTTTTTGAAAGTTTAGGAACATTTATGGATGTAAATATGTGTATGCGTGCCTTTAGTGGCACAACCAGAACAAAAGGCCCCTCCCTCCTTATTCAAAGCTCTCTCGTTGCATTCTCCCATTTAAACACATTGTATTGACAGCTCCCCCCTTGTAATTAAAGAGTACTGAAGAGCTGGCCAGCTTCCAAGACAAAGTTCAAAAGACGGGTCATGGGAGGAAGAAGGCGTGTGTGTGCGAGAGAGTGCGTGTGTGTGCGCGTGTGTCAGTCAGCTGTCGATGCAGCTGGACACATCAGAGAGGGGGCCTTATCGACAGATTTTGGGTTCTAATGATTTCACCTTATTTAACAGGCATCTGAAGAGACGACTATGCTAATTGCAAAAAGGATTGGCACGTTGTGTTGTGGTGAGGTTCAACTAAAAAACACGTTTTTATTTTTGCACTGAGCATGTGTTTTTCTATGTATGCATACAGTATTTGACACACTTTTGACTAGTAGAGTATGTGTTAACATGGTTGCGTCACAGTTGTGTGTTTGTTTGAATGCAGAATACTGAAATCGGTCCTCTGATAGTTCAGCTCAAATGAGCCCCATGGGATTGGGAATCCTAGGATTAACTCTTCCACCAGTAAAACACAAATGTGGAGACAGACAAAAATATCAGCTGAGAGTGAACAAATTCCAACCTGAGTTAGCCAAAGCAATGGCCTTGAGAGTGACAAATTCCTCCTTCTCTAGTTTCATAGATTTATATTTCTTCACCAGCTGAAGGATGGCATTGTTCAGGTCCAGAAGTCCAGCTAATTTCGACTGGTCCTCGTCCATTATGTAGTCCTCAGCATACACCAACTACAAAGAGACAAAACAGAAGAACTGGATTTACTGGCATGTTCTTAAATGTCCACTTGAGAATGACTCCAAAAATAAGTCAGTCCCTTTGGATAGATTGCATTACGGTTTAGAGTTATGCATTACGAGAGGTGGCCACTTGAGCCCAAGAAACAAACAGGCTTACCTTGTCTTCAAAGGGCAGTGAACGGTAGACAACGCGTAGGATCAGGATTTCCATCCATGCACTCTGTAGGAGACTCATCTGGTCTGCCAGAGACAGCGTGGAAAAACCTGGTAAACATTGAGACAAAAAGAAAAGCAAGAGCATAGATTGTTAATTTAATTTTTCCACCCGAACAAACCAAAGAGTTAAGGAGTCTATCTTTCAGAAAGAAAATAAAATTCAGTAAATATAACCTTTGCGAAGAGGAAAATGCATCCTGTGTGTTTTTCTAACGTGGGTTTTGTTTTGGGATTTATTTATTTTTTAAAGCAGAACTAACTCAAAAGCAATAAAACAGCTGTGTTTAAAAGGTGTTTGAGCTAGTATTAGGTTCAAGACTCAGCTTCACTCCCTTCTTGGCCAACCTCAATCCATCCACTTGACTAGAGTTCTCCACCTCCTCTCCTCTTCCTCCTCTTCCTCTTATGCCCAGGGCTATTCTCTGGGGAAAGGCGGGCCTTATCTTTCCCTGCCACAACTTCCAAGGATCAATGCTGGCCATCGCTGTTACGCCGCTCAAATACACACACACTAACTGCTGCTATGGCCTCAAAACTCCTGCTTTCTTCGGTGTCAATCCATGTCTGCCTATTTGCCTATGTCTACGTATATCTGTCTGTCTCCTTTTTACCTATCAGTGTCTGTCTATGACTGTGAACCTCTTTTCACCTTTCTTTCATTCACTCATTTCTTTTCAGACAGTGCGTACACACACGATTCATATTTCTGCTTGATGCTTTTTGATTGCGATGTTTTTGCTTCCTCATGCCATATCTCTTGATTACACTCACTTCACTTGCGGTCCATCCCTCTTAGTCTTTCTCTTTCTGTCTGTCTCTTTAATGGAACACCTGCCTGCTCACACCTTTCTTCGCAGCTGTCCTCTCCTCACACACCTGTCCATTCACACCTGCCTGTCTGCCTGTGTGTGTGTGTTTGTGAGCGTGAGCCTTCATAGGCAAGGCAAAGACAGTTTGCCATGCAAGCACACCTGTCAGACCTCGCTGCAGCCCTCCACTGTGTGTTTGTGTATGTGTGTTGGAGTGAAGCATCATGCCAGGACAAGCAGGCAGATGCGAAGGAAGCTATTTCTTCAGTAACATCTGCTGCGAAGAACCTCCTCTTGAGATGTTAGGTGCGCCAGAGTGTGTGTTGGTATTTTGCGCATGCATGTACATTAGGGGCTCTTATCTCACAGTTTGTTGATTGGTAATGGCAGGCGTCTCATTATGTCCAGGTTGCAGGCTATTGTTGTTTGTAATGCGCTCTAATTCATTCAATCTACAACTGTTAACATTTCTTAACACACACTTCATATCACATACACATAAACATGAACGCATAGAAACAAACTGGAAAGAATCCAAATGTGTATGATTGATACACACACACACACGTGCGTACACTCTTACGTGCACACTCACACACGGCACAGTGAAGGGAGCAGTATCACTGCCAACTGGCAGTGTCTTCTTCTACTTAATGAAATCATCAGAAGGGATTAGAGGTGAATTTCTTAAGGGGGGGTCTTCGTGCACACACACACACGCACACACACACCTTATTCACAGAGGCAGATGTCTTTAGGGGGTACTTAGGACTTCACCACTCATTGTGGGCTGGGGAAATATGCACTGGCATTGCTAAAATTAACACACATACACTTATTGAATCTGTTCAACCCTGGGGTCAAGTGAAGAGAAGGCGAGATGAGTGAGGGGTTAATATCATTTAATGGTGTCACTGGTTGTGGGTTTTAAATTGTCTTTGTGTGTGTTTTTGGTACTCAGGTGTTCAGGGCAGAACTAAGATTTCCATCAATTTGCGCACTTCCCTCTGGTGGCATCTGGTCCAGGACCAACAGGAGCACACAAGGCTCAAGAAGTGGGCACAAACATACAAATGCAAGAATACACACTGAATCACATATACACAAATATACCGTGAATGTCAACTTCATATGGAAAGTGTCTGTATAAGTGTCTGTATATTAACAGTGCTGTTTGCATAGTCCTCTATCCTCCTAATGATACATAAGGTGTACAGATGTGTGCAACACACACACACACACACACACACACACACACACACACACACACACACACACACACACACACAGAAAACACCAATAATTAAAACCACAGTGATTAATTTATTGAGCTGAAAGTGCAGCTTTTCTTATTGAGGCACATCAATGATTTTTATCAGGATGGTGTCTGCGTGTGTGAGCAGATTTGTGCAGTGTGTGAAATTTTTTTTGTCCTTGTGTGAATATATGTGTGCTTAAACTGCACATTTGTACATAACTCATCAGCATATTTGCATTCCGTGTGTATGCATACATTCCCATACATGTTTCCACGGGACTCTGCATGCGTATCTCTGTCTGTGTTTGTGTGTGTACGTTGGTGTGTGTACCTCTCCCTCTTCCCTCCCCACCAGCCTGTCTGCGCCGTTCAGCCATCCAATGCCTCTTATCTGTCTGATTAATAGGCGGCCGGCTTCAGGACAAATTAATTAACAGATAACGCCATCTTTCCCTTCTTCCCTTCCTACATTCCTCCCCTCCTTCTCATGAAGCAATCGATACAACAGAAGAAAAGAAACATCAATGGGAATTTAGTGCTGATGATGGAGAGAGAGAGAGAGATATTGATGGGAAGAGAGAGAGAGAGGGAGAGAGAGTGTATCAGAAAGAGTGAGTTGGAAGAGAGAAGAAAGTAAAAGGGGGTGAGTTGTTAGAAAGAAGGGCGGCAGTGGTGGTAGTGGGAGGGGTGGAGACCTTTCTTTCATACCTGTGATTTCACTTGACAAAAGGTTTCTTATTTGGTTCTAATTACATTTCCTTTCTGCCCATTGTTGATAAGGCATCTCATACTGTGTGAGTTAGCATGAGTGTGTTTGTGTCGATGTTGTTTGCCGTTTGCAACAAAGTTGAAATATTTGCCTAAAAAATATCAGCAAGAACTTCAAACAGCACCGTATAAAATTATTACTGGATAACTGCTTCCATCTGGTAACACCAAGTTTTGGGCTGGATATTAATCTTATCTATAGTTAGTATTTGTGTATAGGTGGTCTGCTAAAGTAGAACAAACCTATGACGGTACAGATGCACTTATGTGTGTGCACTGACAGAAAGAGGCTACAGTGCAGTCATGCAAACTTAACCTCTACCTCTTGCTTGTGCACTCTTTCCTTTTCCCTTTTCTCTATCAGATACCCGCATAAAAAACAAACACACCCACAAACACACGTCGATTCCCTAGCCACCCTGCGGCCTGTTTGTCTGCCAAATGAGTCCTGACTGCACGTTTACACCCGAGACTGCACAACAGTCTAACACAGACACACACAGACATAAGATAGCCCTCTCTCATGCCCCAGTTGCTCCATAGATGCACACGAACACACATATCTAAGAGGCCTATATTTGCTTTCGCATGGTTACAGGGCAAATGGAAACCAGTGAGAAGAGACTGTGACGCTTATGGGTGCCCATATACTTGTGTATATACACCGAGAAGTGTACGCGCATATGAGTCGGTGTATTTGTATGACGACGGCAATGTACATCTTCGACAACTGAAGTATCAACACGCCTATTCTCCGCGCCTGTATTCCGACAGGTGTGAAAACCGGTTGTGATGGTGATCTGGTAACCAGTTATTAACGCATGACTAGTATTCACATCCTGTAACCCAGGTTAACCTCTTTAGCCCCAAGCCTAACTGATCTCCTGCCTTTTGCCCCCATATCAGGGGGCGTTGGGGCTTAAGAGGTTAAATGGGACACTTTCCATTTAAGTGGCGGTGTCTTGATTTTTTTTGTGTGTGTGTCTTTTTGTCCATAGAAGCAAAACAGGCGAACAATTTTGAGCTCTAATCAAGCAGACTTAATAGCTTGAATATATAATGTAGTTTTGAAAGGTTCTCTGACAATTCTTTTACATTTTTTAAAGATCATTTTGTGTGGGGCTCCACTTTGAATAATATCTGCATAATTAATACAAAAAAATACATATAAAACAAGTTTATTGTTGAATTAACTTGATTTTATTTTCTAAATTGAGCATAAGAGGGTCTGTGTCCTGGTGAGAATGAATAGATTTAAAGCCCTGGACAAAATAGGCCAAATTGCAGACCAGCCGTGTGTATTACTTAAATAATGACCAGGAGGACCAGGTGTATTTTATACACATTTAAACCCCCCCCCCAAAACAAAAAAAAAAAATCACCTGAGAATTATAGAATGATTGAATATGGAAACTAATTTAACTCTTCTCAAGTGTTGTCATGTAAAATGAAATTCAGTTTTCCTTAAAATTTCGGACTTTCTTTCAAAAATAGTTCATGCTGGCGAATATTTGAGTGCTCTGGTATCAGAATGTCTTTTAAAAAGTCCCATTGGGTTACAAATAGCTTTGTATCCGTTGTCCTTCTGTAGTCTTGCAGTGGCCCTTGAATGTGCTTAACACTTGCTTATTGTGATACAAATGATCCTTTTGAATCATTGCCTCAGGACAAATTTAAAAGGAAACATCCATGTTATAGAAACAATTCACAGACTTAAGAAAACTGCCTTCAAGTTGCAAAAAGTGTTTCCCTGCAATTAGGGAGTCATGACCTAAAGCTCATCATTCAACAAATGTGTAAAAAGAAACCCAAATGATGTAACGCCAGTGTAGACAATGTGCTATCCAACACTGGAGCAACAGTGTAAACCTGTGCAAAACAAAGAGAAGGTCACGTAAAATAAAAAAAACGTTATCTTAATAACTGCTGAAAATTGGAGACATAGCTATTTCTTTTCAAAAAGACTGCCAAATTGTGCATATTCACCATAATCTGACATAGTGAAGCGAATCTTTCTTGAGCGAGAACTGCGTTGCTAACTGTTTTCTGTTACCAACAAGTTGTGCTTTGTTGGTGACAAGGGAATAGTGGATTGTCTATGTTCAGCATGTGCACGTATTGTGTTCTGCAGGGGACAGATTTAAGTCTACTGGCCCACTGAGATAGAGATTGCATGAGGACACGTGAAGTTTCCCACAGTTACCAGCACATCGCTACCCTGCGTGTGTGTGTTGTTCTGTATGCACACTGTGTTATGTGGCTCCCGTGCGCTCACTCATTCCACTTTCTGTATGTGTTTAAATGTGTGCACATTGTTGCATGCTGTGCAATGCAAGTGCTCCCTTGTGGTGTTTTGTACGTGTGCGTTTGTGTATGTGTGCGTGCGTACATCTCAAACTGTTCTGTACCATACGGCCAGACGCCGGCCAAAATGAACACGGACCCCCTGTGATGGCTTTGGCCAAGCTGAAACAACACACACAAGATATACGCACACGAGATACACACTGGCAAATGCTGTCACACACACACACAAATGAACACACATCCACCAGCTGACCCAATTACACAGAGATGCGCAACGAGATGGAAACAAATCTACCCAGAGAACCAGCTAATTTAGAGGGGCTTAAAGACACACTCGCACACAGGACACATACTCACCTACACACATATGTGTCCGGCTATTTGGACTATCAAAACATCATGTTTAGATATGACATTATATGGAAGCGCAATTTAAGCGCACAAGTCAAGCCATATCTTACACTGTCAAAATTATGTCACTGCATCAAACTCGTGTGGTAGTTTAAATCCATGCCTGCTCAGAATCACATTGTCTGTAATGTAACCTGCATGAAGAATTCATGATTCCAAATTGAAGTTCACATTTGACCTTTTCAATATAAAATATAAATATAAAATGTGATATTAGTGTATGAATTCTTAAGTTACTTAAGTATCTGTTTTTCTAGATCTTGCAGTGACCTTGACCTTTCAACTCTCAGCTCTAATAAGCTTGTGACGTTCAGGTGACGGTTGTTGCAAAATGTGAAAAAATTCCCTGCAACTGTTATTGGTGCCTTCACAGCAGGTTACATATGGATCAGGCGCTCGAATTGTGCATTGATAACAAGCCGCCTCATATCTTTATCCCGTAACAACCAACATTCAAAAGTTGTAAAAACTAAAAACAACAACAAAAAAACCTTTTCACCTAAACCTCAGTCAGCCAAGCCTGATCCAAATTATTTGAATCCAAAATTTTGGACCTTGCATAAGAAGATTTCAATGCTCCTATACAAGCAGCAATAATAGTGCTTAATGGTCTTCAAGAGTGTTCAAAAGCAAGCCACAAAATGCCACGTTTTTCCTCTTCTTTTTCTTCTTTTTTTTCTTAAACCATTGAACAATTTGCCAACTCTGTGGTGCTCTTTTTATACACAGTCATGTTACTGTCCTGTTATGAATTAAGTAGATAAGCTGTGAAATAATCCACCAAATGTGTGTGTGTGTGTGTGTGTGTGTGTTTTTATAATACAGAAATTTTCCTTCCTTTCTTGTGACTGGTATCAAATTCAACCTGACCATACATATGTGGGAAAAAAAGGATCTGTTCTATTCTTTGTAGTATTTTTCAATTAAAACACTGTTAAAACGGGTTTAGAGACTTTTAAAAATGACAGTACTGAAGGAAATATTCATAG
This sequence comes from Aulonocara stuartgranti, assembly GCF_965226115.1. NCBI lineage: Eukaryota > Metazoa > Chordata > Actinopteri > Cichliformes > Cichlidae > Aulonocara > Aulonocara stuartgranti. The sequence goes on along the minus strand of NC_138939.1, from coordinate 14,346,153 downwards.
CATTCATTGTTTCTTTTGTTTCTTTCATGTTTTGCTGAATACTATGTGAGATTGAGGCTCAACTTTGTTAACAATGAAGAATTAAATGCCATAAATGCCATATTTTATCTGTATTTGATTTCAACATTTAGTAAAAGAATAAAGAACACATGATATATATATATATATATATATATATATATATATATATATATATATATATATATATATATATATATATATATATATATACACACAAATAACAAATATGGTTTTAAGATACATATATTGCGCACAAAATCATTTTACCTTTACTTTCATGCCCTGTCGGGCTGTTGGCTAAAATATCTTTTTCTGTTTCATTCTCCTTCCTTACTCCCCCTCTCTTTTCCCCCTCCTTTCTCCGTGTGGCCTGGGGGAGAGACTAGAGCAGTCATAGGGTTGCGGTAGCCTCTAATCAGTGTGAACAGCCAGCTAATTACCAAACCCTCAGCCCTGCCTGACTGTTAATTGCATACATTAGACACCATCAGCAGCACTGCAAGATTAACACTTAAAATCTTACCATTGCTGTAGTGGAGATGAGTGTCGTGAGCGTGTGTATGTGTGTGGTGCGAGCTGCCTCAGTGGTTGCGGGTGCTAATATTTAACACTTAATTAGACCCAAAATGGAAATGCTGCAACACAGAGATGGTTGTCGAGTGTTATAGCTGTTGCCGTGGTTGGGGGTGCTTGGGTGGGGGCAGCTGGTCGTCGAGGGCAACCCCAAGTCTCCGTGGAGACGACAGATGGAGTGACATTAAGAGCATTGCAGTGGAGCCATTTCAAATAATAAAATATCAATATTTACATTTTAATTACCCACTTCTAGCTCCACTAGGGCTATGTCAAGGAGTGTGTATGTGTGCATGTACACTGCAAGTTCCACAGGGCCAAGCCTTCTTGACTTCACAGGGAATGAAGAGCACCGCTAAAGTGACAGAGGTCGGCTCTATTTGAGAATTTCTTGGAGAAATAAATGCTGAGAACTTTATGCAATATTGTCAAAGATTATATTTCTCATTTGCCTATTTAAAAACTTTTTCTTCATTGTGTCCATCTATCTTTCTCTCACCCTCTACCTTTCCTTCCTCCCATCAATATAATGCTCATGACGGCAGGAATGACCACTCTGTGTGTGTGTCTGTGAGGATGTGCATGTGAGCACAAATTTGTCAGGGGAACCATGTCAACACACAGCTGAGCAGCTTACACACCAACTCACTATGTCTGCACATGGCACACACAAATTCAAAACACATATAAAACTGCTGATCAACACTTTCACGGACAAAAATGATTACGATGTTGAAATTGTAAGATATGTAAATATTACTTGTGTTTATATATGAATTTCTTCATTCTTCAATGAAATTGTATTAGGCAACTGAACTTATTTTTTGTTACGTTATTCTCCTAATTGCCACCAACTTAATCTATCCATCTAATTTGGCTGAATTTACTCTCTCAGCTTGTCCAATTACACGACTTGTGACAGTCTATTGATCCTTTGGTGGATTATCTTTTCAAAACAATATCCTGCAACACTCTGGAAAAAATCCATTGTCTGTCCAAACAGCAAAAATGAATGCTTATTTAAAAAGTACGTAAATATATATCCAGTAAGAACACAGAGTTCAAAAGAGGTAAAAAATTTTAACGGTCATGAAACAGACTTTTTTTTTCTGTTAAGCACTATTGATGTATAAAGAAGTAGAAACCTGCTGACCATTGGCTTTAAAACAATGGTCCCTGTACTGTACATGCCTTGTGTCAGTATATGAGATTATAAGGCTGTGTTGATTTTATCTTCCTAATCCCCCGTAGCTGTTCATAGAGAGAGGACCCCAGAAATTCCACAGGGATTAATTTACCATTCACAGATTAGAGATATGGTCTCCAATATCATCATTGAGGACAAGCATCGAAGGAAAGGGCTCAACAATTGGAGCAATGAGGAGAGGGAGAACAGAGAGAATGAGAGAGCGACTTAAAAAGACTGAAATAAAGACAAAGATGAAAACGGATGCACACAGAGCCTTCTTTCCTACAGCACCATACCATAATGTCGTAGCTTGAAGACAAGAACATTAGACCTCATTCCACCTCCTCATCTGGGCCTGAAAAAGCCTGGGCTGAAAATCTTAATTAATTGTCCAATAGTGCTGCGGGGTCATTATGCATTGCAATAAAGAAGCGTGTAATTATGAGATTTAACAGCCATTACCAGGGCCAGGAACTCATATGTCATCATCAGCAACCAAGCCAATGGTTTGGTACGGCTATGTGTGTGGCTTGATGGACAGCACACATTCACAATGCACACAAATGTACACAATGCCATGTTGCTCTATAGTGGTTATATAGATATACATATAAAATATAATGATATATAAAAATACATTTGTTATTCAATAAGTAAACAAAAACTTGTATATTGGTATACACACCTGCATGCAGACTAACAGCGAAACTGAAAAAAAAAAACCCACACACACAGACACACACACACACTTTCACTCACTGACTCAATCAGTCTCACCCAGACAATAAGGCGGCCAGCTGTGATAGCCGTCTGCAGATGAAACATCCCATCAAGATTAAATAGACACAAAAATACACATATTATTACTACCCTGTGTGTCTGTTCTATGCACTTGTGCACAGTGAAGCACTGAGACCATAGGCCCCAGTCATTTGCCCTATAGCAGGTGGCAAAAGTGGCAAAAGATCACTGAAGTGCTCAAGCAGAAAGAAAAGAAAAGAGAAAAAAAGATCTGAAAACATTTGTGGTAAGAGAGTTTGTCAAAAGGTCAAGAAAAGCACATATATCCTCCCTTTTTGGAGGGAATACATCTATTCAAATGTGCATAGAGTAAAAACAAAGCAAATTTGGCATTGTCTTATTTCTGCACCAGCGCAAGCCTCAATCACACAGGCCTTTGTAACCACTGCTTTCTGGCACTGGTTGGCAAGTGATTGCTGCAGGTTGCTGGCTTTTGCTGGATGAAAATCGGTTTGGTCATTAGCATTAGCAGATAGCTGTGGTTGTATGGAAGACACCAACTTGCCTGCAAACACTTGCCAACGATTCACCAAGCAGTAGTGACTTGAAACTTGAAAATGTGTGACACACACCAGAAATGGAAAACATCCCTTTTTAAAAGGCACAGATTGTGCTTTGAAGGTGACTGCCTCAAAGATTCACTACCATTCATCTCCGACAAGTCTGCACCTTCCTTATAAACAACAGAAAACCCCTGCAACCAAGGAATTATAAAGGGATTTTCAGTCTAGTGTCACATACCACTGTTTGACCAATTTTACATAGTGACTGCAAGCGACCACTCGTCAACCAGTGGTGTAAACCACATTTTTCCATAATGTTTGCCAGTGTTTACTGTCTGGGGCCTGTTCTTCGTACCGCGCTAAGTGAGTTAGCTGGATGAGATTGTTGACGATTTCGCGTGATCCTGGATCGTTCGGTTCCCCGAAGCCCATCCGGGACTTGCTGTCATAGCAACAGAGCCGTAAGCGTAAACCTGCTGGGGAGCAGGTTTACTTTATGTAAACAGGATTAGATCGCGGCCACGCAGGTATGCCCGCGTCATTCATACGAAAGCAACAGCGATATTCCACCACTGTTTCACCATAAATAAATAACATCAATGTAACTAAAGATAATGCAGCACTTGATCCTTTCATTGATTTCACACAGATACATACAGGTCATTCCCTAAAAAAGGGAAATGTACTATTAACATTCTATTACATGTATGTGATTATTACAGATGTAATTCATATTTCAGAGTAGTAATTGTAAATTACTTCGTGTAATCAAGATGAGAGACCACGGCTATAAAAGCGAAGGTGGATTTGGGAAGTCTGTCGCAGTCATATCCTGTCCGTTTACGCGAGCAACCCATTGAGGAAGGTGCAAGATTGATAAGGAGAGTCCTCAGAATTCAGCGTATATTGCGGGACAGACAGGATCCTTTAGCTCAGCGCGACAGTGTGCTCATAGAGAGATATCGATTTTCCCGTGAGGGTATTATTTACTTAACCAACTTGTTGACGAGGGGGTGCAGGACCACCACCTGTCTTTTTTTTTGCTCTGCCCTTTTCTTGGTTGCTGTTATGAACAAACAAACAGAGTATTCCAGGGTCTCTTTCCAAGAGACGACAAGCAATATAAGTGATAAATATTACCATTCTGTAGCATATTCTTATATTCCACTTTTACTTGTTCCCATGTTCTAGTGGGTCCTGTTGTGGCTCTAATGTGAAAGGGGATATAATATAACATATTATAATATAATATAATGTAATATAATATTGGATAATATGGTGTGATATGATAAATCTACCCTACCGCCTACTGGTGTTGGCCAGAGGGGCCGATGGCGCAATATGGCAGCCTGGCTTCTGTCAGTCTGCCCCAGGGCAGCTGTGGCTACAACCGTAGCTGCCTCCACCAGTGTGTGAATGTGAGAGTGAATGAATAGTGGCATTGTAAAGCGCTTTGGGTGCCTTGAAAAGCGCTATATAAATCCACTCCATTATTATTGTTATTATTGAATTACTTACGAGTTTGATTTGTCAGCAACTTTCTGCCAGCCCTCTCTCCTTGCTTTTGCAGCCTTTGCAGTGTTCCCTTGCGTTTTAATTAAACTCTGAAACTCCTGAAATCCCTCACTCAAGAGTTCTTGCTCTGCTGCCGAAAAATACCGAGCGCGTTCCTTCGACATTTTCGCCGACCAATCAAAGGGTTGCCGATCAATGTTTCTACTATCGATGCGTAGCCCCTGTTGGGCCACCCAGTGATCTCACATTACTTCATCCAGCTGTACTAATCGTCAACAACAGGTGTGTTCGGGGAACCGGAATAGCGAGCTCAGAGTTAGCGCGATGATTTGGTCTTGGATGTTTCATTTGATCTTGGATGTAGTAAGCGACGTACGAAGCACAGGGCCCTGATCTCTGGATGTTTAAAAAAACAACAACAAAAGTACAAAACTAATGAATCGTTATGAAAATTGATGATTTAAAAAATAATTTCAAATAAGGCTGAATTGTTCGGAATTCATCATAAGTGACCTTTTAAAACTGTTATCCAACACTTTGGCAAAGGGACCACCCTAAAGTGTTTATTGTATGTGTGTGTGTGTGTGTGTGTGTGTGTGTGTTGTGTGCACAGGCCATAAGTTGTTCCCAGCTGGTGACAGGCACGCTCCAATCCTATTTTCCCACCTGCTTATTGTCTGATGGAAAGGATGAATCCTCCAGGCCATTATTTAAGAACGATGGATGCAGGAGGAAGGAAGGTGGAAGAAACAGGAGCGCAAAGGGAGACAGGAAGGAAAACAATAGAATAACAAAGGGGGGTAAGGAATAAACAAATAAACACAAACATGAATGGGAGATAAGGGAAGTAGAGGAGAAAGAGAAGGCAGGAGAAGCAGTAGGAAAGGGAAAAGAAATAAGTAGTGAAGGAGCAATGATAGGTGGAGAAAGAGAGAATTAGGACAGCAAATAGGAAAATAAAAAAAGAATAAAATGGAAGATGCAGACAGAAACCATGAGGAAAGGTGGATAGATAAGCAGAAAGAGGAACTAGAGAATAACTATTTCATGCCTGTCTGTGAACTTTGCATGAACCGCCAGAAATAATGTGATGCCATGACAAGTCGGTCCCTCCTTCCACTAGATTTGTGGCAGGCATAGGTGTGTTAAGTGTGTGTGTGGGTGTCACTGGATCCCTGTATGTGTGTGAACTCTTTATATTGCTTTTGGTGTGTGTGTGTGTGTGTGTGTGTGTGTGTGTGTGTGTGTACATGTGCGCTCCAACAGATAGAATAGGATGATGATGATTTGAAATGGAGTTTGGCCTGTGCGTAATTATGATCATCTATCTTTATGCCCCGCCAGCATATCATATCATATCATATCACATCACATCATCTCTCTTTCTCTCTTTCTTGGACAACCACACACACACACACACAAGCAAATTGAAAGTAGTAAAAGCTGACTGTTTGCTAATAATGACTTAGATGATGATGGGCTCAGATGGTGTGCTGATTTATTTGTTACTGCTCGTCTGATTTCACATATTATAAAACTGTGCATGTATGCGTATGTGTGCATTTGTCTGCATTCACTACGTATCAGTGCTTCCTTATGAATATGTGTATGTGTTTTTAGAAGCGTATGTTTGTGTGCCCAGGGAAGTAAGTGTTTGTGTATGCAGGCTGGTGTGCGCCAATGTATGCAGCTTGTTTCTCGTGTGTGTGTTGTGTGTGACAGATATTATTTGATGCAGATTAGTCAGTGTACTCAGATTGCGGGCTGTGTCTCAAAGGCTGATAGACAAATGAATTTGATTTGCAAATGTAATCAAACTAATAAGAAAAAAAAACAGCAATGGACCGCTGAGCTTTTACTTGAACTGAAACCCATCTATCCACTGAAGAAATGTGTGACTCTTTTTCCTTTTAGAAATTAGAATCACAATAATTAAAATTACTTGTAATGAGAGGCCGTTCCAAAAACACATTTTCATCAGACATCAATTTTAAAATTAGCGTGAGTCTTAACACACTGCTATTAGTTTTCTTGTTCCGGACTGCCATTACTTTCATGCAACTTCATTTTTTGATTCGGGTCTTATTTTGAGTGACACATACATGGATGTAGCCACCATGACATCATCCACTGGTTTTTAAGCATCCACTCACCGCACTGAAACAGCTTCCTAATAATTAGTGCTAAGTTGCATACAAATAAAATACTGCAGTTTTACTCAGCAAATGGAGCGCAAACTTCTTGGATGGGGTGTGCCTTACAGGAAGACATTAGTGGAGGTGAAGCATAGGAGACAGCTGTGGCTATAGTCCATGTGTTGGCAGTTACCTCACAGTGAAGGGGGCCATGCCCCTAGTTTGTAGTTGTTATAAGGGGCGACATACCAAAGATTATTTTTCTCTTACCAGACTGTAAACACGTTTAACTGGGCCTTTTAACAAAGGACATACCGCTGTGGACATACCGCTGAGCCAGGCCAAGAGGTTGCTCGAGGAAGTACAGATTTTGGGACTTAGACTTTATTTGTTGTTATCACAATGGCAGTGTGTATGTGAATGTACATATTATTGTGCGTTTTTAAGGTAACCACCTGAAGCTGGGTGTTTGAGTCTCATCATAGGATCGTCTTTATGGAAACATTGTTGACAAATATGTGGCAGTGTAGAGAATGGCTATATATCTATTTACTGCAATGTAAATATAGTAGGGATTCTTTAATATTACATCAAGATACTGTAGTATATAAATATTACCCAGAGGTTAACCTTCAGATATGAAGGTGATTAATTTAAGAATTATTTTTTACACATTACTTTGTCAGATTAATTGATATCGGCAGATCTGTGGGCTCAAATTGTGATTTGATTTTAAAACATTTATTCAGTTGATAAAACTGCATAATGACATAGAAAAGAAACAAAAGTGAATAGAAGAAAAACGTTACAACCAAGTAGGCAAGAAAGAAAAAAGCAGCGTACAAAGAAATGAAAATGGTTTCGCCTCTGTTCTCTCATATTGATGACATGCTTCCAATACCCACAGGCTTAATCCAATAAAGAAAGCCCAACTTAATCCAAACATTAAGCTCAGATATCAAATATTCTTTTCCTAATTTGATTTCATCAATATTTGTTTTCATCTGCAAACAGTGATGTGTTTGTTTGTATGGGCTGCAAGAGGAAATCATGGTGCTGGTGCACTGGAAAATAAGATAACTCTTTTGCATGAATGTGGACAACGAAACAGACAAACACATGCGCTCACATGAGCAAACACATATACTTGAAACCAAGACCTCAGCCTCTAAATGTGTTATCTAGCTCAGGGATGAGCAGAAATGGAAATCAAACACGCCAAACAGAGCTCAGAGAAAATCAACAGAGACTAGAAACACACATAAAAATTACGTACTGAAGACCCTGAGACCCTCGATAACAATGGCAAGAATGACCAAGGCAATGAACTAAATCAAATACTAAATCTAAATCAAACTCTAATAAAGTCATATTTATGAGTTTGACCCCATCAGCATATAGATTGGGTAGAGTCTTTATTGTCATTTAAAGTGAGTTTATAAGCATAGGAACAAAATCTAGTGATTGAATGTAAAATGTCCAGTATCAACACCTTTGTTTTCTGGCTAACAGATCACTGGTGTTTACTCTCCATTCAGGCAAATCTCAGGAATTCGCAAGAGTTTTCTACCATTAAACATTTTTAAAACATCTGCTGTTAAAAATCTTGTTTTAAATGTCATCGTTTTCCACACAAACATAACCTTTTATCATGTTATGCACGTAAAGACGTGAAGGTTTAGGAGAATAAATGAGAGCACAAGTTATAAATCACCTGTATTTCTGTTTGCTTTTACACTGTCAAAAAATATAATGTCTGTATGGTGAGCTATATGTGTATGTCCATGTGAATGCACTGTATTTTTTGTGTGTTGTGTTTGTGCTTAAGAAGGCACCCACCATGCTGTGACTGTCAAGGTGAGCTAGCCTTAGCCGACAGAATGGGGGCATATCTGCTTGTGCGTCTAGTTGTTTCCATGTGTATTTCCGCGCGTTTATTTCATGGAATCTTAGGGGCAATATCTTTGAGGGGGAGAAATACTGTAAAATGTAGTAGGGAATTCACAATAATGAACAGTGAGGGAAGAAATTAGGACAAAAGGAGGCAATAATATTATTTTAGAAGTTTGATGCCAGTAGAGCTCACTTGTTTGTGTGGGTTGTTTTTCTTCTGATTTACCACTCTGTTACTAAGCGGAGCAACCTCTTTGCTGATTGATGACATCACCAGACTTAATCAGGAGGGCTGTAGAGTGACATCATCACATCACCAGTCTGGGCTTTTACATCTGTCTCACTCTACATGCGCACAGATGTGAGCAAACACACACATGCACACGCACACAGAGCTGTTTTGCATCTTTCAGAGCTCATTGTGAAGTCTTATAATGTGTGTCAGTGTTAATTTAGTGAGCTGCAGTTTCAGAGTCAAGCATCCATATGTACGCGTGTGTATATGTATGTGTGTCTAAAGGTTCCCCATGACTGCCGAGACTCAACATTTGATTTGCTAAAAGGAGCAGGACACTTCTATTAATCAATATTTGCTGACTACTGGCTGCCTCTCTGGCTGATTGACTGGCTGTGTAGTTACTTGACTCACTGATTGGCTAACTAACAGACAGAACGGCTAACTGCTCGACTGGTTGGCTAAATCTCTAAGTGAAAACCGTTTAAAACATGTCCAAAAGAGAAACACCAGAAGAAACGAACACTGGCTACAAAATCTGAGGGCGACTTTCCTCTTTGGCTGCTTTACTGCGATATGTCAACGTTTGTAGAGAGGCACATTTCAAATAGCGATCAGGATAATCATCTCAATCTGAACACATAAGCAAAACCAACGAGCACTGGCCTTCCAGTCAGTGGTCGCTGGCTGGGAGGATGTGAGAAGAGGACCATGGGAGGGGATAGGGGTTGAGAAATGATGGTGACTTGATAATGAAGAGGTTAAGAATACCACAGAGAGAGAGGGTGGGAGGTCAGGTCAGGGAGGGGGAGAAAATGAGGGAAAGACAGAAAGACACAGAGGGATAGAGAGCAAAAGGAGGACGTCACGGGACAGTTTTAAGAGGGAAGGGTGGGGGGGTGGGGTATTTAGCCAATGGGTCAAAACAGTATTGTGTTAAATGCTCTCTGGGAGTATCTAGGTTATCTAGACTGTTCACATCCCATTTCCTGTTCTTTCAACGCATGTGTTATTCTACACCTGAACTTTGCCACTATTATACCTGTGTACGTTTCTAATCAATTACTAAAATACTTTCGGTATGGCAAGTTGTATAAATAAGATTATATTTTGAATAATCATCAACATAGAACAACAGAAAAAAGAAAATAAAGAGACAAAGAGAAAATAAAGAGAGCAATCAAACATCTCTCAAGAATGAAATAAAGTCTGGTAACAGCTGCAATAAATGACTAAAGAACAGGGCATAAGAGAAAAAATAAAATAAATGTCCATTTGTAATAACTAGCAGGGAAGAAGGAATATGTTACTTACTAGGGAATAAAACAGAAAAAAAGAGCATAAGTCAAAATTTTCTAAAGCGGTTATTGGCTTCAGCTGTAAACGTTACACAGTGTTATTTGTTTTGAATAAGCCTACTCATATAATTAATGTACAAAATTACTTTAAGAGATTCATTACGCTTGATATATAAATTCAAAATAGCTTTTTTGAAGTACAAAAGCTAAAGCACACTGCGAATGTGATAACAGCTGAACCTCAACTATGCTCACACCAGAGTGTTTTAACCCCCAAGTTCATCTCCAAATCCATATAAGAGGAATAGAGGGGGAAAAGGGAAAAAACAATAAAGAGACATATTAAAGACAGTGAATGTAAAAGAAAAAGAGAAAAGTATGCAGAACAAGAAGGAAGTGTTCCTCACCTGTTATTCCATCACCACCAAAGTCCAAACCCCTTCTTCTCTATCTCCATAAAGACCGATTAAATAAACGAACCGATGGCAAACCCCTCTTCACCTCCCATCCCCCATTTTTTTACAACTCAATCATGCCGTGCTACTGCTGGCACATAGACTGCTTATCCCGAGTGTCAAAATTGAAAGGGGAAAGAAAGAAAAAGAGGAAGAAAGACTGTAAGAAAAGAAAGAGCAAGTTAGAGGAGATAGGGAAGCAAGAGAATAGTGGAGGGGATGTGGGGGGTGGCCCAAGAGCAATTTCTTTCGTGAATAAAGACAGAACAGGGGAGGGGGGATTGTGAAAAAAAAAGCACTAATGGCAAGGCCTCTAGTTCTGTTAAAATAGACGGCGTTATAGGTTCTAGCTCTCATTCGTTGATTCATTCATTTGTTCGTTCCTTGCTCTTTCGTCAAGTCAAGTGCTCGCTTGTCTGTCTCGCTCTTTTGTGTTCATGAGTCTAGATAAGAGCTGCTAGTATGACTGCCCGGTAGTCATTTAGCTATTATGGAAGGAGAGAGAGAGAGAAAGAGAAAGACAGAGCGAAAGAGAGAGTAAGAAGAAAGAAAAGAGGATGAAAAGACTAATTCTACTGACAGATAAATGGCTCATTTGAATGGCCTTTCTTTCTTTTAATTCACTCTCTCATTTGCTCCTGTTTAAATATTTGCTGTTCTTCCCCCGCTCTTCTCACCTGACTGCTCTTCTTTCCTCCTTCAAACACGCATACACACTTGACGATGACATGTAGCCTAATACGCAACTGGAGTTGTCTCTTTGAGAGCTATTAAAATGAGATCTTCGCTTTACTAATCCATATTGGATGGTAAGGCCTTTCATGGCCTCTGAATAATAACTTCTGATATTTCCACAGGCCCGCAGTTTCAGAGTGTGACCGTTTCCTGCTCACGTACCACTGTATGAAAATGTGTGCACGTTTGGAGTCATTTGTCTATGTCTTGTCACCGTTTGAATCAGCAAAAAAGCCTTATGTGGCACATCTGTGTTTATATATTTGCCCGCATTTCATCACTCTCTTTGAAACACGCGGATCTGTGAAGTACACGCGCATGATTCCTTGTGGGATAACCAGATACACTCAGTGTGTCTGAAACCTCATTTTCCTCTCCTAATGACATATCAAATGTTTGCATAAGGCCATATCAGTATGGAAATCAGCGTGCACACACATAAGTCTTAGAATAAAAGAACCAATCAAAGAGATATGCGTGAATATGTGCGTGTGTGGTGTCAAAAGTCTCTAACGTCGGGTGACTGTGTGTGTCAAACATGACACACACACTGACACACACAAACGCGCGTACCCTAGCCTTGTTATCCGGGGGCCTGTCTTGCAGGCAGCCTCTCTAACGCTGAGTGATGTTTAAATTAGTTTACAATTTAGGCTCCTCGCTATCCACAGACGGCTCTTAACTCAGTGTGTGTATGTGATGTGTTTTTCTGGGTGTGTTTGTGTGTGTGAGAGCGTAACAAATTGTTGCCAGTACGGCAGACATCTAATGACTTCAAATTAGCTGCCTGGCGCTTGCCTTGACACGTTGTTACCACTGTTAGCAGCCTTTGTGTGCGTGTATGGGTGTGTGCGCGCGCGTGTGTATGCGGCACATCGCAGCCATATCATGAAGCATAAATTGGCTTCACCTCCCCTCTCTCTGCCTCTGTCTTTTTTTTCTTTGTCTCTCTGTCTCTCTCCATCAATTTGATTAAAAAAATTACTGTACCATGGAGAGCAAAGACTTGTGCATGTGTGTGTTCACATGTGCAACCTGCAGAGAGTCACCACACACACACATGCACGACAAGATGTGGAACAAGATGGCTGAAAAAAGGTTAACAGGTCTATCTGACTCTATTCTTTGTGTGTGTGTGTGTGCGTTTGTGTGCATGCGTGTGTGAGAGGCTGATAAAGAACGTTGAGGAGGCGTATTTCTTTCTGACAATCCTTTCCAACCTGAGTGAACAGTAGATCACTTTGTGTGTGGACATGTATGGGTGTTTGTGTGAGCTTGGTGTGAGTGTGAGTATTAGATAGGTGTTCAGCGCTGTAAACAGTGAGGATTTCATAAGGTGTTCACTTCACACAAACACACACGCACACACACACACACACACACACACACACACACACACACACACACACACACACACACACACACACACAGGGAAGATGAAGAGTTCTATTTCTATCTTTCTCTGTGAGCAGTGGATTGCCTTCCTCGTTCATCTAATCACGCCATCTTCTCTCCTCCGCCAAGCAATCGTTGCGCTTCGCTCGCTTTATACAGAAAGCTGCGCACACACACACACACACACACACACACACACACACACACACACACACACACACACACGCCCACATGCACTCTGAGCCCAGTACATAACCTGCCTAACTTGAGCCACTTACTTGTAAAAAGGGTAAGGACAGAGAAAACACAGGCATGACTCAAAACAACAAATTAAATCTACATTACATGTGTGCCTGTGCATATATTTGAGTCCTTTTGTGTATGTACATATGGATGTTCAGCATAGTCTTGTTCAATAAGTTTTTATTCGCTGAAACAAAAGCTAAACATTTTGCCATAGACCTCATCTTGAATCACTTGAGTTATTATGTTAATTTTGCGATCTTGTACTCCAGCTCCAAATTTTATCAGATTACGAGAGAAAAGAGGTTAGTTTAAGTTAGTTTAAGAAGATTAAATTCTTAAATTCCTCGCTTTTAGTAATGAACCTGTGAGAGAAAGGGCACAGGAGAATTTTCTTTTTCCCTACCTGGAATATGTTTGGCCCAACCAATGTTGACCACCAGCTCTCTGTCTGCCAGGTCACACAGCGTAGTCAGGGCCTTGATGTCGCTGTCTGGTACTGTCGGGTCCGGCATGGCATAAATCTTCTCTGGCTCAGCCACCAGCAGGTGAGATACGATTTTGTTATCTGCAAGGCAGCCAAAGGCAACTGACATGACCACCAGACAAGGAGAAAGACACAGAGACAGAGAAATGGTGAATTTTTGTCGTGTAAGGCTACAAGTTGTTTCACCCCAGTCCGGTACAAAAATATGAAAGGTCATGTGCAAATCTCATATTATGGCCTGCTGGTAACACATACGTCTTAAGCTATATTTAAGACAAACACGCACAGTGGACAAATGAAGGAGAACTGGTGGATCTATTTTGATAGGGGGTGCATTTTGCTTGCATTGTTTGGGACCACATCTCCCCATGGAGTGAACAGTGATTGCAAATTAATGATCACCTAGGTCACTAAATTGTTCCGTAAAATGATGTGAATCGTATGCTTTCACCTTGGAGTCATCCCACTGAAGAACTATTGCAGATTTTGGACCAATATATCACATGGTGCTCTTTTTCCCTTTAATTTCTCACCTGTCTGTATTCCCATACGCAAAAATGAAGCATGTAAATTCAGACTCGTTAGGAGTATGAAACATTAGGAGTATGAAACGTTAGGAGTATGAAATCAACACACAATTTTCAGATGTTCACGTTGCAATAAGCATAAATTTAAAACCTTTCAACCCTTGAATCTGCCAAAAACACACTATTCCTTCAAAAACACCAAATTTCAAGTGTTGATCTTATCTGAAAGCCTTTGTAGAGTTTAGCACAAAACATAAAAAAGGACTGCACAAAAAAAATCAAACAAGGTATTGAAATGTTTTCGATTCTCCAGTGGTTATAGCCTTCTATCGCCAGTTGATCCAAGATGCCCAAAACTGTTGTTTTGTAAGACAGTCTTAAGAAGTTTCACTGATACATACAGCAGGGAAAGATAACACTGAAAGCCAAACGGCTCAGCCGGTAATGGTGACATGTGGTGATGAGACCTCTATGGCCCATTAGTAACAGACTGATACCCTGCTTCCAAATTAATCCACTGACTAATCAAGCATGGGAATAATAACAGAGGATAGAAGCGCAAGAGTGAAGTGAAGGATAGAAAAAGAGAGCAAGATTAGCAATGAAAAAAATGGGAAAAGATAGAAAGGTAGAAAGTGAGTCATGAATAGATTGTAAAAGACAGACAGGAGGAGTCCAGAGAGCGACAGCTAGATAGAGATAAACAGCAAGAGAGAGTGAAAGAGAGTTGTGGGGATGAGTTGTGTATTGATCTAACACTGTCCACCACCCCCAATTCTCTTACATACACCCACACATACACAGTGTGTGAGTGTATACATATACTGCAGTATCTGTGGGTAAATCTTATTTAATGTTTCCCTAATTAGAATCAATGGAAGCCCATTTCCAAACCCTGGGCTATTGTTCTGTTCTCACACAATCAATGGGGACGCTGAAGCTAGGGATTGGGCAACAGATAGATAGGCTGTGTGAGTGTATCTGAGGGAGAGACAGAGGGACACAACGTGTGTGTATTGACTGTGTGAGAGAGAGAATGAACAAGAGAGATAAAGTAAGTCTACATTAACTGTAATGTATTTTTTAAAATGTGCAAATTTGATTTTAAGTTGGACAGATTTATCTTCATGGAAATAATCATTCATATTATGGAACAGATGTAACTAGCACAGATTAAATACATATTTTTTTCCTGTATTCTCTTCCAAATTATGATGCCTGATAAGAATAGTTTAACAAGACTAAAAAGAGTTAAATATAATTTTAAATTAAATAGCCTGCCAAGGAAGGCCTTCAGATAGCTCACAGGTGCTTTGTGTAAGCAAACACACACAGTACAAACACACACACATAGTGTACACATATTCACTTTATCCCATCATTTCAATGATTAGTAGTGCAAAAGTCCCAGTAAGCTGTTGTGCAGCCATTCAGCATATTGGCCTAAACCAGAATATGCTCCAGCTTTAAGCAAAATGGGCTTTGGGGACCAAGCTGCTAAACACTGCTCAATCTGCACTGCATATGGGTGTGTGTGTGTGTGACGTGTGTGTGGAGGCAGACGGTTAGCTAGAGAGCTAACTCTAGTTTGATGCGGTTGCCAGATTGGATTTAATCCGGATTAGGGCTCTGGCTGGTCTCCCTCCCTCCTTTTCTCTCACCCCTCTTCCCTCCTCTCTCTCTGAGAAACGGCCTTGTTTAGACTCGGTCTTTCTCCCTCTCTGTCTCTACCTGTCTCTCTGTCACTCTCAGTCACTCTTTCCCTTGTTAATTTTTACTCATCAGGCTTTGGCTGCGGTTTTATTCTTTAAAAAACTGCAGCCAATCCAACTGGTGCTAAATGAATACCTTTATGGTGAAATATTACACATATAAAATGTTATGATCCCAAACTGGTAGCAGCAGAAACAGGGAGATAAACATGGTCCCAAACAGATGGGCTTCTCACTACTGTGTTTCTGTTTATGTGTGTGTGTAAGTTGAAATGTTTTTACTGGCCAACTGTTTCCATTAGGACAGAAACTGGTTATTGCTTGAGCACTGTCTACTAAGGTAATACGATATTTTGTTGAAAATTATTTTGTGTGCAGTCAGTTGCCCGTCATTTTGTAGTTTCTTCCACACACGACATCAGATCCTCTGCACATCTAGTTGTTAAAGTCAGCACGCATGTGTCCTTGAAAATCCCACGTCAACTTTGTAGAGAAAAGCACCATCTTACATGCTGTTTGTAGTCAGAGCATGTGTGTTTTTTTGCATGTGTGTTTTCTTACATGGCTTCTTGGGGGGCAGAGCCAGCTGTGGATTCAGGTACGGGCTGTTGTCTGCATCTATCCGGCGTTTGTACTTCTGTCTTCCACCGCGAACCCTGTCCAGACGAACACCTGTGAGAAATGACAGAGAGAAGTATGTATCAATATAGTGTACATTACACAAAAAATAAAGACAGATTTTAATCTCTTTGAGTAGTTAATGATGGCAAGAAAAATGAGACTCGGATCGCCTTCTATGCAAGCAGATAGTAAAAGGAGGAGGGAGATGGATCTTTGATTTACAAGGCTGGGTCTGTATGTATGTACGTGTTAAGTATTCACTCTTTTGTTATTCTTAGGCTTGCTAAACTCACTTTTTCTCCTTTTCTTCTACAACAAGACTAATTTATAGAAGCCATTTGAGTAGAAGGCCCCTCTTGCTCACTTTGACTCTCTGGCTTTCCGACTCTTTTACTGTCTCTTGCCCAATCTTGGTCTCTCTATTGCTGTCTCCCTCTCTGTCTCGTTAATTAATTGACACAAAGGAGTCCTAATTTAATTAGACCTATCTCTCAGGGGATTGGATGTTACCGTGGTTACCACTTAAAGATGGATAAGAAAGACAGAGGTGTCATGTACCCTGGAGGAGGAGAGAAGAGGAAAGGAGAGGAGAAGAAAGGAAAGGAAAGGATAAGAGGGTTTAAGAGGATGCCAAATCTTTAGATGAGTCTAGGCTTCTGCTATTAAGCAATAAAATTAGTAACTTTAGGAGGAGATACAAAATTAATTACTAGAATGGCTGCAGAATGAGGCCCACCATGTGTATCTCATCTTTTAGATATTAAATTAGTAATCAGACTTTTATACAATGAATTAAACTCACAATTTTAAAGGCTTTGGCTTATTTTAAACATTAGCGCACACTAGCACCATAAAATATACTGGATGCTGTGATATACCAAACCATATTATGTTGAGGGTGAACAGAGAGCAGGGGAAACTGCAAAGTATTAGAAAAGAGACTGAACTGTATAGTGAAAGCATGTAAATTAGGTAAATAACGTTAAACACATTTTTCTGACAGTCTTTCAGTTTTGTGCATCTATCCATCCATCCAAGAAGTTGGAGAGAAAAAGGATGGATGATGGAAAGGAAAGCAATAGGCGTGTGAAAGCAAGAGAGAGATTTGCTCACATAGAGACGTTTAAATCCTCTAAAAAATGTGCTGACCACATTCATGACAACAAACCTCAAGAGATTTAACAGAAAGACTTCTATTGGCAGCAGGAGAAAAATGTCAGGGAGCATCTTTGTGCATTTGTAAGTCGATATGTTCTCCTGTTTTATATGAGTTTGTTTATTTGAACGTTTTGAAGACTACCTTTATTCCAAATATGTCATGTTGGCATGAGTGCACATGGAAATATATTCATTTAAAAATTCGTAATGAGCTCAGGCAGTAGTCAAACCAGTGAACTGAACATTACATGCATCTGTGTGTATGTGTGAAAATGCCTGAGACAGGGACAGGTAGACAGAAGGGCTGACAGTCCAGGTACAGTGGGGGGGCCAGTGTCAGCAAACGGTCAAGAGACTCTTAACACCAGGGGGTACAAACCACTCACACACCCACTCTTTGCTTTTTCTAGCACATACACACTTATACAATGTCTACACCTCGCTAACCCACACATCTATGTTGTGTTTAGGTAAGTCCAGACAAGCAGCTTTTTCAGCTGCTACCTGCATCAGTGGTTGGCCAAAAAATGAAAAAATAAATGGGGGCTGATAGAAACAGAGGGCAGGAAAAAGGTAAGTGTTAGGATGAGAGAAAATTATTGACTAAATGAAACAAATGGGACATAGCTTAAAAGAAGCATGTCAGTGATTTAAAGCTTCGAGATTACAGATTCATAATATAGTGACATATTGAAACAGACTAACACAAATGTTGTGGTTCTGTCAAAAAAAAAAAAAGATTTGGGGAAAATGTTTCACGTGTCTCTGTGTGTATTTATGAAACACCTGTAACTTCTGCTTGTTCCGCAGTGCACAAAGACACTGTGCAAACCACCACAAAATACATAACTATGGTATAACTAGCCATGCTAGTAATATACTGTAAGAAAGCAGCATAATATTAAAGCAGAAGAAAACTGAATGTTATGTTACTCATGGGAGCAGTTAAACTAACTAAGGCAGTTTCCAGGTCAATCGTGTCCTTCCCTGTCAAGGACAGTAACAAAAAGCAATAAGCTTTATTAATTTCTGCCCAGATAGTGCTATTACACGGTGCAGTTAGATTCTAAGATTAAGTACTTTTTCTGTATTTAGTATTGTTGTTTTTGTCTTGTTCTTTTGTTTTTTACATAAAAATGTAATTCATCAGCTGAGAAGGGCAGATACTCACATGTGGTATGTTGCTTTGCGAATGTATTTACATCACAGTATGTTGTATTTTTATATAAACCAACATTAGGTTGTAAGTTCAGATACTAATTTCTTATGTAATTTGTTTGCAATTTGTCTGATGTGCTGTAAACCAGAAAAGTTGAATGTAACAGAGGCTGGGAGAAACTGCTAGTCTTGTCACACTTTCAAACTACTTTCAGTTACACTGAGGCTTTTTTCTCTTGTACATAATATAAACTCTTACATGCAGACTCTTAATTTTACTCTTTCTCTTTCCCATATACCTAAAAGACCCAGTGCTGGGCTAAGCTCACTTCATAAAGAGCCCTCTCTAACTACCTCATCTATTTTCCACCAAATTAACTCTCTCTCAGCACTGATTAATGATCAAATCTAAATGAATCAAATTAAAAATTGAAAATTATATTTCCAAAGCCCACAAAAAAGAGACAAGAGGAAGCTAGGGGAAGAGTGAGAGTGGGCTACCTCCTTTTAACAAATGAGCCTTCAAATCATAAAGAATGGGCAAGAGGGGAGAGGAGGAAAGGAATGTGGAGAGCGGAAAGAAGAAACGAGTAGAGAGGGAAGAGGGAAAAAGGCAACGGGAACGTAAATTTAGCGATCAGAAAAAGAATTAATGCATATAGAAAAAAAAGGGCAAGGGCATGGAAGAACAGTAACAGTAAAATGGGAATTGGGAAAAATTGAGTTTGAATAAATAAATGCTAAAACACATTAAGCGATTATTACAAAATAGTGTAGCAAAGGGGGAACAGAGGGAAGAAAGTAGTTTACAGGCTATGAAATTATAGGAGAAGGAGAGAGTAAGTCCCAGCTAGACAACTTTTCACTCAAACACACAAACAAGTATCTAACAAATACCACAATTTGTTTTGCATCACAAAACATTTTTGTTATGAATGTCAGATGCACATGAAACTGCGCAATTAATACTGCATATTTACCTTTTCAAAATACAGTAGGTTAAGCTACATGCCTTGATTATACCACTTTTGTCATAGTCTGTGCACATTCATATACACACCCAACTGACTGACTCTGTGACAGTGATGAAGGTGAATCATTCCTATCGTGGGAATATTGCTGTCTGTCAATAGCACGATCTGCACTGATCACATCAGCATAGATTTTTACACTGCACTGGCGTCACTCTGTGTCAGCGAATGTGTGCGTGTTCTTGAACAGTTGAAGGATTACGAGCCAAATGCCTTTGACATCTAAGTGTGCATGCAAGAGAAAGACAGAGGAAAAAACAAAAGAGGGTGGACAGAAAAACACAATGTGGATTGATTTCAGATGATCAATGTCATGATAAGAGAATGAAAGAAGGAAAAGAAGTGAGAGGTATGGAACAAAGTGAAGAGAGGAGTAGGTAGACAAATAAAATATCTGGATTTTGGTTGAGAAAGAGAAAGAGGCATCACAAAAAAAAAATAAAAATGGAGGAACGCTGAAAAAGTCAAGACACAAGGAAACTGGACGAGGACAGTATAGAATGATAGAAGTGGTAGTAATTTTAAAGCTGTAAAAAAGCTGAACACCTTCTCCCTGACTCTGACCTATTGTGTGTTTTAAACTGCAGTGTTGATGAAATGACATCCAAGATTGTCCCTATGTGTTCAATACAATTGGGTTACAAAGTTACAAAGTTACAAAGTCATGTAACTGCTGTTCCAATGCTTCAACATCAGAAAATCAGAAAATCAGGTTATGTAGCTCAAATAAAAAAAACAAAAAAATGTAAGAAATAAAAATAAAGAAGCGAAATGGACGTGATGAAAATTGGGAGAAAAGTGTGTGCGGTGATGTTTGTTTCGACCAGAACAGATCAGAAGAGCATTGCCCAAGGCAGTGGGCAGGTGGCTGTCACTGGTGTGTGAATCTGTGAGCGTGCGTGAGCTCGAGTGAGATCCTTAAAACGTGGCTTTATTTTTGCTTTTTAAGGCTGTGTTCTCATCTTCTGTCACTAATATTCCTCTTACATAAATAAATATCTTTGACTGTTGGATAATAAAATAAACAAGCTGCTGAGTGATTTTGGGACATTTGGAATGTGTCTTTTTTACAAATTTTCTTTACATGCCGTCCTTGAACGTAGGAAAAATTTATCTTCAGTGATTTGTTCCACCGTTATTTTTGCCTTCAACACAAATTACCGTCTCTGGTGTCATCCCTAATGAACTGCTGGAAAAAGAGCTGACCCACTTTGGAAAGTTCGCTGGTGGCTTTAGAACAGTTTCATTCCACTGCAAAGACGTCAGACTACAGCGCATTCAGTCTCTTCTGAGACATCTACCTGAATGCCTCTTTTCAAGACTCAGGAGGTATCTTTCAAAGTCAATTATTAAAATGCCGGTTTATGAAAGCTTTGCCAGTATGAAATGTTATGTATAGTATGACATTGGACACAAATGCTATTCGTGTCTGCACAAAGGACCCCCACACACTGAAAACAGACATATGAGATGAAATGCAAGAGAGGAGCAGTGGAAGAAAATCAAGGTGATAGCCAGAGATTAGCAATGACAGGTGTGCCTCAGAATCGAGGTATAACTGCATCCTTTTTGAATGTTGAAAATGAGGAAGAAAACATGTTTCCAACATTGTATCTGATGGATCAGCAGTCACACATTTGTTACAGGATATCAACTGCTTTTTCAATGAAATCTTTGGCAGACAGTCTGTCAAAGCTAGACTTTTTCCAGATGTTGATTGATTTATTAAATCTCTTCCAAAGATAAGGAGAGTGATAAGGTTAAATCTGAAAAAGATAGTGACTAAATTGAGGAGGAAAAATTGAAGAAAAGTACAGCAAAAAGTCCTGAGCACAGAAAGTGGTGTTCTCTTGGAAGCATTTCACTATCCTCTTTTTCTTCTTTCTGCTTGTTATGAATGTTTTAAGAATGGGAACATTAAACATCAATGGGAGCAAGGATAGAGAAAGGCGAGCAGTAACAGCCGAGCTTAGTGGAAATAAAAACAATGATATGATCCTTTAGAGGAAACACAGCGTATTAGATAATGAAGCTGAAGGAGGAATTGGTTTGAGGGGGCAGTGTTTTCTTAGTTATGGCACTAATCTTAGTGTGGGCTGTAGCAGTTTTATTTTCTTCATTTTAATAAATGCTTCAATGTGTGAAGCGGAGTAGGGTAGGACCCAAGTGGTGAAAGTAACGAAAGTACATTCAACGGATAAGACATTTTTACTCACAAATGTTTATGCTCATAACTCAACAAGAATACAGCGGAAGCTTGGAGATCTGGGTAACAGGCCTTGGGATAATGGACGGAAGGCTTTAGGCAGGTTGCTGCTTTCCAGGGGACCACCATTTCTTTTGATGAACTTGAGGTTCATCTCAGGTTGATGGGCTTCCTGACAAATTTCAGAAGAAATTCTAGACTATGCTGGAAAAAGGAGCTATAAGAAGTTCTGATAGACTGTTTAGACCGAGCTGCAGTCAAGGGCAGCTCTGACATTGCTACCCAAAAAAGAGGTCTCGACTAGCTAAAGAACTGCAGATGAGATTAACTCTGATGTACAGACTGTAAAATTTGTGTTAAATGTGTTTATGTAACACACTTAAAGATTACACGTCAATCATGTCAATTAAACATCATTTCCTAAATGGATTATTATGAATAATTTGATGTGGATTTTTTGGATTTGAGAAATCCAGAAAATTAAGACATTTTTGATTTGTTTAAACTCCAGGATCAGGAAAAGGCATTTCACAGAGTTGATCATTATTATTTATTTAGAATATTAGAGGTCTTTAGTTCTGGCAAAACTTTGACTATTTGGATCAGGTTGTTGTATTCAGGCACCACTGTTATTGTAAAAGTGGGGGAAGGACTTAGCCGACCTGTCCCTATTCAAAGAGGCATCAGGCAGGGATGTCCAGAGTTGACCTTTGCGAATGAAGTAATAATCACAGTGAGCTTGTCAGCTATATGCTGATGATGTGACACTTTTTATAACTGGCCAAAAGGACATCAGCATTTTTGGACAGAAACTGGCACTATATGAAGAAGCATCTACTGCTGGTTCAAGGATCATTTTAAAAGACAGTCTTTTTTTCTTTTTTTTTTTAATCCAAAGTACTTTGTGACATAGCCAAGATGTATCTGATTAACCTTCTAATAGGTCAGGCATGCATGAGCATCAAGCATGAGCTGATGTGAAGATCAGATCAAAGTGATAGGATCTGTAAAAAAAAAAAAATAAATAAAAAAAAATAAAATTTGTGTATCATAAAATGTTATCTGACACTGAAGATTTTGTTTCTGTTTGGGGAGTCATTAATGTCCAATGTAACTGGTGTCCTTTGCAATGTAATGGCATATTATCTGACTTTTGCATTTTTATTATTCCACTGAATGTAGGTATGTATTTATTCATTTATAAATTTTTGTGTATTTCTTCTTGAGGGTTTTGGGTAGTGGGTTGGGCTAAAATCGTACATATGTTAAAGTTTTGTTTTAGTTATGTTTGCTGGCAAAAAATGATGCCAATGAAGGGTTTGACAAAGGTCAAAGGTCTCCTCTCTTCCCCTCTCCTCAAAAAGAAAGTGTACGTGAGAGAAAGTGGACCACTTAGACAGATCTCTCGTCACACCATCTCCATTATCGCTCCTTTCTAGCTGGGATGCAACTAGATGCCATTTGCACACACACGGACTCGCACACACTCATGCAGGACAGATGCTACAGGGCCAGATTTAGCTACAAGTTTCCCAAGGGGAACACCAGACGCCACCAGTTGTCTGGCGCTCTCCTCCTTTGTTTCCCCTCTCTTCTTGTCTCATTCCCTCTCTCCATCACCCACTCTGCATCCTTTATATTGTTTTTTTCAGCTTCTTCTACGATCCTGTTTATTCACTGACCCTTAAACTGCTCCTGGTCATTTCATCATTTTTTAACCTTTAATAACTCGCATCTTTCAAGGAACGAGTCTTTTTTTTTATTTTAAGAAATGATCTTTATATGTTTATCAGCCAATTGTTTTCAGCACAGTGTGTATAAATGCATATGTGTCGAGTGATGAAATTGGACAGCAGCAGTCAAGATCACTGAGCTGTGAGGGGAGTTATGATGCACACTACACCAGCTGCATATACCCACACCAAACACACCCTCACAGACTGGGGCCTTCCACCCGATCTCCCTCATTAGGTCTTAGGGGCCGTGGGGAGCATGGCCAAAGTTGGCACAGATTGTTAATGTGTGTGTATATATGTGCATGTGTGGGGCATTATGCCAAGGTTTATATTTGCAGTCCGTGGACTTGTCCCTCTAGTAGTCCACCATCTGAATCCAGCTGGCCGTTAATGGCATTATAGAAATGGAGGCTTTGGTTTTGGATTCAACACATTCTGTCTGTTTAACCACGATTCATCAGACGTGGCATCATCAAAGCTGCTGTTGTAAGAGAGCAAATCTGTCAGTATGAGCATATGTACAGTATGCACGCCTACTGAATATTGCTGGCTCCTGGGTTGTGTGTCTCTGCCAAAGCGTTTCATGTTCAAATGTCTGATCTGTGTTTTGCTGTTCACGATCATTCTATGCATTACTGCTGATATTGAATGCATTAAGTCGGTCTTGCCTTGCCATTTGAGCACGGAGGGTAAGAACTGACAGCAACATTGTAATTACTGTTGCTTTTTTGCAGATTTAATTAAATAAAAAAAAAGCCTTCTGGGATTGTTAAAAATCTCTTTCAACCTTCTTTCATTTTAATATGTTAATTTTTATACATTTTTTTTTACCTGCAATCACACCCTTGTTCTCTCACTACCACTCCCCTCTCTCTAGGCAGATTTAAGTCCCGCCTCATGACCTTTTGGTCTTCAGCTGACGCATCATTATGACCTCATTAAAAATGGACAGACAGCCATTGCCAGAGGGGTAGTTCTCATAATGTAACCAGGCCATTTAATTGCCTTGCTCCAGAAATTAGCTGCTACATATTGGTGGGTGGGTGCCCTGTATTTGTTCCTTCCTTCAGTTTATCCCCTGCTCGCTTACTCCTCGCCTCCTCTTGTCCTCACAGTGGTGGCTGAGAAAATCCAATATTTTACATGGACAAGTGGGAGTGTATTCACATGATCAGGTGTGTGTTTAAGAGAACATGTAAAGAAAGAACTCAACTCAGAGTTGGTTTACTGACCCTCTGGCCCCTATTCTCTCCTTCTTTCTCAGTCTCCGACAAACACACGCACTTCCTTGCTGCCTCACTTGCTCTTCATCGCACCCTCTCTGTCTCCCAGGGCGACAAAGCTAATTTGAGGCTGATCTTGCCCTTAGGGGTAAACTACAGTATCCACACACACAGAAAGACACACACTACTCCATGTTTTCCTGCCCACTCCACCCTTACCACTTTATCTTCACCTTTCTACCGTGAGCTAGCCCCTGACAACTATAGTTAGCCCTGATACTAACTGATCTAGCCACTTACCATTTATATCTATGCAATTTTGCAGTAACACTGCTTACAGCCAGAAGGGCAGTATGATACATGGTAGGCAATGCTCCTAAATTAGTGTTTTTTGTATATGAAATAGATCCATTGTCCGATTTATTAAGATGCTTACCTGGGTAGATTAATTATGTTAATTAATTTTGATGCTCTGAAATGCTGAGAAGACTTACTAGACCTAAATATGTGCATTATGCAGAAAACTCTTTAATGAACTCACATTTTTGGAAGGAAAACAAGAAATAACATAAAGGTTGAAATATTCACAAGGTTTCACAAAGTAAAAAACTTTTCTTTTATAGTTTAGCAATAGGAAATCACAACTTTTTTCCTGATATTGCATGGTTAATATTTTAAGTCTTTAAAGTCCTTTCAGTAAATTTTTCCAGACAAAGTATGGGTCATGATGCGTTTAATATCTTGACCAAATTCAAGGGGGAAAAAATGGAAAGTGGAAAATTTGAGAAAATCAGCAAGATTTACTAGTTCTTTAAAAATGACAATAATTTGTATATTTTAACAGAACACCTCCAGCAGAGTAAAAGTAAGGTGAAGGAAAATGTTCAGTTCTTTTATATAGCTGTTGATCATTTCAAATTTCCCAAGGGTTCAAAAGGAATTAAAACATGGAAATAGGGGGAAATGGATGTATCAATTTTCCAAATGACCTTTATTCATATGTAGAGCGAGAAACCCCTGTATTAAATTCACACATTGCACAACAAATGGGGTGGCTGTGGTCTGTCATGTTGATGTATAGATATGTGGGCCGATGTGTGTGTGCATGATATATGTGTGTAGAGTACGGAGGCAGAGGCAACAAAAGGCAGCTATTTGTTTCCCTGCTTGGGACAGAAAAACACCGATACAATATCCCTCGGCTACATATAGCACATTCCTTTACAATAAAATAAGTGGTTATCTATGAGACTTAAGAGCACATCAGTGCATCTGGTTTTGTTTTCCCTAGATTCCAACTTTTACACAAACTATAGATGAAAAAAAATTACTTAAAACTGTTGTATTAATAGCAAAATGTTAATATAAATAAATTGCCTTGTGTGACTTTTTTTAGACGAGGGAAATGTGGTTTCTTTGTAAAGCAGGAGGATGCAGCCTCAGCTGTGTAAACTGCGAGACTGGTGAAACTGCCAATAATACATGCTATTACACGTGTGTGTGCGTGTTTGTGGCCACATACACATACTCGAGACAAAACAGGAGATGAGACATAGGTTCTGCCTACGTCAGATCAACTGGGAGAACAAACGCTACGACAGCAGCTTGTTGGGAGTGTGTGTGTTTGTGTGTCTCCTTTTGTGAGTGTGTGTGAGTGGAAGAAAGAGAGCGGCAGAGTCGAGCGCTTCTACACTAAAAAGAAACTTCTGGATAATTCTGAAGCTCACAGTGAAAAGTTTCCTGAATTTCATATTTCCTTTGGGGTGTTTATACAATAATGACAAGGTTCTTGTCTTTCAAGATTTCATTATGTGTACAGCTATATTTTTATACTTTTTAAAATCTCCAGTACGTCAAGATGTAAATAAATTCAAAAAAATGTGTATAGAAAGCTCAATGTGCTGTCATGTTTTTGTTTTCTTTCTTTAACAGTTTACCTGAACTGATTAAAAAGCAGCGGGTATGGTCCCGACAGGATGCACAAAAACATGAAGGACAATGGCTATAAGACATTTAAAAAAGCATCAGAAAGAGTACAGTAATAATGAGCGGGAGAATAGTAGGGCTAGATGAAGACAGAAATGGATGGAGGAAGGGCTGGCAGGCGTCGGCACAGGCATGCTCCCTGACCACTGTAGGGAAGGGGGCGTAGGCCAGGTCTCCCATCAATTACAACCTTGACCCTCCTCTCTTCTACTCTTTCTCTCTCACACGCTTTCTGCTTCATTCAACCATCCTCCCCCTGCCTCTCATCCTCCCTTGGTCCCTCTCCTCTGCTCCTATAAATCAATCTCTCTCCCCACTCCTCCCCATCTCCTCCCCTCGGTTTCTTGCACCTTCCCCCTTCCTCTATCCCTCTTTCTCTCTCCCAGTCTTTCTCTTTAACACTCGCCACTCCTCTCTCTCCTTTCATCGTTGGAAGTGCAGTGGGAGTAAAAAGGTCAGAGGTGGGCAGACAAGAGGGAGAGAAAGAGGCAAAAGGCAACATGGGAGTGTGAAAATGAGAGAGTGAGTGTATTTAATCAAAGTGGTGTGGGGGCAGATAATACCGCTTGTGTTTTTTTTACCTTTCAACACCACTGAACAACTGCTGAGCGTCGCCGTTAACCTGAAATTTGTATCTTTATTTGAGCAAACCAAAATTAAAAGCCATGTATACAGTGTTGTTAATTGGTCTGCGTGTGTACATGCCCTTATAAATTTCTGAGTGTAACTTGTGAATTTAGATGTTAAAACTAAACTCAACCGTGCATTCTCACACACACACACACACACACACACACAAATTATCATGTAGAAGTTGCATGTAGCGTTGTTCAATACGTTCATACAAATGAGTAAGCTAATACAACGTTATGTGAAAATTTGCTTAAGATGCAGAATACCTAATTGACGTTAAAATGCTACATGTAGCACATTTAGCCGAAAAATATAAAGAAGAGACCTTTTCCCTTACCCTCCCTCAGCATGCCAACAGTCAGACACTTCATGAAGCGGCAGGCCTGGCACGACTTGCGTCTCCTCTTGGTGATCTCGCACTCATTGGTGGCTGGACAGCTGTACTCAATGTTGCCTGCGGCACGTAGACATGTTGGAGAAAGATAGACAAAAAGGTTTCATTTCAGATAGACACATCAGCACAAACACAGAGCACACAGACACATGTATGCAATACAACAAACCATAAAATGATGACTATGGACAGAACCTCAGAGCAAAAATGCTCCCAGTTTTGGCATTCATGAAGGGTTGTGTGGACTTTGCATATTCTCTTCATGTCGATTTTCATTTATCCATAGGTTTGGATGGGAATGTAGGTGGTTGTCTGCCTCTCTGTTCTAGCCTTATGACTGGCAAACTATCCTGGTTGTACCCTGCATCTTGCCCTGTAGCACCTGGGATATTCTCCAGCATCCCTTTGACCCTTGCTGGATAACCAGTTAAGAAAATAGATGGATGGATGGATTGAGCTACCTCTGTCTTGACCTTTGACAGACCTGCAGTATTTTGACCAGAAAGTGTACTGATATATGTAGGCTGTGTCAGATTAAAGTGGCATATAAGCACTTGACAGGAAGAATATATCACCATGTTCTGCACAGACTTGAAGGAAGGCTTTCACGCTAGCATTACGGGTGTTAGCCACAAACTAATCTAATGTCATATGTGTGCAGTGTCATAGAGAGCACCAAGTGATTTCATTACTGAAAAATAAGGTTTAGAGTGGCTTGTAGATGGGCGAGGAGACAAATGTTTCCCAGTGTTTATTAAACTGCCCAAAATTTTGCCCATTTTTAAAATGTTTTTTCAATTAATTATTCAAAATGTTTGTTTTATTTTACTACAAAATTGGTTGCCAGGAACACCACCTGTATTGCTGTTTAAAAAACACAGAAGTGTATCTGTGTATGCACTAACAGAGGTGATATGTCTACGTTACATGAGACCATAAAGTCAACTAAGATTGCGTGACTTAGCAGCAGGACAGGCGGTGACACTTGGATGCAGTGTTGAAAGCAAGATTATTAACCGAAGTCTATTAACTTCACAACCGAGGCCAACCAAAACATCACTCTGAGTGAGTCTAATAGCACTTCTGTGGGTACTTTACTCTTTCTCATACGTACTGTATTATAGTAGTATATTGTCCTATCTTTTATTTCCTTATACCTTTTATATCTTTTTAATTTTACTAAAATATACTGTACATCTAAACGAGGCATTTTAACATCTTTTTTGGCTCCTGTGGCCATTTTCCTCTCATTTTTTTCCTTCCCACTTGTTAGTCTTCTTATTTGCAGCTCCATTTCTGCTCATTTCCTCCACTTAATTATTTACTTACTCCCAGTTCAGAACAAAACATAGTTATGGATTTGTTGGAACAGCTTGAATTGTTACAGATTGCCCAACCTGTTTCAATGTTCAGGTTTATTTATCAGTATTAAGACCTGCATTCGGATGTGAAAAGAAAAATATCCCTTTCTCTTTCACCAATGCCCACCTGATAACTACAGTATTCCAGCAAGCCAATACATCTCCCACTGAAACAGAGTAAACAGTGATTACTATTGACTGCTGCTGTGGAGAGGATGTTTTCTCATTACTGGCCTGATTAAGGGGCTATTTAGCTTGGGAAAACGCTAAATGCACAAACACTTCTTAATGGGTAACAAGACACCCATTAATTGGCCTTGTTAGTTAAAGTAAAGGCTAAACATGCTAAATGCTGAGGGAACCCTTACAGTCTAATGGACACTATATGTGGGACTAGTTAGCTTATACACGAGCTTTACATGCTGATGATACATGAGGAGTAGAATAATTCAGCAATTAAGAAGGACACTAAGGCTAAATGTGCTAATGAAACAGAATCTGAATGCATTAATGGGCCTTGCCATTTCAAGAAAACTAGCAAGGGCTGCTAAATTGTTAACTGCAGCAAAGAGCCACTTATACAGCTGGCAGCATTAAGAATAAATATTTAAAACCCTCACTGTGATGAAAAATGTTAACAGCTACACATGCTGATTGCTACTGTGAAGGTAAGTGTTAACAGGCAATAACAAAAACCCATATAATTTATTGATTAAAGTGACAGCCAAGACAGAAACATCTGTGAGACTTCAGATTACAGTACCTGACTGCAACAACACCTAGAAAAAAAATCT
The DNA here is from genome assembly GCF_965226115.1 of Aulonocara stuartgranti. Taxonomy (NCBI): domain Eukaryota; kingdom Metazoa; phylum Chordata; class Actinopteri; order Cichliformes; family Cichlidae; genus Aulonocara; species Aulonocara stuartgranti. The sequence continues at coordinate 14,316,135 of NC_138939.1, read as the reverse complement.
GTGGACTTTAGTAATACACATATTTATGCAAAATGTAGTTTACATCAGTCTAATTCATACACATTCAAATGTGTCTGTTACATCTCATGTGATAAATAAACATGCACTGTATGCTGAATCCCTTTCCATGTTCAGATACATATATGCATCAGAGTAGGTGTATAGGGCAGGAATTACATTTGAAAGGTTTATAACAGAATCTCACTCCTCTCTGTGCAGGTATGCCTTTATTTCTCTCTTTATGTGTCTTACAGTGCACAGGAGTAAGCTTAGATCAGAGAGGGTCTTGGAGGCTCCTGTGTAAAAAAGGCAAGTTTGTATGTGTGTGTTTATGTGAATGACGGGGTATATACGAGGGCCTTAAATCCCCTGCAATCTCTTTTGAGATGTTGGTATGTCCACCCTGCTGCATGACAATTGATCACTATTGTACCGATCATGTAATGTGAATGTTACTGTGTGTTTTGGCTTGCCATCCCCTATGCTGTATCTCTTTTGCCTCTCCTAGCCTGATACCTATAACCCCCCTTTCTCATATACCTTTTGCCTTGGCACTTTGGCTTTTTATACAATAAGGAACAGAAAATATGGGTAGAAGGCAGAGTTGAAAAATGGATAAGGGTTCTCAGTCAAATTTGAATTCACCACAATGCAACTCCTGCACAAAGTATGGATTTTGCAATATTCATTTAAAAAAAGAAAACACAAATATGTATTTATGCCTCCTGAACTATTGAGAAATGTGTCTACTACTGAATAAACATCTTTAAGTCAATATGGGTATTACTTAATACTACCCTAACGATTTCTCTTTAGTCTCCCACCTGACATTTTTACTGCACATTTTGACTGCTCTTTGTGTGAACATCACTATCCCCTTCTTCATCTTGCTCTTTCGTGCTCTCCACCGCCTTTCTTTTTCCACTCTTGTTGGCTCTCTCTTTCCATTTCATTGCCCTATACCTCCCTTTTCCATACTTTGCCCTCCTCTTCACTCCCCTTTATCCCCCTCTCTCAATAAGGGAGTGATAGATGCAGGTTGTCAGGTGTCGCTGGACTGACGCCACAGAAACAGCAGCTGCCAGAGCCACTTCCTCCACGCTGAGACACACACATGCACAAACGTGCCAGCGCGCACATACCCCTAATTCCTTCCTACATCCATGTGCCCAGTCCACCCTCCCCTTTCCTCCTTTTCTCTCATTCCTTGTCTCAACTTATTGTTTATCTGTACCTCTTCTCTCCGCTCTTCTCCTTTCCTCTCCCACCCCATGCTCTCCTCCCTGTCCAGCTGGAGGTGTTTTTTTGGTGATTACCTGCGGTTTTATTGGCTAATGGGTTGAAACATACCAATATGTCTGCTGCTGCCCATCTGAGGCTGGCCCTGCTTTCCTGCCAGGACGCACACACTAACACACAACCATGCATAGGAATATGTGCACAGACGTGCACATAAACTTGCATTTGGATGAACAGAAGCCCACACGCAGAAGCAGAACATCCACAGTATCTGAGGATAAGTTGCTGTGTGTGGTAGCCAAAGATAATATCATAACCCAACTGGTCCACTGGATCCAAGAAAGTAGTGCTATAGCACAATAATAAGGTAAAATATTACATTACCATTACAATTTTAAAAGGTAAAATGATAATTAAAGTAGTTAGTTATTCAACCTTTAAGGTTTGAAAATGGTGTATTACAAATATATAAAAAACAAAAAAACAGTGAAATTAGAAGAGAAAGGGACATATCACTGCTTTCAAGCTATTTAATGTCACACTAAAATTAGGTTTTCCAGTCAAAACAGCATCATTATCTATATGTTATCTGGGATATTGTACTTAATCTGTAGCTGCGTTCTATCCTAACCTTTAACAAACCAATAAATGACATGGGACAGAGTTCATCAACTATTTGACACCACCGCAGTGACAGATGAATTAAGGGTTAAACCTATTCACATAAATATTCCATGGCTATATGCGTGTTGATGTCTTTGTTTGACTGAGCGACTGTGAGTTTAGGTGTGTGTATGCATGTCTCTGCCTTTGTCGTCACATGCGTGTGCTCTAATCTATTTGTCAGGGCTGCACCGTGTCCTGATCTCATCCTATAATAAACACATACAGGTCGTTTCCAGGTAGTGGTGACCATCTTGTGAATGTAGGACTTCCACCCCCTCACATCTTCCTGTCTCTCTCTGTCTCTGGGGCTTTACTGGGAAAGCTGCTTATCAGAGGCAAAAGAAAGCACCGACAGATAGGTGGATGGATGGAAAGGCAGATAGATGAATCCTGTCTGATATGACTGACTGACTGACTGACTCAATGGATCGATGATGGCTGGCTGACTAGTAGTGTGCTTATTGCAGTAGCAGACTGACTGACAAGTGGGCTGTCCTGCTGACAGATGGGGCCTGTTAGTTATTTTTAAAAAACTTGAGCAAATCATGAAGGATTATAACACTAACACAAAGGTTTTCAAAAGTTTACCGCCTTCTTTCTATCTATCTATCTATCTATCTATCTATCTATCTATCTATCTATCTATCTATCTATCTAATTTCTACTGTGAAATTAAAAAACAAAACAAAACACAACACAAAGATCATCAATCAAGTTGTTAATCTTCCTGTACAGTATACTGTGCTTCATTCCTGGCACTCCTCTCATCATGTGGATTATTCTCTATCCTTTCTCTCTTCAACCCCTGAACTCTTGATCTTTAGACATGACTCATGACCCGACTCTGATGCTACGTTATCGCACAGACAACAAGCTTATGGCTAAACCGCTTCCTGTGATGTATGAGCAGCTAGATCTGGGAATGCAAACACTGCTCCAAAATTATTCGTGAAGAAAAGGTCAAGGTTGAGGTTAAAAAGTGGGTGTAGATTTTGGGGGTTGGTTTATGTACCTAGATAGATGTATAAATGTGAACGTGTGTGATGGGGAGAATGGGTGAAGGGGAAAGAGGAAATAGGCTATGTGGGTGTCCTGGTGGCTCACTTAGCAGAGGAGGAGGGAGACGTACCTTATAAAAAATCTGGGTTTACATCTGGCCTGAGGCTTTCATCATATGTCCTGAATTTAGTTCAGGTGTGTGTGCATGTCTGAGTGTGTGTGTAATTTGATTAGTCTGTTCCTTTTATTAAAAATAGTATAAATATTCACTTTACTTTTATCAAGGTTTTAGGTACTTTTAGGTGAAAGCTTTTTTAAGGATACCATTTAGGTCAATATAGAGAGCATCATGCTTACCTCAAACATATGACCTTGCTGTCTCTGCAGCCAACCTACTAACGTCTTTACATTTTTAAAAAGTTTCTTTATCTTTGATTAATATATATTATTTATATTATTTACTGCTGTCTTTAAGACACTGTCAAATGGATTTACAAAAACAAACAAACAAGCAGCTATTCTAGTCTAATCTTAAACAATACACAACCACAGATTTTGATGAAAAAACTGGTGGAAGAACTGAACCACTAATAAAAATATTAAAACAAAACCAAGCGAGATAAACTAAATAGTGGAGCTTAAACAGCAAGAGGCAAGATGTAGAGTGAAATGTAGACAAGCGAAACAAAGACAAATGTAGATACAAAGTTAAAATAGAAGCCAACCTTGGATGGTGCGTTTGAAGAAGGCCTTGCAGGCCTCGCAGGATGCCACTCCATAGTGGTAACCTGACGCAATGTCCCCGCACACGAGACACAGCCTCTTGGGCATGGAATTCAACATGTACTCGCACTTAATTTGTGAATCTTCCCCAATGGTTGATGAACAGTCCTCATAACGCTTTGATCCAGGGCCGCCAGCAGGTCCTAGGGTCCCTGCGTTGGAGCCATAAAGGCTTGGGGAGTCTAAGCCATTGGGGTGACCGTTCATCGTGGACGAATATGAGCCTGAGGCGTCGCTGGAGCCACCAGGGGAGTGATGGTTTAGACTATCAGTCAGGGAGGCAGGACTAGACGGCTCAGTCTTTATATAAGAGGACGGACAACTGGACTCAAGGTGGCGCTCCTTACTGGACATTCTGCAGAGAAGCCTGAGAGAGTGAGACAGAACAAGAGGGGAAAAAACATTACAGGAAAATGTTAATATGAAGAAAGATAATCATGAGTGTGGAAAGTTAGGGGCACTGCATAGGGGAAGGGAGAAATGTAAAGTCATATTCAGCAATATTTAATGACACAAATATATTGTGGTTCATTGGGGAAAACCACATTCATGAGAGTAGCGGAGCGGCATCTAGAGTACCACAAACACATCCCCATCCACGGGGCCAAGATCATCCGTCACCCTCCAGTCAATAGCAGCGTGTTCTACATGAAGGTAATCAGTAAGCAGCTCCTCTGCTGCTCAGTCATCCCAAAGACAGCACATACACAAAGAGACATACATTGTCATATTCAAGCACAGCTTACAGTCTAAAAAGTTACTAAAAGCTGCGCGATGCAAAACAATAAATGTATGCATATTTTGTATGTATTAAATAAAACTCACTAATCAGAGCCAGACTATCACTGTAGTACTATTCTTACATTCTCCTTCCCTTCGTATCTCCCTCCTTCCTCTCCTGCTTTTCCTTCTTCCACTCCCTAAGGAGGCTGGTGTCTTGTTAATGGCAGTTGTAATTAACGGCTATCTTCTCTCTGTCCATATCTCTCCATCCTTCCCTTTGTCTACCTTACTATCTATCTGCCTCTCTCCCTATCACTTTCTATTCACTCCCATCTCTGACTGTCTCTCTTTCTCTTCCTCTACGCATTACTACTCTCTGTCTCTCTAACCCTGCCCTCCCTCCTTTCTCTCTCCCCTTTCATTGTTAAAGGCAGAAAGCACAAAAGGGGTTTTTAATTAAGGCAGGATGCTGCTAAACGAGGGGCTTCTAAAGTCCAGTCGGCCTGTAAAAGATCCCCGTTCTACAGGGACCCATAAAACACAGACAGTGCCTGGTTGGAGAATGGGGAGCTGTTCAGGTGGGGGAATGAAGAATGGATATAGACAGGAAAACAGAAAGGCAGACAGGCAGACAGCTAATGCAAAAGACAGACAGAATGGGGAAAAAAGAGTAGTTGCAGGACTGCAGTGACTGATGATTGTCTACTGACAAACAACACCTTTTCTTTTAATTTGCATCTCAGCTTTAACATGACTGATATGCAGAAAGAAGGCCTGCAAAAAACCTGCAAACGCATTGTAATGTAGGAAACACTCTTTTCCCCTGAAATTTTCCCGTTCAAATGTGAATTGACATTTATGATATAGAATGCTTTGGCCTTTTCACCTTTTTCATCATATATTAAACCCTTGCTGGAGGTTCTTTTAATTCAGTGACTCCATTTATCGTGGGTTTGCGGTATTCACCAGTGTCTATAAATCCATTTATCGGATGCTAAGTTGGGCCTTCAGTTTGGAAAGAGGCTGACATTGTGAGAAAGGTTTGGACACAAATCAAGGAAGAGAAAATTAGGGATAGAAAGAGAGTCTATGGAGACATATAGAAGGAAAGGCAGAAGCACAGACAGTATCAGGTGGTACAGAAAAAAGTGTAAATGGAAAGGAAAGAGATCGCAAGAGGATGTCTATGTTCTGTGTCTATGGGATGAAAAACAGTGGTGACAGAAAAGAGAGTAGAACCATTTAAGTAGATGATGTGATGGTGATGATTTAATCTCTCCTTTCTCACTCTTTATGCTCTTTTGTGGCCCCTCCTTTTGACCGTCAATCCCTCTGAGTACCATTAAGCGAAAGAGTTTAAGTGCCAAAAGATCTCAGGCGCTTTTTTCCTTCTCTCTCAAATTCTCATCTATCTATCTTTCCGTTCTCCATTCCAGTTTCTTCTCCCCCTTTTCCCTCTATCTCGTCGTTTTTTCCCTCAGTGCTCTCTCGCGCTCTCTAACTGTGCTTATAAATGAAAAATAATGGCAGTCGAAGGGGGAGGAATAAAAAAGAATAAAAAAAGAAGACACGCATGCAGAGGAGAGGAGAAGAGGAAAGAAGATTAAGAAATCACAGCCAGTGCGCTGTGCCGAGCGAGAGGTTGAATGCATTTATGTATGTATGTTATCAGTATAATTATGGTGCTATGTAGCGATGGCTCAGTGCTGAAAGAGCAGTCTTATTGTGCTTGTCTGCTCTTCAGATGAGTGTGAAGAGAGAGAAGGGGTTGGGTCTCTTTTTAATCAATTCTTTAGGTTTTTAGGTGTTTAAAGAAATGTAAATAAAATGGAAACAGCTCGAATGTGTTTGCCGTTCTTTGCCTTTATTCAGACAAGGCTTAAAGATGTAAGCAGTGTTTTATGAGATGATAACAGTAAAACACAAGGAAGCAAAGTAATCACATTTTGGTATTAACGGTTCTGCTCAGTTCCGTTAAAGAATACGGTTTTAACGTCATTCTCTTTTTGCCATCTTTAAGATTTTGATGCTCGTGATATTGAAACCTACACAGTTACAAATATAGTCAAGTAATTAGCACATAAGCTGATTGCTCTATATTGAACAGCACTATGTATCATGTACGGCAAAAAAGAAGCGGTATATCTTATAGCATAAAATAATCACTTTGCACTAACAAACTTACTGCATTTAATGTATTTTTTGTATATTTTGTATAATTTTAGGGAAATGGCTATGGTACCAATGTTTTTTTAATGCAACAGTAAACAAACAAACAAACAAACAAAAAAGATTAGCAAATGAGGTTGAGCGGATTTATTTAGGTTTATATTTTAGCAGTAATGCAAATTATAAAACTGGCCATTTTTAAAGCGGCCAAAGTCGCTGCTTAGTTCTTGCAGACACTGAATATTCTATTTAAGTGTCTCTTATTGAGGGAGACCACACCAACACACACACACACACACACACACACACACACACACACACACACACACACACACACACACAAATGACCGCCTTTGCTTGTATCCATTTCCAAGTTGATCCCTGTCATTTTCTCTCTCTTTTCAGGCCTATTTCTTTTTTTCATTTCTCACTTGAAGGAAGGCACAGTTACTCATAAAAGATGAATATGTGGAGGCATGGGGAGGAAAGGAAGAAAGGAAGAAAGAAGAAAGAAATGCTTTTTTGTGTGTTTTGAAAGAAGGTGGGCCACTTTAGTATGACAAGCTGTCATTACAGTGGTAGGGTGATGCAGTGGCCTGACAACTGGCGGGGACAAACATACAATCATCGTATTAGAGAAACTACTCTCTGCCTCGCTCTGTGCTGTTTGCTGTGCGCTCCTTTAGTCTGTGTTTCTGTGTGCACTTGCACTGCTTTATTATATACAATCTTTGAACAACTACCTCGCTAGATGGCAGCCATAAACACAAACTGATCCTCAAACAACTCTAAATTGTTTTCACCCACCCCTGCTGGGCTGAGGATCATAATAGCAGAAGAGAAGAGAAGAGAAGAGAAGAGAACTAACATCGGCTTGTCACTACCAAATCAGATAACTCTGTTTGTTGATAACTTCTCTGATTGTCTGGTTGCTTATTTTGCTTGCCCTGGGCTCTTCTGTCAATGTTTCTAAAGGGCCGGATCTCCAAAATAGCATTACTTAGTAAAAGTATTACCATAACAAGTGTCATGGGAATTTAAAATGACAAAGCTGCATTTAATTATACGTTGCCAAACTTTGGCTTCGGATGGTGTAAAGATGTGATGGCTTTCACTGCCTTACTGCTTACAAAACATATCTCCAAAAAATAAAAAGCAAAAAAACCCCAGCTAAAAATAAGAAGAGCAGAAGAAGCGGAGAGAGAAACAGAGAAGAAGAAGTGGGAGCAACAGAGACAGAGCAGGAAGAAGTGCTGACAATGTAGCTACCTCGGCTTGGCTAATACCTTTCCATCACACCAAGCATTGTGCTCTCAATGCTGATAAGAACACACAGTCCAATAAGCAAAAAGGGGGAAAAAAAAACAGTGAGAGAAAACCTTACACAATTCTATCTAGATGATACCAGCAATGCTTTGGGAGGGAGAGGAAGTGAAGGAAGAGTGGAAGACATAAAAGAAAATACATTGAATTAAAGAATGGAGTAAGGAGGGGAACAGGAGCAAAAAGCATTTACATTTACATTGTCATAGTCAAATGAATAGAATGATTTCATCAATATATTGAATTGCTTTTTCAACACTTATACTGTTCAGTTTGTTTTTCTTTCTCTCTCTCTATTTTAAACAGTCTCCTATCTTTGGAGGGTTGTTGAACTCCATGTCAGTTAGTTTGATACAGTAGTGAATATGTTTTCGCAAAAATAGGAACACAACAATTGCACACAGCAATTTCAAAGACGTAGGTGACCACTCTTATGCAATTACAAGCAATGACACGTCCACTTTTTGCTTTGTGGTGGCTGAAATCATGTATCGGTCACGTACATACAGCAAAATCCTGTGAGTCTAACGTTGAACCTGTGTTTTATGTTGTGCATTCTGCAAGATAACTGCATAGTTTAAAAGCAGCGAAATAGAGCTCAGAAAAAAAAAAGCTATGCGTTGTTTCAGTGTGGGTTTATGTGTGTGGAATCACAGTGTGTGGGTGATTATAGTTGTTTTCAGTGACAAAAATGAATAAAAGACAAAATAAAAACTCCAACAGCGACAGTCAATCTAAACCACTCTCCCTCCTACTGGGCTCTTTCCCCTCTCCTTTTTGCTCCTTTTAGGTCTCAATCTCTCTCTGTCGTCGTTTCTACTTCTCACACACAAACACCCCCTATCATTTCTTGTCCGTCTCTCTATCCTGTCACACAAGATGCACACACACACACACACACACACACACACACACACACACACACACACACACACACACACACACACACACACCAGGGAGCAGATCAATTGTTACAGTGTTAGTCAGGGCAGGAAACCTGTAATTCAGTTCATTGGCTGCAGAATAAATCCCTGATTACATACAATCAATTTGACAATGGCTAAAACACATTCTGCCCGATGGGCTGTTGGGCTGTAAAGACTGGCAGAGGAAAGGAAGTGTAAGTGTGTGTCTATATTCCTGTGTCTGTGATTGTGTGCGTGAGAGTTTAGACACTATGAATTCTAGTATGAATCTAAATGCGACGGATGCAAATACATGGTTCACACGCAGTGTTACAAAAAAGCGAGAAAGACTTAGAGAGATATTCTACTGGGTCTAAAGCTGTAGTCTAGAGAATAACACACGCATCCCTATGTGATTGGAGAAGCGTTGGGAAGCAAAACACGCCGGGTGTTCTCAGCCTCTCTCCATTGATTAAGAATTATGTTGAGTCTGCTCATATAAATACCAGTTTTCAATCATCAATGTGCAGACTTTCAGTTCACCATCCGCTCTCCTCGTGCTTTTTGTTTCTCGTCTATTCACTTCTTTAATGACAAAATTTCAAGGGATTTATACAGAGTCGTGTGTACTCTGCATAAAATACAGTCTATTATTATATATAAAGATGAAAAAAAGATGTAAAGAAGGGGAGCATGTTCAGGGCAACAATGGAAGTCAGTGCACCACTAACTCGTGTTTGTGTGTGTGTGTGTGTGTGTGTGTGTGTGTGTGTGTGTGTGTGTGTGTGTGTGTGTGTGTGTGTGTGTGTGTGTGTGTGTGTGTGTGTCAGATGGGAATCTTGATGATTTAGGTCATTTTCTTGTGGAGCATTGGCTGATAAGTATGTTGCTGCCAGGCATTATCTCTGTCACCATGTCTCCCGTGTCTCTCTCTCACTCCTTCTCCCTCTCTCTCCTCACCTTTCTGTTTGCCCCTCTCTCGCTCCCTTTCCATCTCCTTTATCTTTTGTATGTCATTGTATTTGTAAGGATGGTTGTCTACTGTAAAAAAGGTTCTTCAAATTTCTAAAACGGCTCAACTTCATACAGTGCACAGTGGGCCACTGATTAACCATATCAAAAATATTTATTTAATACATAAATCACTGAAAATTTGATGTTTATTTAAGTTCTGTTGTTGTATTTTATTATTTTTTTATTTCATATTATGCGCTGTGAAATCTGAAGAGTAGAAAGTACTGTACACATCCTCTTCCTGGGTAAAGTCTATAGGAGATATTGCATATCTCTCATATATGCGCATAGTTATTTTATTAGTTGAACAATATATAAAATGAATTCAATGCATAAGCGTACACATTCACACTGCTTGTTCAATCGATATTGAGAATGTTTTACTCAGGAGTGTCAGTTTTATGAAATGTAGGCTGGCTCCTTTATAAAAGAAAGGTCATTGATCAAGGTTAGCATTCTTCTCTCTTTCTATGTGCATGTGTGGATTAGCAGTGTTATCATTTAGCATTAGGTGCGCAGCAGCCCTTCCAAACACTTACTGACACTTGCTGTTGTCACCAACACACATGCACTGTAGCACGCGCCCAAACACACATGCGCACACTTAACTATCAGTGTACAGTGAGATGTACAGCTCTCCTGCTTTCTCTCTCTCATACAGAGACAGGCAGAGATCTGGGCAAGGCGCCACATCAAATCAAATTGAGGAAAAGTATAATAAAAAGTGTTTAAAAACAAAATATGCCCCATCGGATTAAAAGCACATTATATTAAGCAGATGGTGAAAGAGGATTTTCACTCTAGTAAATATGACAGGGCTTTCAAATGTGACACAGGAACGAGCCAGTGAGACAGGAAGGGGAGGAAGGGAGATAGAGGCAAGGAGGGGATGGGAAAAGAGCACAGTGCTGCAAAAGTAGGGAGAGAGAATGTGTGTGTGAAGTAAAATGGTCCTCGATCTGAGACGGAATAAGGGAAAAAAAGTGTAATAAAAGGGAAAACGGAATGTGGAAGAGGAGAGGAGAGGAGACACAAGTGAGTAGAGCGTCAAAGCTGCATTCTTTAAGCAGATCAGATTTGGGGAAATTGGGCTGTCACTACAGGATTGTGATGATTTACACCTATCCATCATAGGGTGTGAGAGAGAAGCAGAGCCAGAATATGTACAATAATCCACAGCAGCTGTGAAAATAGAGAAAATCAATCCTAAGCAGGCACCATCCAACGTGTGCGTTTCAATGTTTACTTCAATATTCCACAAATAATACATCTAGACAGATTATATTTAACCTTACACATGGAATACTACTTTATATCTAAATGCAATGACTGTTAAGGATTCTCCCAGTTCATTACTTTTACTTCTGTATATTATCACTTTACTTCATTTATACTGCAAAAAAGAGAGAAAGTGATAGACTTGAAATACCCGACTCCAAATTCACTAAATAAAAATGTGAAACAAGATTCTTTTCACTGTAAATGCCCATTTTGACCTGCCACAAGCTGCTGTTGACACTCGTCTTCAGAGTCTCCTGGCCTGTTCTTCCCTCTCTCCCACCCATGCCCTCTATCCTCCCCCTCTTCCTCCCCTCACTGCTGGCTGATGCACCTTACAGTCTCGCTCCTGGACCATCTGTTAGGGAATCTAATTCACATCCAGTCATAATCAGGTTTGCTGCAGTGCCCACTGTCTTTCGCCATCTCTGTCTCTCTGTCTGTCTCTGACTGCTTCTTTCTGTCCACTTCACACTGCGCCTTTGTCCATTTTCCTTTAATCTGGAACCTTCATGAATGTCTTTCCCTTAAATGTCATGTATTTGAATATACTTTACATTCAGTATAATAGGTATACAAAGCTCAAAACTGGCATAAATCTCGCGAACTGCAACAAAAAAGGGACATTTTCTGATCTTGTCACTAAGAACCTTTTTCTTTAAAATGTGGCTGTATTGTTTTTAAATGACTACCCAGTAATGCTTTTTGCTGCAGCATTCTGCAGGATTCTTACTTTTGAAACTTCTTGCAAATTACTAAGATTTAAATACTGAATCAGCATATCATTGGTAAATATAAAGAACGACATGCTCCACTTAAACAGGATTTTAAATGTGTATATCTATGTGTGTGTACATGTGCATGTTTGTCCTTGATTGAGAATAGGGCGAGTCGAGGTGAAGAGGGTGGAAGTTAATGAGAGGTGAGTGTCTGAAACCCCCTCTCTCTTTTCCCCTCTCTCGCTCTGTCTCTCTCTCTGCTCCTGCAGTAATCCTCTTCTATAAATCTGCAATCCAATCAGCGTTGTCCACACTTACACACACACGCACTCACGCACACACACACACACACACACACACACAGCTTTTGGGAAGCCCATCTGTGTGTTAAGGCAATCTGCTTTATCATTATGATTACATTGGGCTCAGTTTACAGCACAGTGTGTGTGTGTATTCAAGCGCACTCTAGCTGCCTGACATTAATCACATTCCCATCGTTTGATGGCCTAAATAAAAAGAGGAATAATATTGTTGCTGTCCAATGAAAACTGCAGATCTCCAAAAGCATTTAAGAAATTTCTTTAGAATTCAAAAAAGTTTTAATGCAAGAAAAGGCCCCAGAAAACTTCAAATTAAATTAAATTTATTTCTTTGCTTTTTTTGTAGAGATCTGTGATATGAAAAAAAAGTTATTCTAAGAGATAAAATAAAAACACTGCTATAATTCTAAATTCATTTAAATTCATTTCTAAATATTGTCCCTTCCGAACCTGGATTTCTTTCATTTTCGGTGTGTCTGTGCTGTTCAAGTGTGTGTCTGTGCAAGTGTGTGTGAGAGAGAGTGCATATAAATTACGGCCAAATCCCATCAACACAGTTGGAGGTCAGATATCCTAAGGAAGTGTTCCTGTGATCTTATAGTGCATATGTGTGTAAGAAAATGTGTTCCTTTTACTGTGTAAGTGAAAACTTGTGTGTGTGTGTGTGTGTGTGTGTGTGTGTGGGGGTAAAGGTTCAACTGAGGTAAGGTGACTTTTACCTTAATATTTAGTGTTAGTACTTTAATATTTAGTGTTAGTACTTTAATATTTAGTGTTAGTACTTTAATATTTAGTGTTAGCTTTTTAAGGCCATTTTTTAAAAATAAACTATTTTCACTGGATGTGTTGGTTTGTCACAGATGGACATGCATAAGAATAAATAATAATAAACTATAACAGGTAATGAATTATGGCTGAGTTCAAGTGCTTCAGATTTAGAGTCCTGGTATTCCTGTCCCACAGATACGTCTTACTGGGAGGGACACCGTTCTTATGGTAAGTTAGGCTACCTGCCGTGAGAAAGGACTACTCTGAGCTCGGTTTCAGGAGAAATAAAATTCTAAAAATTTAACAGAATTGCAAATCCCCAGATTGTATTTGTTCAGCACAAGTCTTGAGATAAATCCTCAAGTTGTTAACTTCACAGTGCTGCCCCCCACCCCACCCTCTCCCGTAGTTAGGGGATACTGTTATGTCATTGTGTAGGCTTGGCACATTTGCGGCAGCCGAATTCACAATAACAATATAATTTGCAGTTTGTTTTGAACCATAGAAGCGAAATAATGCTCCCCATTTTGGAGCCTAGTGTGTCTCTATCCATGTGTACAAATGTACTGTGTGACTTCAAGCCACGGACTGACTCCATAGCCCCTGGCAAACCTTTACACCTCTCATCACCAGACTTCACTGTCTGCCAACACACTCACATTGTGCTACTAACACTCCTCCTGGTGACTGGCCGAAGGTCTGCGTGAGAATGGCTTGCCAGACCTCTAATTGGCTTGACCCAGACTAACCCTGAAATCCTATTGGACTAAAACTTCCCAGTCTACAGCGCACACGGGAACACACACACACATGCATTTAAAATTAAAGGGCTTCACAAGACCCTAATAATGCACTAATCAATATTGTTCCTAAAGAATGTGCAATAATACAACAATAATAACAACATAATAAATCACAGTAATGTTCATTTAAGATAATCATGTTAGTCAGTGAGATCTTGAAGCATAATGTCCAAAATCCAGAGAGAGAAACCACGATCTGGAGAACAGACAGGCAAAGTTTGGGAAACCCACTTTTGGTTACACTAGGTTCTAATATAGCCTATTTAAATTAAATACATATTCAGCTGTTTTTAAAGTGAAATAATGTACAACAAGTAACACTAAACACAGTAATAATATACTTATTTGTTTATACTAGTCCAATACCCCTGAATTATATAAATTATATAGAAAGCGCATACTTACAGTTAAACGTTCGCTTTCAGGGCATGTCATGCTATCTCTTATCCCGAGAAACTTTCAAAAGAGGAGGAGGAAGGATATGATAACGTTTGTCTATATTTAATGCGTCACACATTTCCTGTGTTTAAACATAAAACAAGAAGCATATTTACAGTATAAGCTCTAAAAATAAAGCAAGACAGCCTCAGCAAAACCTGCCCGGAACAACAGAAAGTCAGAACTGGTTTTGTTGGAGAACTTTAAAGTGAAATTTCACTTTGGTTGAAGCTTTTCATGCGTTCAGGTTTGACTGCACATACAGATGGCATGGAGAATAATTGTAATGGTAAAAGAGAATGTCCTTCAACAAAACGATGTGATTTAAAGCCTCTGCACTGCGACGCATTTGCACTACTGAAGTGTCCTTGAGCCACAAGTTGAATCCAAATTCCTTGTGATACTCTATATATACTAGGGAAAAAATATTCTCATTTTAGTTGCACTGTTTAATCATAACATATAGTTTACAGTGGATTTGTATGTTTTCTATATTGTGGCGTTTAAAAGAGAATTATTTTTTTTCCCAAGGGTAGGGAGTTGGGGTTTCCCAAAATTTGAAATAAAAAAAGAGTAGATATTAAAGGCTTGGTCGTACCGTGGGGAACCCCTTCTTGATCCCAAACGACACTGAAGATCACCCTTAACTTGGATTTATAGGCAATTATTTAAAGAACCCGATAGAGGGCAGGTAAAAAAAAAAAAAGATAAAAATACAGAATACTGGTGACACAAACAGCGGAAGATGGTTTGTAAAGCTGATAACATAAAAAGTGTTGTTAAAAATGTAAATTACTTCAAACTAATTTAACAGATAAGGCATATGAATTAAAAAAAATACACAAAGAAAGACACACATGCACACAACCGTTCTCCCCACATTTGAATAGATGGTGGAGAAAAGTTGGTTCTCTCCAAATAGTCTCAAACACGCACACATCCTGACCAATAAAAACTGGCTTTTGATGTCTCCAAATGCTTGCCTTTTCTTTCTCTTCTTCCGAGGTTTATAGAGGTCAAGTGTGACTTTTGTAGAAAACTCAACGTAGATTTATGGATTCAGTCACTTTTGTTTTGCCCTTTTTAAGTCATTCCCCCTTTCTTCTTTTATGTCTGTGGTCTTCTTGTCAGTCTGTCTTACCTGGGGTTGTAGAGGGCATGTGCGTCTCTCATGTGGTTGGCCTCCAGTGGATCGTAGCTCTGGTGCATTCTCCAGGCGCCAGCGCCGCATTTACCATAAGACGACTTGGAGTTATCTTCACTGCTGCTGTTCACTAATGGCCCCTTCGATAAGTTCATTCTGTAGACAGAAGCAAAGTGAGAAACATAAGGATGGCGCTGACAATACAACAGAGAAAAGTAGGAAAACAGCAAGTGGGACTGTAAAGCGGAGACATGGCTCCTATGTGTTGCGTAAAAGCCATAAAAACTATCTGATGACACTGAAATCAGTTGTTCAGGGGCAATGGTAAAATAACAAAATAAAACTTAGGAAAAAAAAATAGAAACAGTGACAAGTTACATTTTTGTGTGTTTCTGCTTTCTCAGTACCAGAATCTGATAAGGTTAAAGCGCTGTAGAAAACAAAACACTACTAAACTAAACACAAAATCTTTTTTCATTTTATTGTTTTAATAAAATACTTTCTTCAGCTCAACACAGTGACAAGCAAACAAAAATGAAATGGAAAAACAAAAAAAATCTTCAACACAAAATTACAATTAAGTGGATGACCATTGAATTACAGAGCGCGCTTGAAAGGGCACAGTAACAGGCACACATAATCATTCAGCCCTCAGTAAACATAAGAAAAAAAACTATTATGATTTATGCAACTGCAGAGTTAGGACAGAGAGAGGCAGAAAAGAAAAAACATAAATACACAAAGAAAGGTCCAAGATTTACACATAGGGCAATTTGCAGAGAGCATCTCAAGTAGGCAGAAAGATGAGAAGCTCTCAGACAGACGCACAGGGGACAGATCAGAATTTTAAACTAGTACATGAGACTTTTGTCCCCGAGTTTTACCAGTTTTAACCTCAAAAAACCTTTTTAAATGGAGGAAATATAAAAGTAAAAGCATCAGAGGAAGAACTGCCATCCTTCAATCAAACCCAGTGCCGTCATCAGAAGCAGGGCTGTCGCTGGGGTGATAAGGTCACCACAGGCAACAGAATCAAAAGCATCCCTTACAAAAAAATTACATCATGGCTGGGCTTGTAATAAAATGATCTGAATGCCCTACTTTTAAACTATCGGGGGAAAATGAAGCGAGGGAAGTGGAAGGAAAAGCAGTTTCCTACCGGTGGATAAAATCTAGAAAAAACAGATACTAATTCAGATTTGGTAAACTATGAAAGAAAACATATAGTAAGAAATTAATCCTTCAAAAATAGTGCAAAGATCTGAAGAGGTGCTTGCTTTTGAGCATTTATGCTTTTGCTTAATGAGAGCGATTATAATAATCACGTCTGCTAATACTAGCCCAATTAACCTAAGACTAATTATTGATTTAATATTAAAACTTTGCCAAAGAATTACAGAGCTGAAGCCAACTAATAATTTCATCCCAAACATGTAAAAGTAGAAATCAGGGAGCACATCGAAGTTAAAAGACAATGAATAAAATAATCTTTCTTTTTCAGGTCTTTCTTTAAATTTTTTTTACACTGTGACACTCCTGTTTGTGTGTGTTTCCTCCAGCAAAGTGTATCGGTAAACAGAGCAGGATGTTGGTATGTGTCGCAAACTGATAGACACGTGTTTACCACACAAACAACCGGCACATACGCACGTGTGTCTGAGTGTGAGATGTTGTCCCCGCTGTGGGTTCCTGTTTATGTGAGGGCCACATAGACAGGCAGGTAGACAGACCAATGACTTGTCTGACAGCCATCCCTCTATCCATCCACAGAGCTGGGTTGGCTCAGTGAGAGGTGGAGGGCCAGGGTGTGTAATATGTAGGTTTTAGTTCCACTCTGGTGAATAGAAGGAATCGATATCTTTCTGCTGCTGCTGCTGCTTCAGACACTTATTGGCTTTGGTTGCAGTGTCACAATGCTATATAGACAGCCAACTATTAATTCTGTTGTTTTTTGTTTTTGGGTGGAGGTGGTGGTGGTGGTGGGGGAAGTGGTTCTGGTGTGACACCAAGGACTAAAGTATATCCACTATGAGGTGCATGTGGTGCTGGGAATTATAAACCATTATAATCAATCAAAAACTTTCTGGCCGAACAAGTAACTCAGGTTTGCGGCAAAATTCGATCACCTTCTCCCGATCCGCCCGCTTACATTCTGAATTAATATTTTCTCCCTTGCCCACCTGTGTGTGCTAACACTGTGACCAAAGTACCCCAGATACTTTGCTGTGGGTTGCAAGACTGAAGACGAGGGCCACTTCTGACATCTAAAAACCAGACGGCGAGGTGATTTACTTTTATTTTTAATGACGGTATCTCCGCAACAATATTACAACATTACCCTTAGCGTTTATTGTATGCCCACAGGCGCTGTATGGAAATCGGACTGCATGAAGTATTTGCTTGAAAACGCTGTAGATTGTTCAGTACTGTGTTTTCATCTTGATTTGGGTTTACATTGTGTGCAATAGTTTAGGTCCTGTGTATGTATCACCAGCCATTTGGGTTCAACTGTCACATTTTGGCTGCAGGCATCTTAACTGCATTAGAAGTAACAGACGCTGTAACAGCTTTTTTAGACAGGGGCTGAAATCAGAGAAATATATTATTATATTTAGGTTTAAACCATAAAAATCACGAACCACGAGAAATACATCTGAAAAGAAAACCCGAGTTTACAAAGTTTTATGATTAGTCTGTATTATGATATTTTAGAGAAACCACAAAAAGCTCTGTCTGATATTTGTATTAACCTGGACTAAAACTGTTTAGGATTACCGAAAGAGATTCTGCTTTATCGCTTTATAACCACATAATCTGATTTTCCTAGTTCTTATTTCATTTCAGAAGAATGAAACTCATTAAAAAAAGCATCTTAAAGCCAACAGACAATTCTTTACATGAGGCATTTTTTTCTTTTTAAAAATTTAATTCAGCACATGTGAATCGTATACTAAAATAGAAACACAGTACTAAACATATGTAAAATGAAAATCTGAATTTTACACATTTTACATTTTTTTTAAACATCATCAAATAATAAGTCAATTGAAAAATTCAATCCCACAAGTACTCATATATGTAAGAAATAGCTCATATCATAAATATTTAAATATGCATGTAGAGCAAAGGAGAGAATAAAAGAAAAGTGCAATGTATGTGATTCTACCTAACCTATTTCACGCTCCTGTCAGTACATGTAAGCAGCACAAGAACCAGCACATGCAGACATACTATGGATGTGTGGCGGTGTGTGTGTGTGTGCGCGAGTGTGTGTGTGAAAGCAAGGAGATCGTTGGTGTCTTTCTGATGCTCAGTGACTCGCTCATGTGTTGCTGGCCCATCTGTGAACAGAATGACCATGCCATGGTATGTGTGTACATATGTGTGTGTGCGTGTGTGTGTCTGTGTGTGTGTGTGTGTGTGTGTGTGTGTGTGACATGGTGATGCAGTGATTGATGAGACAGTTGCCATTCTTGCTAATGCAAAATGCACCTATCCCTGAAGGGAGCAAATGCCACAACACTCACACACACACACACACACACACACACACACACACACACACACACACACACACACAAGCAACTGCCCTACCTAATTACTCCTCTCGTCAGGGTAGTGTGACGTCTTGCAGTTACACAGACAATTTGTATGCATAAATATGGATAAACCTACAGATATGAACACTAATAAATAACTGAACTAAAGACTAGCCAATCTCCTCTGCTGCATTAAAAATTCCCGGTGATCCCATTGGTTTCCTCCTCGCAGATAAACTTGTTGGTTCTATTTTCATTTCTGCACTTCTTGTTGCAAATTGCTGACTTTTCTAGATCGTTTACATGGTTCTTATAGTA
The DNA here is from genome assembly GCF_965226115.1 of Aulonocara stuartgranti. Taxonomy (NCBI): domain Eukaryota; kingdom Metazoa; phylum Chordata; class Actinopteri; order Cichliformes; family Cichlidae; genus Aulonocara; species Aulonocara stuartgranti. Next base: position 14,296,987 of record NC_138939.1, on the reverse strand, counting down.
TTTATACTTACTCCCGATAACACTCAGCCTTATACTTGCCTGGAAAGTCTTAATGTGCAAGATCAAAAGTGGCCGTTTTAAATCAAGAAAAAAAGTGTGGTACAGACTTTTTGATATTTGGAAGTAATTAAAAGAATCATTAGATCACGATAAATACTGAGCGGATGCATATATTGATATACATATACGTCTGACGATGTTGCTCTGCGTGTGACTGCATGTGCAGCAGGGCAGGTGGGGTTGAACGTAGCCCTCTGTGTGTGTCTGAGCGGATGTGGATGTGTGTGCACGTTAGCGTTAGCGACGGGAGCTGTTAGCGGGGCAGGCGGCAGATGGGCTGTCGGCCTTAATAGGGACTGAGCGGGTGCAGAAAGGTGACAGTTCCACAAGGGAGGGGGTGTGTGTAGAGGGAGAAGAGGAGCGCGTGTGTGTGTGCGTGTGTGTGCGTGTGTGTGTGTGCGTGTGGGTGGGTGGAGGGCGCTGAATGGTAAAGGAAGATAGGGATAAAGAGAAAATGAATTATCTACTGCCATGAATAAAAGAGCGGATCAGCTACGCAGAGGAACACGCATCCTAAAGAAAAGAAGCGTTTTTACCATGTAGGATTAGAGCATTTTTTTAATGTAATTAATGTAAACATAATTCACATAAATGTTCCATGCACAAATACTTTAACATCTGATCTTTACTAAAGTTACCAGTGATGAAACTATGTAATTTTTTTTTTAAAAATAGAGCGATATTTTGGAATAAGCAATAAACGTATATTAACTATTTTATTTAAGCTACATCAAACTAAAAGTGAAAGTTTTTCAAATGTCAAATACAATTTAACTATTGTGTGAAAGCGTAAACGCAGTTAATAGACACAAATGCGCTCTCACTCACTGTCTCTCTCACACACACACACACACACATACACACATGCACAGAAACAAGGCCTTAATAACACACATAGTTTTCTTGTTTTTACATGTGCAAAATAATGAATTGTATATTAACACGTGACATCTTCTCACACATGCACGGATGTGTGTCAAAGCTGAACCGTTGGTACAGTTGGAGTGACCAACAAGGACTGATGCTGTTGGGCTTGTTTTTTTTTTTTCTTAAATAAAATTAAAAAATTATTTGTGTGATCAACATATTTGTTAGAGACAATTTCCTTTTCACAAAAACACCAAAAGCTGTGAATAATGAGGTAAATATACATATATATGTTGTTATGTACATTTCATTTTTTGTGTATAATGAAGCGGGTGGAATAAACTTAATTAATGAAATTAATAAGTTCAGGGCAGGAAGCAAGAAAGTGTAAAAAAAAAAAACCTTTCTTCAGTCTTCAGTCTTCAGTGTGTAACTGTAAAAATCTTGTCTAATAACTAGAAATCAAAATTCCCTGATTCAAAGAATATACACTTTTGTTGAGCAGCTTAATATCTGAATATACAGTACATTTAGGAAGAACAAATACTTCTGAAAATCATCATGTGATTGTAGTTTATTTGTATGGTGCACCTGATAAAGTTGGCATAGAGAGAAACCTAGTGCACAGACAGGAGACAGATGAAAAAAGCAGCAAAAACTAGAGAACTAAACCATGAGGTGGGGTGTGGGCTGGTCTGTCATTCTCTCCCCATCAGGCACACACATGAAGCATGATGGGAGGATGAGAGGAGGAATATTTCACTGTCAGTTGGAAGGCGGCATGGTCATTCATTTCTTTCTCTCTCTCTTAGTAGCTATCCCTTTCCGTTCTACTGTATCTTCCCTTTTTTGTCTTTTTGAACCCCTCTTACACACTGTCGAAACAATGACAATTTAATCATACTTTCAGCTTGGCCGTGCAGAGGGAGAGAACAACCCAAGCAGCGAAACCATAGGGCTCTCCCCATGGGCAGCACAACAGAAAAGTGCCATAGACAGACAAGGGGTTTGAACCTTCACCATTCTCGTGATCCTCTTTAACTCATGGACACACTTTTACACTTTACACACACACATAGAGACATACACACACCTCACCTCTCCATCTAAATCTGCTCTATTGTGGCCCGGTCTGCGCTGTCTCCTCCTATTAGGACTGAGGAGCAGCATTAGAAGCCCTAAGCACAACACGATGGGTACGCACACACTCATGCATACACCAGTCACCGGATCTAAAGCGTAACTCAATAGCTCATCTGGTTGAACTTGATAAAATTCAAATTTAGTGACTCCTTTTCTGAAAACAATAATAACACAGACACCAAAGAAACCTCACAATGTATATAGCAATTCTAAGAAAACGTAATTTAGTTTAAAGCAACGTTTGTTAAAATCAAGCAGATGCATCTACAAAGGGACCTGTGTGCTTTTGACACAGTTCAAATTTGCACAGGTGCAAAACATCCTCTTTTTATTCTGCATTTCTTGAAACTATATACTTGGTCATAGCAGATTTGAAAAGACGGAAAAGTCAGCAGCATTACGGAGAGTAATTCTCAGACAGAGCATAAATGATTTGATAGAACGTGATAATAGTAATAACTGAATTCACATTTTGATGTATGGATGACGGAGATGTATGGATGATGGAACGTGGGGAATGAGAGGATGAGCGCTGTGGAGAGGAGAAGAGGAGATAAGATGAGCGACATTGCCTCTCACTATATATCACTCTCTCTCTCTCTTTTTTTTGATCACTGCTTTGGCATTCAACCGTGCATTCACACACAAACACACACACACACACACACATACAGATTCACCACCAGTGTGGCAAAATGGCTAATTGCAGTGTGTGTGCGTGTGTGTGTGTGTTTGTGTCACATCTGGTACAGTCTCCCTTACTGCTCTTTCAACACATAAAGGCCGGCACTGACCCGTGACATACTCAGACACACACAGAGCACTGATGGATTGGACATAAATCAGACAAATTCACATCATCAAGGCTCATCCCATTTTGCTCTGTCATCTCTCAGTGGCTTTCTAAGTGTGTGTGAGACAATGCATTTTTAATATCTACATCCACATATGTAGACGCATGTGTGTGTGTAAGAATAAGTCACTGCATTTTTAACATTGTGATAACTTTAACCTGCAAATGGTATGATCTGTGTGTTTATTGTTATGCATTAGTGTTAAGAGTGTGTGTTGCTGTGGGCATTCATGCTTACACGTGTGTCCAGCGGACCTCCTGAGTGCTGGTGTCAGACAAAAGCAAACCCCCTCCCTTCCTTCCCACTTCGCTCTGTCTGTCTCTCTCATTGCGTCTCTCTCTCCCTCTCTCTCTCTCTCTCTCTCTCTCTCACACTCTCTACCTCTCTCTTTCTCTTTACGGGACCAAATTACCACTGGAATGCCCGGACCCTTCACATGAGAGCGAGGCCGCCGTAAGCATGAGTGCGTGCGTTTCTCTGCGCGTGTGTTTGCAGGCAAATGCAAAAAAACTGACAGACAACAAATTCCATAGGGACAGACAGGCAGGCAAAGAGACAAAAAGAACAACACTTCCTCATATAGGCCATCAATAGGTCACACATACAAAATGGGAGCATGCAGGCACGAAACCGCGGATGGCAACAAACAGATGCAAATTGCACGCTCACACACTCACAGACACACACACGCGCGCGCAGCCAGCAAATCAGCACGGCACATATTGACATGCTTTGACAGATGAATTAAGTAAATGATTTTATAAGGAGATTAAAAGGATTTTAATTTACGCAATCTCTCTTTGGTCCCCCCTGTCCCTCCCTGCAGTCAGCTTTACCTCTCTCTCTCTCTCTCTCTCTCTCTTTACTGCATATCCCACTTCATAAGCTGAAAAATAAGGTCCAGCGACTAAGATTAAGGAAAAGAAAAAGATGGGAAAAAACCATTAAATGCTTTTCATTGTCTAATCAAAAGCAAGACATATTATCTCTTTATTCTGAATAACAAAACATATGTATATTTCGCTGTCGCACATTTAAACAACAAACGGTCAAAGCATCAGACGGTTGGCCTTCGAGTTAGATTTTTTTCTCAATTGAATTTCTTTCGCGGTTTCATATAAAGTAGTTTGCCTCATCAGGAAAATCAGGAAAAGTAAATCACTGTATGATGGCCAATGCACTTTTCCAAATGTGAACTAAAACAGTGGCATTTGTCGTAGCAGAACAAGAAGCAACACAACATTACGTGTGAAAATCTGGTGCCTAAATCATATTATATATATTACTGTAAGTAAAAAAAAATAGTTTGTTTTTCTGGCACATCTTAATTTAGTCCGATGAACGACTTCAACAATGTTTAACCTGAAACAGATTTTTATTTTTATTTTTTTTTACTCACAATCACAAATAATTTCTTTCCTCTACATTTCCATGTATTTAAAAAGAATTAAATCCAGACACATCAGATTGGAGAATAATTCCTAATCAAATCATATGTGCTCCCTTGTGCTTCTCTTCATTACTGCACTACTAAACCTTTGCCTGACTGATCAGCAACTGTGCAGTTCTCACCACCCGTCCGTTCTCCTTCACACCCACTGTTAAAAACACCAAAATCACTAAAGTCACTGTGGGAAATATATTTTAATGATATGCAAATGTTATGTATATGGTGGCATGAGGGGAATGCAATTATGTTAACAGCTTAAGTGGTACTTGTTGTTATTATTATCAGTATGATCATCATTATCCCTAATATTTTAATTAGTATAGGAAAGCAGTGCCTTAGAGCAAAGAAGGGAACGCCTGAGCCGGGAACAGAGAACGGTGGATGGATGGATCGATGGATCGATGGATGGATGAATGGATGTGTGAAGGAGCGGACGCACAGATGACGGGACCAGAGGGCTCTCTAGAAAACGTTTGAGTGGCAACAGCTTACGTACACTTGCTGAATCACACGCAGGTAAAGCAGACACATCTCATTGCCAAATGTCTGTCAGGAAAGTGTGTTTTTCAGTGAGTGTATTGATGCTTGATGTCTAAACACAGTTTTCACACTTCTTGTCCATTAAGAAGCAAATCCAGTTCAAAAGTTTTTGAAAAATTTGAATTCTCTGTCTTAATCTGATTTAAAAAAAAAAATCAAGACTCTTACACCTGAGCCGTTACAGGTCCTTAAATTCCACCCCACTGTTTTGCAGTTGAAGGACCAACATAGAGAAAGCTTGTTTGGATGCAATCCACAGGGTTAAATCCTTGTAAAGTGTCCTAAATTCAGATTTTGCTCTACTGAAAATTCAGTTATTCCCTCTAAAAGGGGAACTGAAATGATTGATATTCTCAGACTCTCTAAAAGCTTGATTGGTCATACCGCAGTGATAATAAAATAATCATTTAAAAAAAAAAATCCTGCACATATTATGAACATTTTAATTTGTGCTCTTTAAGCATTTACTTGTTCAGAAGGGGCAATTTCTCATATTTGCTTAAATGACATTTTAATTCAAACAGACTGAAAGTTAAAAGACAATTTTTTTAAATTAAAAATATAACAAAAGAATATTTTCATGTAAAGTAGTGGTACAGCTTATCTCCGTGTATTCTCTTTAAAATGCCTCTATATTCAAAATGCTTTACAAGTGAGTGGGGCGTGTGTGTTTTAAAACAAATGACGAGAAAGATTGAAAATAAAATGAAAAATTGCCAATTTTCTTTAAAAAATGTTACAGATACCATTTTGGGAAATATTACAGTACAACATTTTGCATGAGCTTCTGCTCTGACTTTGTTCTTTCAGTTTTCCCACTTCCGACTCTCTACCGTAAAAAAAACCACCTAAACTGTGGCTTTGATTTAGTGTCACTCATTCAAATTTAGTTCTAAGTGGAAATTGGTTAAATCTAAGCATGTGTTTTAAATCTATACATATACGTTTATATATATAAATGACCATAAAATCTTTGCTTTATTTATGAGCTTTGCAAATTTGAAAAGGTGAATGCCAATAATTTTATACATACAGACAAAACAGGTCTGTCCGGCTACTGAATCACACACGCACAGTGTCGGAGGAATGTTTTATCTTGTCCTGTTTAAGAAAAGAGTTAAGCAAATACTGCTATACTTTAATCATTTGTTTGTTGGCTCTAATTTTGTTTTTTAAATAATTGTGCACACAATAACCTAATCAAGCAAACTGCTGTCCACTCTGCCAATCACTTAATCTACATTTTGCACAGATCTAAAAGAGCAAAGCATTGGCGAAAGGAGCAGCTCAGCAGCACTCGTGTGTTTGTGTGTGTGTGACTGTCTCTAATTCCTGAGCGGGGCCACACGCTGAGCTGCCCGTCTGAAATTCTACCTCCTCTGGCATTTAAGAGCGCAGCTCTCCCCCTTTCCCTCTCCCTCCTCTCTTATGGGCCCTTTCCTACACGCTGCTCCTGTAACCTTAATGCCCTGTTATCTCGCGGATTCTCTGCTTGGATGAACACATACTTTAACCACACATGCATAAGCATAAACACATGCACAGATACACACATGCAGACATGTACTGAGAAAGTTTGTCCCAAGAACAGCCTGACTTCAAGTAAAGTGTTTGTTGAAAACAGCGAAAGTGAAAATGGAGCAAACAATGTGTGTTTGCAGGCAGGTGTGTTGTGCGTATGTCTCACTTTCAGGTGAAGGGACAGAAATTTTGCTCCTCTGCCCACTAAGTAAGAACTGCTGTCCAGATACTGCAGCCACACACTCACACACACACACTCACACACACACAAAGACAAGAGTGAACGCGTGCTACCTGACAACAGAAACAACCTTGACACGGTGCCGGCCACCTCCGCTGCATACCAGCACATACACTCACTCACTGACTCACACAGTCACTTACAGTGGAAGACAATGGCAATGACAAGTTGGATGATCAATAAAAGGATAATAGTAAAAGGTAAAATTTACCTACTCTTGTTCAGAGTGCATTAAAAAACACTCGGATAACGGGTGTCCTACCGAATCCATCGGCGATACCGGGTCATTGTCATGTCAACCTCCTCAGGGTAAATGGCAAGAAATTAAAAACAAAAAAAAATCAAAGTTTTTTTTTATATCTCTCCTCTCTCTTCTTTTCTCTTCTTTCTCTGATCTTCCTCTCTTTCGGTCCTTCCTTCCACTTGGAGTGAGCAATACAATTACCGGGCTCTGCGCTGCCTGCACTGATCAGCTCTGCGTGTGTGCGTAGAAGTGAGGGAGCATGTGTATGCAGTGTGTATGTCAGAGTGAGAGAGAGGGGGCTATAGGCACACACACAGCCAGCTAGTCAGGCAGTTGGGACAGAAAGCTGTGCTGCTGTCCTAATCAACGACTTAAAGCCCCGATAGCGGCTCATGAATATTAAGCAGCATTTTGCATATGTAGTCCCTCAGGTCCCAGTTGTGCTGTGATTGGTGGGTGCTTCACCAATAGCTGCAGGGAGGGGCGGAGAAAGGGGTGGAGAAAAGAAGGGAGAGCGAGGGAGAGAGGGAGAAGAGCAGGTGGAGAGGGAGGGATCAGACAAAGAGCACGGAGGAAAAGGGAGAATGAGGGAATCAGGAAGGAAAGGAGGAAGCAGAGAGGAGAATGAGACAGGTGCGAGAAAGGTTTAAAGCAAGACAACCTGCTCTCCTTTTACTTAATTTCTTTCTCTCTTTATCAATTCATCTCTCTGATCTTTCTTCAATGGTCTCTCACTACCCCGGTCACTCCTGCTCTCTGCATGCACCTGCATAGGTAAAATTACATCCTCACATAAACTGTAATGTTAAAAACTGACAATATATTTCTTTCTAACAATGAAAAAAAAGTTTCAAACCAAAAAGCTGACCCTCTTTCAAATAAGGTCTAAACCACATAAGTTACACCATGTTATTAGGATGTTTTAAGGACGCAGATACTGATTTGTGCTCAAACGGAAAACACAAAACTGACCTAATCAAATCCAGAGAAATGCAAGATCAAATAGTGTATGCTTGACCATGAACCCAAAGCCTGAATACTGTGTCACACCGTAAACACACAGGCACAGCGCAGCAGAACCCATCGCAGCCCAGCAGTAAAATATGAGATTATAGCAATTCCAGAGCGCTTGTCCTTTGTTGTGGAATGATTTGGGCATGATTGGAACAAGGTTTTCCCTGCTGCTTGCTGTTTTGTCAAGTTCACTTTCATCTCTACACCAGCAGGCTGTGTATTCCCAGTATTTCCGAGCACCTTGGAATGTGAGTATAGGTACTGCGACTGGGATTCTCCAGGAAAAATTAGCTCACCGCTTCTCAGTTTTAGAGCAAGGAGGAGACAGCGGAAAAGAGAAAAGGGAATGCAAGAAGAGCGGGAAGGGCCTTGTGAAAAGGGAAAAATCTGAACCCCGCAGGGACACTCCGAATGATACACGCACTCTTTCTGTCTTCTTTCCTTTCTTTTTAACTAATGTCTTCCTCCTTTCGATTAGACTTTTTCAACATGTCCTTACATGTAATTTTTTGGGTACCCCTGCACATGGGATGGCGGGGGAGAGAGAAGTGTAGCGAATACAGGGAGACACACAGAATGGAATCGGAGGGGGTGGAGGGGGTGGTGATGTTGTTGGTAGAGGGGGTGGGGGGTGCAAAGATGAAAGAGAGTGGTTGTGATTAGCAGCTTTGGAATAGTACAGATAATAAAATATTTCCTGAAACCAATCTCAGCTTTGATGTACGTGTGTGTATGTGTGTAAATACTGCCTTTTCTTTCCCTGTTTTTCTTTGACAAACACAGAGTCCAATCATTAACATTTCAACTGCTTAACAGAAAAACTGTTACTAAAACATTGAAGTTAGCGCACTAAATATTCTTCATATTCTTCTCAGCGTAGCGTAGGATATGTGTATTGGTTTTGCTGATAAAGCATTTGTCTCTAGCTGCATGGAGAACTTAGTACCTGTTAGCCATAGAACTGTTCAGTTCAATGCCATTTTAAAGGTAATATGATTATAGCTTAATACATGTGTGTGACGTGGAGAATTCTTGACATTATTGTGCTGAAAGACCCTGTGAAACTGAGCTTAACTGCCTTCCCATGGGCACAATCAGGGTCTTTACAAGAATAAATACATATTTAGAAGTTGTTTCGAAAGCCGACAAAGTAAAGATCCACAGACCACATACAAAAACAAACACACTCATAGTCACAGACTCCTTGCACAGATGTACCTTTGCCATTTACATAGAAGGATAGGAATTCAAATACATGTCTTTACAGATATATAGCTGTTAGGTTTGTGTACACACATACACATGCAGGCATACAAACATACACACAGTTATGATGTATCCAGAGGCTTATAAGCATTGACAAAGATGAGTGTGAATCAATGCTGCCGTCACTACTGTGCAAACAAATCCTTTACCAAAACCTCAGTGTCTAACACACTTGTGAATACACAAGTACACACACACACACACGCACACACAAAATCTCAGTTTCAGTGCAGAAAGTCCAAAATGTTCTGTCTAACACATTTATTTAAAATAAGAACTACAAATCATACATTGAATTAAACAATTAGAAGCCTGTGAGTTGTAAAACACCAACGAATGGCTATATAAATATTTGAAGAACAGTGTTTTGACGCACACAGAAATCATTATTATTTGTCAAAGATGAACTGGTTGTGTTCATGGAGGCGTAATTTTTTAGTTAGTTTATGTTACAAAATATTCAATGATTCTTTAATTTATGCAGTTTGTGTGGAAAGTGATTTCTACTGACTGATAATTTAAGCACAAGCAGCAATGTGGTAAAACATAAGAACGCTGTCTAAGAATAAGCTTTCACTGTGCATGTGTGGTGAGTGATGCCTTACAAAGCTTGGCCTTTTATGTAAATACAGAAAAAAATGTTACGGTGAACAATAACATCATGTCATGCACACAATGTCACAAACAGAGCTGTATTCCTTAAAATTCATCAACCGGTGCACACACAAAAGGCCCATATGGTCCTAAAGCTTCTGAATCATCTTTGTAGAGACCATCACAAAATTCTTGTGATTTTGGTTGAACCCTAAAACAGCCGTTACTTTTTCTGTCTTTCTGCCTCACTCCTCTTTTCCTTCTCTGACCCCTATCCTCCCCACCCCCATAGACTATTGATTGACTCTCAGTCAGTGTGTGTATGTTGACAGTGACCCCTTTAGGCCACTTTTCTCTATAACTGGACAAACCATGAACATCTTAAACACAAACCTGTAACTCAAAAAGCCAAGGTGATACCTTGTGCATCCACGATGTGTGCATATGTGATTGCTGGTTAACAGACAATATTTCCATGCACAATGCTGCAGAAATATAACTGCATATAACAACATAAAAACAAAAAATATGAAACTCAGTCGAAGCACCGTGTAAAAACAGCATTTTATCACAATTAATAATTGTATGCATGGGTAAATGGCCTTGCTGGAATCACTTTAAAAGTCCATTTACAATGTAAAACCTATTGAGCTTGGTAACTGCTGGCATCTCACTCTTCTCTTGTCTGCCAGTGTTTGTAAATCTGTGTGTGGGTGTGTGTGTTTTGACCCTGCGGTGGCAGCCTGTTGACATCTATGGAAGAATTATCCATCGCAACTCTCGCTGACATCAATCAAACTACTCAATAGGCCACAGCAAGTTCATTCAGAGCCTTGTATTGTGAGCGGTTATATGTGCGTCTTTGCTGGTCAAAACAATCTTTAACAAATTCAAGACGTGGCCACTTAGGAAGCTGACCCCAGGCCACCCATCGACGCATGTGCCAGTCATGAACAAAGCACTAGACTGAGGCAACAACTGCAAACAAAGTACTTTCAACAATAATAAAACAGAGCATTTGTTCTTGATAATTAAAGAACATTTGCTGTTTTTATTAACATTTAAGCATTTAAGACAGGACGACCATTTGACATTTTAATGTTAAAATGAGAACTAAAAAGTTAAGCTGTACCAAAAGTGAAATGAAGCAATTTGGAAATTTCACACATTACTGAACTTTGCTTTTGTAGAAAAGAGGGGGGTGAGGCAGGTGGAGGGAGTGAGAGTAAGAAATTGCACATCACTTCAAGCCAACAGAGGGAGCTATGGACTCTGGTCAGTTTGCAGCCAACAGCAGCACAAAGACTCACAACTCGTGTGTGCACGGCTGTTTGTAGGAATGTAGCTAAAAATATGCAAGATTAAGTCACAATATCATTCATCGTGAAAACCAACAAAAATAAACAAAAATATATAAAAGAACACAAACTCTCAAAGATACACACACAATACAAAGCTACACCGCCAACAGGATCAGGGGAGATGGAGCAGAGTTATCTGATAGCTTTGTCAGCAGGTACAGCAGGACACAGTGTGGATATGGACAATTTGAACAAAGACCCCTGCCTGCTTCTCCAACCTGAACCCAGACTAGAGCAAAAGGCAGGGAGCGATGAAGAGTGAGAAGGAGACAGGGAGAAAAACAGAGCAAGAGAAGCCAATAGGAAAAAGCGAGAGATCTGTAGACTTGAAAAGACATCTCTGTCACTAACGTGACTGATGGCTGTAATAGCAATGAAAGGGTTTGAAGTCACAAGGTGTTATTAGATAAACAGAGTTTAAGCTGCAGTTCATTTTCAGGCTGTGTGAGTGTAAAACAGCAAAGGAAAAAACTTGCCCTCTGGGCAATATATTTTATGTATTATGTATTATATATATTACAGGATATAATCCGCTAGGATAATCAGAAAATAAAATATTTTAGTAGTCATAAAGAATTATTTTTTAAAAGAGTGATGAATATATTTGGGATTATTCATACAAAATAAATATCTAAAAAATGTTTTACAAATATTTAAAAATGACCTCTTTGATTGAGTTTTGTCATAGCAGCAAAGTTTGTCTATGTAAACTAAATGGGCCCTAATTACTGTGCTACATCTTACTTCCTGAATTGTACTTAGCCTCAAATTAGTCATAACAGAGTTATCAAAGTAAACCTATTCTTAAATATGAAATATGAATAAGAAATAACCAACTACAAATTTCTTAACATTAAAGAGATTTCCTTGCTACAGTTATTGTAATAATATCTTCTCCTCACAAAGGCAGCAGAGAAGGTAAATGTACACAGACACATCAGAAGTTGGACACGGAGAAATGTGTAGCTGTCTTACATATTCAGCTCAAGTATTGGGTGTTAACTTTACAACCGACATGATCAGACCAAGTGAGTTTGACTGAGTTTTGGATTTCCACTGAGGTGGAGCTATTTGGTTTGGTCAAATAATCAACATTTTACAGGCCTACATCAACACTCCCACATAGCAGCCACATGCTGGCAAAATGAATAATTTGATGAAAATGAATTACCTGACGAACTGAGTGAACTTTTCAAAAGTTATCGTTTTGGTTGCTAAATTATTTTGTGAGTTAAGGGAAGGAGCAGTGATGGCGATCGAGGCCAAGGAGAGAGCACCAGCTGCTGGGGAAAGCTGCTGGGTTTAGGGAGCTTTCTGGAGCCTGTCACCAAAAGCCTGTCTGGGTAACCTTTGGAGAAGGGTACATGAAAGTTACAAACACACACATGCACACACATGCATAAAACACACTAAAGCTTATGCAACCACACCAGCGTAGTGAAGTGCCATTGCACACATACTACATATACAGTACAGCTAACAGATTTGTGTGGAAATGTTCAGGCAGTTTCAAGAACACAAAAGACATGACACGTACAGCCTTCTCACTTGTTTGTATAGTTACACATGCCTACAAACTTAGGGCTTGTATACTGTGATTTATTTAGGACAGGCAGTCATATGACAGCCCCGTTATTCCGCACAAAGGTCAAGCAAGCTTCACACCTACAGTAGAAAGACAGGTTGGATTATAGCGTCAGGAAATGAATGTAAGTCATTGTAACAGAGGTGGGACCAAGTCATTGTTTTGCAAGTCTCAAGTAAGTCTCAAGTCTTTATCCTCAAGTCTCAAGTCAAGTCTCAAGTAATGTCAGGCAAGTCAGAGTCGAGTCTCAAGTCACTGGTGTAAAAGTCCGAGTCAAGTCACAAGTCTGAAACTTTGAATTTCAAGTCCTTTCGAGTCTTTAAAAAAAAAAAGAAAAAATAATGTTGCAGTTATGCTAAATGTAAATATTAGACCATGTAATTTTAAAATCTGTGTTTTTCTCAACACATGACAAAATAGTGAACTTAGAAAATATACACAAATTGTGAAATTGCACCTCTTTAAAATGCAGCTCAATTAAACTTAGCTCCAAGAATAATTTTCACCGACAGTTCTGAGATAAGCTGCATGTTATTCTTGGATGCGGTTGTAGGACCAGCTTTAAAATCGCATGACAAAAATATCATACACATTAAAAAAAACTGTATCACCAACGTAGCCTGGACAACATTTGCTAGTTAGATGAAGTCAGCTATCTCATCTTAGCATATTTATATGCATATTTATAATCATACGGTTCTTGGAGTGAGTGCACACACTCATGAAGTTTAGTAACTTCAGGTCACTGCAACAAGCCCAGGTACAGTTTACCGACGGATGGGTACAGGACCTTGAAATGCACCGTGTAGAAAGTAAAGACCATCGTACGTATCATAAGTTTACCAGTCTCACAAATCGTCTTCATAAATACACATTCCTTAACCGTTTATTAATAGGACCTTTGAGCTCAACGGTAATTAATTAGTAGTGGAAATAATTTCTGGTAGCATCACAGAAATGTAGCAGTGACAACAATATTGTATGCTGTAATCGTACTGGACAATTAGTGATACAAAACAACTGTTTTATCCTGTGAATAAAAGTATATGTTTTTGTCAATGTACCATAATAACAGAAGCGAAACGCAATATTGTGTCAGGACAATTCACTATTTATGCACAATAAATAAAGGAGCATAGCGCGACAATTTCTGTTCAGCGCCAGACTTGCTTGTAACCTATATCACTAATTATGTTATGAAAATGACGTATTAACTACAACAGCAGACTGACCTTTGTGGAAATGCTTGGAGCAGACTAACCTGTGAGCTGGAGTGTTCTGGGACGTTATATTTGATCTTTGAATGGCTGCGATCCAGTCGCGTCTTTGTTACTTCGGAAACACGGCTCGAACAATTTCTCTTCAACGACGTAATCCGATAACAACCGATCTCTTTACCCGTCGGCTTCCCGTGGCTGTCATGCGACCGGCTATTGCAGTTAATAATACAACGGCTTCTTGACATTTTTGTGTTTCTTTTTATCGCTGTATAACTGATTTCAATTGAAAGCCTGCGTGCGCTAGTACCGCTTGCCACGAGTTCCCAGAATCCTTTGCGGTTCTACCTGTGAATGACGTCACATTTTCAATCTCTATATAATATGCATGTTAAATTTTATATTTGGGGTAAAATATCAAGTCTTTTCAAGTAAACCGGTTCAAGTCCAATTCAAGTCCCAAGTCATTGGTGTAAAAGTCCAAGTCAAGTCACAAGTCTTAGAACATTTTTTCAAGTCAAGTCTAAAGTCATAAAATTAATGACTCGAGTCTGACTCGAGTCCAAGTCATGTGACTCGAGTCCACACCTCTGCATTGTAATGTCCTCTGAAGTCATGGAAACAAAAATGCATGTATGTGTGCAACAGAACAATATACACACAAAGAAAAAGATGTGTCAAAATATAAAAAGGAAGTATTACCAGCATTTACACACAGAGTCAGTACATGCATGCACCTTACATGTCATCTTTCTTCAAAGTTAAGTTAACATGGAGTGTACAATATTTTTTCATATAGATAAAATAATTTCAAAGAGGCTAGGTGAGTTGTGGTCATCATCCTGTCACTGGTCAGATTGAAGGATGGGTGGACACTATCTCATCAGAGATGTGAAAAGAGTGACCTCGGCAAGTGAGAGCAGACAAAAGGGGAAGACTTTGGACTAAACTGAGGCATAACTTTGTCAAACGTAAACAGACAGGGTGGGCATGATGAATATGTGTTATTGTATCTCTCTGTGCACATATATTCCATTCAATCAACATACACGTCTCCTGCTGTGATCTGTGAGCATACGTAGTATCTTCCGAAGCCAAGCGAGACTTCCAGTTCAACTCACATTCTACATTTAAGAAGCACAAACAAGCGACACAATCGTTCTCTCTCCCAAATGAAAGCTAAATACAATCTTGCTATAAAGATCAATTGTATGTATTCATCCACATATTTCAGCCTCAGTTTCTTTGGAAAAAACATCCCTGGAATGTCAAAAAATTAAAATCAAAGGGCTATGTGAACTTTTTTTAATGCAGAAATTAGAAAAATAAAATAAAATGAAGGATATAGGCAGCCATATAGATGGTCAAACACAATAAAAATAAACTGTTTATGCACCTAACAATCAAACACAAATATTTCAATAACTTTATTGCATTATTTTCTTACAAGTATTGACCTTATCATCGCTCCAAACCTCTCATTCTCTTTCTCTCCTCCATACCTCCTGAAACATCCTGAGGTTTTGATATATTCCCAGGGATAAATTAGAAGAGGAATGTAATTATATACAGAGTGAATTTTGCCTGGGTAAGAAAGCACTGGGAGTGTGCAAATGTGTGTGCGTACAGGTTTCTCGCTGCCTGCGTGTCTGTATAAAGCAGTGTTTTGTATTGAAATAGGTGACTTCGGAGAGGTGCGCTCCTTTAATTACGCCGCTCTCAAACAGAACATGAGTGGGCTATCCCACTGGGATTAGTTGTCTCTCAATGCAGTCTCTTTGTTAATGCAGCACACACATAACACACATGTACTTCGAGGCACAAATGTATGCCTGCCAAAAAAGACCATCTCGCCAATAGTTCCACACTCAATTTATTCAAACTGAGGTGTAAGCCAAGTGAATAATTCCACTACTAATAAAGACGGTAAGAGAGAGTGTGTACAGATGAGATGAAGGGGGAAAGGGGATAAAACAGCATAGAAGAGGGGGGAACAAAGGGTTGAGAGGAATGGTAAGCCTACAGAATAATTCTGATGTTCAAGGACAACAAAACATGAAAGCTAAGATCAACATCACAAGTTTCAAACTGGTGAGTGTGACTATTTGAAATGTTTTGTTTATGTATATTTGTTCATTGTAAATATTGATATCGGGATTTAAATGTAAGTATGAAACTTTTCTTAAAAGGTTTTAGTCAAAATATACTCCATAATATATATAATTCAACACTAGATATTTCAGTTCATACGCGCTTAATAGCACCTACCATTCATTGTTGGATATTTAATTATGTGTGTGAACTATACTGTGCTGAACTGTCCCATCAACTCCAACTGGTTGGGACAAATAGCTGCCCCTCCCTGAGCCTGGTTCTGCCAAAGGTTTCTTCCTGTCAAAAGTTTTTTTAAAAAAGTTAAGAGTTTTTCCTTTCCATGGTCACCTAGTAGTTGCTCAAAGGGAGTCATTGGGTGGTTTTCTCTCTGTTATTGTAGGGTCTTTACCTTAAAATATGAAGTACCTTGAGGAAAGTGATGTTGTGATTTGGCACTATAAAAATAGAACTGATTTAAATTGAAAAGCTTCTGTTGAATTACAGTGTGCTCCTTAATAATAATAATAATAATAATAATAATAATAATAATATAATAATAATAATAATAATAATATAATAATAATAATAATAATAATAATAATAATAATAATAATAATAATAATAATAATAATATAATAATAATAATAATAATAATAATAATAATAATATAAAGTTTCATGCTAATGATGGCTAACAATACACAATTGCTGGTTAGTAATGCAGAAGTATGTAAGCTGTTTTGTGTCTGATAAAGAAGATGGTACAAAAAATGGAAGATTTGTACATTTTAGCAACCTGAAAGGAGTGGTCTCTTAGACTGTACACTTGGAGAACACTTGGACACGTGACTGTTAATAGTCTTGCTCAAGTTGTTCAGGTTGTTTAGTTAGCTATGTTAACAGTTGTGTAAGTAAAGTGTCTTTTTTCTAGCTGGTACCAGAGTTAAGCTTACAAGCCATAGGCCACTATGTCTGAATTTTCTGTCATGATAATGGACATCTGGCCAATATTTCAGATTAGTTCATGTGTAAGTGCAAATAAACAATGCTTCATAGGATACAAATTGGAAACAGAGGATGCTCACCTTCAGAGTTAAAAAGTTGCAGTAAAATGTATTGGTTTGAGCGGTTGAAGAGGAACATTCTGTTTTTTGTCTGCATTACACTTTTTCAGGTTTCACTGCAGCATGGAGCAAATGGAAAGTGTCTATAGAAAACTCAGCATCTTCCAAGCAAACTATGGGAACCTGTGTAATCTGCTACTGACCAAAGCAATCACAACAAGGTTTTTGGTGGAGCACCCTCTTTGTGACCTCACTGACCTGCTGTCTACTTGCAAACATGTTGAGAAATACACATTTTCCTTAGTGACTGGAGTTTGCCAAGGGTTGCCAACCACTCTCTAGGCCAGGGGTGGCGAACTCCAGGCCTCGAGGTCCAGTGTCCTGCAGGTTTTAGATATCACCCTCGGTCAACACACGTGAATCAAATGATAAGTTCATTACCAGGCCTCTGGAGAACTTAATAAGTCTGTCTCCCAATTTAGCCATTTAAATCAGCTGTGTTGGATTACGGACACATCTAAAACCTGCAGGACACCGGCCCTCGAGGCCTGGAGTTCGACACCTGTGCTCTAGGCCATAAATGTTTTTTGACACCAAAAAGTGTGAATTAAGAACTGAGGTCTGTTTCACAACTGTTGATGCAGATATGCACAATAATTACTTATTCGTAATATAAAACGTCCAAAACTTTTTGCCTATTGTATGCTTGCCTTGTTTAGTAGGGTTAGATTATTGGGTAATTCCCAAATGTCCATAGGTGTTAATGTGAGTGTGAATGGTTGTTTCTCTGTGTTAGCCCTGCAACGGTATACCGAGCCTCTTAATCATCATGTGTATCTCTATTTGGATATACATACTAATTCAACACTGAGTCACTAAGAAAAAAATGCTATGATAAACCAAGAATCAGTGTAAAATGTTAATTTCTACATTTCCTTTGTGATTCTTAATTGTTTTTAGAACTGCCTGTGGCTTTCTAACCATATTTAGTAAATTATACAGAGCATTCCCACTCCATATTTGTCTGTTATTGCTACTAGTATTTCAGATACTTGCTTGGTGCTACTGATTTTACTATCTATGCTGTACGATGGTAAAAAAAAGTAGTTGATTTGTGAAACTAGAGGGACGATAATACTGTATCCAAAGAGAAAAGAGGGCTACAGTGCAAGATACACAGAACATAAACACACTCCACTTCATCTGTGTCTGTGTCTAATGACGTGTGTGAGTAATTACTTTAAGCCCAGTGTGTGCGGGTGTTTAAGTGTCTCTGCTCATGTAAGTTTTTATCTAGGCTTTTGTCTATGTCTGTGCCTGCAATAAGTATGTTTAATGGTGTGTGTGAAAATAATCACTTAATCGCCGCTTACTCCATTTAAGAGGTGTGTGTGTGTGTGTGTCAGTTCAATGGTTTCACTGTAAAATAAGCTGAAAGATGAAGACATAAGTGGGAAGGCCTGGAGATGTAAAATAGTGAGAATGATTGCAGAGAGGAGGAAAAGAGAGGGAAGGAAAAAACAGAGGGACTGAGGGAGAACATAGGTAAAAAGCCCCCCCACACCCCCCTTTATCTCACTCTCTCTAATTTTCCACAATAACCCTTCCTTCCAATGTTGCTCTCCAAACCGTCGGCCTGTGAATTTATAGTTGGCCCAATGATTGCTTCTCAGGCCATGATGGCTGTAAATTGCTTTGCCATTTGGTAAATGTTGGCAGTTAGAAGGTATACAAGTAATTATTTCCGCTTGTGCTGATTGAGACATAATTCCAAGACGAGGCCCTAGAAAAATGACAGCATTTCGAAACAACTCTGTTTTAATTTCCCAGCATTCCTAATTAGAATCTGTATGAACATGGGGAGTTTTTTATGTGGTTTCCTCCAATGGGGCCAGAAATAATTAAACTGTCAAGGGGAAATAAATACGTATAAACAAGGCATAATTTTTACAGCGCGCAGCACCTTGTCAGGCCATGACTTTTTGTGAAGAAAAACAATGTGGGGAACAATACAGGGGCATAGAGGACACACCGATGCCACACAAGAACAAACACACACACAAACGCGCGCGCACACACACGCAGAAACACACACTGCAAAACACATACAGTAATGGTGCAGTAGATAGAAAATTTGACCTTAACCACTGATTGATTTGTGCCAGAAAGTCCAGCTAGCTTTCAGATTTTAGGAGTTTAAAATAAAATATATAAAACATCTAAAAATGTTTCAGTCCTAACTGCAAAACAATTTATAAATTCAACTACATTTTATTTCATTAGCTCCACTCCACAACAACAGATGCCTCAAGAAGCTTTAAGGTAAAGACATAATAATATTACAAAGAAACACCAACAATCACATGAGCAAGCACTTGGCAACATTTGGGAAAAACTCCCTTTTAGCAACAAGATACCTCAAGCAGAATCTGGAGGATTTCTGTCAACTGCAACCAGTTAGGGTGAGGGGAAAGAGAAGGGAGCAGAGAGACGGGACAAATGATGATACCGGAGTTTGATAATTATTAATCATTAAATGCAATAGTGGTCTGTAAACACACAGGGAGTGAAAATAGATGAGTGAAGAAGAAATGCTCAGTGTAGCCGTAGCATATCCAGAGCTTGGCTCAGGCTAACCTCATAAAGCCCTAATTACAAGTTTTATCAAAATGGAAAGTTTTTATCCTAATCTTAAGGCTAGAAAAATCAAGGCTAATGCTAATCTTAAAAGTAAAAACGATGTCTGTCTCCCAAATTCAAACTGCGAGCTGGTTCCACAGAAGAGGGGCCTAAAAACTGAAGTTTCTGACCCACAGGAGCCACAAGTTGGCCTGCAGTGTGAGAGTAATGTGCTCTGTTATAGTACTTTGTTATCCTGGGGTCAATGGTCGATGATGGGACTTTATTATTCAAGATCTTGTATGTGAGGAAAAGGTTTTTAAATTCAATTTTGAATTTCTCATGGAAGACTTTGAAGAGAAACTATTATTAGTGAAATATGGCCTCTCTTCCGAGTCCCAGTTAAACTGAAGGCTTTTTAAGGGAGCTTTTAGAGTGACCTAATAATGACGAATTACAATAGTCCAGAAGTCATAAATGCATGAACTAGCTTTTCAGCATCACTCTGAAATAGGATGTTACTAATTTTAGTGATATTGTGCAAATGAAGGCAGTCCCACATAAGTTTTTAATGAGCTCACTAAAGGACATGTCCTGCTCGAAAATGACTCCAAGATTTCTCACAGCGTTACTGGAAGTCAAGGTAACGCCATCTAAAGTACTAGTTTGAAATTAGAAGGGACTGGACAAATAACATATCAAAATCCTAAAAGGTAGACAATTTTTCACAATTTATAAAAATCGTAAAAGGAAAGCAATTTATCTTAAATGATAGTAACTTAGTAGCTGCAATTACAGAAATCAATGAGAAACACTGAACACAGACAACCTGGACAAATTACCAAATGACCTAGAATGTATTATTTAAGAGCAAAATTGTTGAGTAATTGAGTAAAACTCTTTTAAAATGCTGTGGAAATATTGAGAACACAGAGAACTACCAGGAACTTTCATATATTGAAGTGGAATTTGAGCAACGGTGAGCAGAACCAGAAAGGAAGACGCAGTTTGTGATTCTCAACACCAGAGTGCTGGTTTTGTAATAAAAATAGGCTACATGCAATCTGCAAATCCAACAAAATGCACTGACTATTTTCATTTTGTTCTCATTGACTGAGAACAAAAATGTGCACAAAATGGATAATTTATGACATTTAAGTAAGTAACCTTTACTGTGTTTTTCACTTTTATTATGACTCTTTCTGTTTTGCATTTATGCATCATCATCGAAGACCCTCTGTTCAACGGCAGCATCAAGCGTACAGCCTAGAGCATAGGTGTCAAACTCTGGCCCGCGGGCCAAGTTTGGCCCGCAGCCTAATTACATTTGGCCCGCGAAGCCATACCAAATTACTATTAGAGCTGGCCTACTGGTATTATACAGCTAATATATACATTGTTTAGTATTAAGCTTTGCTTGTTCCACATTCAGTTTTTCAGCAAAACTTGTTTGAGTCCATAAGAAGAGATTCATTCTTAAATCTGGAGGAAGATATTTTTCAATAAATATTAATGTTAGCCCGCGACCTTGTTCTAGTTTTGAATTTTGGCCCACTGTGTATTTGAGTTTGACACCCCTGGCCTAGAGTGACAGAAAAGAAAGATGGTAAGATTTGTTTGCCATTTTACTATCTTCTAGGTAAGTTTTGTCATGGTACTGGGCCTGTGACCCAGTGTTTTCTACTTCTGGACATTGTGCTGTTGGTTTTGGAATATTTATTGTGATTCTTAGGTTCATGGTTATTCTTTCATCATGTTTTTAAAGTGTTTCGGTAGAGCTGGGCGATAGAACGATAACGATATGTATCGCGATATAACTTTTACTCGATAGAGAAATTAAGCTATCGCGATAGACCTCGCCGCTCTTGTCCTCTTAAAAAAAAAAAAAAAGGTCAGCCAATCCAAATTAAGCAGCGCAGAGCCGAACCAATCACAGCCGCAGCGTCACGTCGCGTGACTTGTTACGTACAGCACAAGTGCCAAGCCGCACGTGTGTTTGTTTGGGAAGCAGCCAGCGGGTAATGGAGGAAATGAGTGTGCCGACTAGAAAAATCAACCGAGCGT
Source organism: Aulonocara stuartgranti (assembly GCF_965226115.1). Classification (NCBI taxonomy): domain Eukaryota; kingdom Metazoa; phylum Chordata; class Actinopteri; order Cichliformes; family Cichlidae; genus Aulonocara; species Aulonocara stuartgranti. The sequence goes on along the minus strand of NC_138939.1, from coordinate 14,275,190 downwards.
GACCGAAGAGAAAACAGATGATGGTTCCAATGCCGGAGAGATTGTCGAACGGAAGAGCCATAGAAGTTCCGTAGTGTGAAGGTATTTCGGCTATTTCAAGTCTGACAAAAACAGAGTAGCGTGCACTGTAAATGTGCCGAAAGCAAGTCTGGAAATACAATAAACTGGTGCATGCGTCACACTGTGCGCCACGTTATTGTTTCGGTGAAATGAATTTCTACAATACTGTTACTGTTAATTCTACTCTCTGCAGTGTTTAAATGCTTACATATACACACAGTTACTGTCCCTCCACACATACGACTCTGTTCTGCTTCTATGCCCCAGCTTTGTTTACTTTTTCCCACCGAGGCTTCTAGACTTCTGATTGGCCAACATTTCTGCACGGTTAGGAATCTAGCGCCACCTGCTGCTTTGGCATGTTCATAGCAGCGTTTTCCTTCATTTCTGCCTTTATGTGTGGACGGGATTATTTTTTAAAACGAAAACGGAAAATCTCCGTTTTCAAAAATGCCCGTGTACGTGTGGACGTAGCCTCAGTCTCTGACTGGAAGCGCTAATTCGTCATTCGGCTTTTGTCAGACTAAAGTAACTGTTAAAACTGTTTGAAAAGCTAAGCTATACAACAAGGAGAGATTGAGAATTTCCTTTTAGTTCTCAGTTTATTTGATATTGACAAAGGTTAGTCAGTTTTGTCTGTTCTTCTGTAAAACAAACTAAGATTTATTTTTAGAATTAATATTTTGTTTCTAAGTGGAATTGACAATTTAGTCTGTTTCGTTTGTTCTATTTTGAAACTTAAACGCTTTAGCGGCTGCCTTTTGTGTAGTTTGCAATATTTGCCTTTATTTATCTGAAAAAGTCTCATGTTCCTTAAGTACATCTACCCTGTTGAACTTATTATGGGAAATAAATATTTAAATAAAAACAAGCTGCTGATTATTTCACATTTTACTTGTGAGCAACGGCACATTTAAATCTTACAAATATAGTTATTTGGCTTATATCGTGATAGATATCGTTATCGCCTGAAATGAAAAAAACATATCGTGATATGAAAAAATCTCATATCGCCCAGCTCTATGTTTCGGTTAGCTTTCACTTCTTAGTGTTCTTAGATAAATAAATAATAAATAAATAAACTTAGCTAAAGCTAGTTAGCTATAAAGTTTATTTCTCCCGCCTTCTGAATTCTGCGTTTGGGTCCTACGCTTACTGTCCACGCAGCCCTCGGAATCTGTCATTTTTAATTAAAACTATAACTCAGCATTATTTATTATTATATTATTTAGCACAGTGGCTTATTATTAATGCAAAACAGAGATTATTATTATTATTAGTAGTAGTAGTGTTAGTATTATTATTATCATCATGATCAGTATTATCCACCATTTCTTGCAGATGCAAATGTAGAACAGCCTGTGAATGCTCAGATTCAGTTAGGTTCTTTCCAAATAATTGTAACTGTAAAGTTGATTTACAAACTGTAAAACCATGACTATTTACATTTCTTTCAAATCTTGGATTTTCTTGGTAATTCATTATTGTCATATTATTCTTTTTATCTAACATCTTGTCAGGTCTGAAAGAAGCTACAACTTAATGAAACTGGAACATAAATGGCTGGACAGGAGATTGTTTAGAAGTTTTTCATAGAGGTTTTAAAAATACACAAACATATTATCCATAAACTTGTTTAAAATCTCACAGCTGAACTTCTGTGGTCTCCCTGCCAATTCTTGAGAATTAGAAACAGTAGGCGAATTAGATCCTCAGTGTGAGCTCACACGGATAGGGAGCACTAATGGAGATGCATTTGAACTAGAGTTACTCAATCTGACATCAGATTGTGGACCAAAGCTTTGCCCGAACACACACACACACACACACACACACACACACACACACACACACACACACACACACTAAAGACTAAATGGATCTCGTAACACTGCAGATATCACAGTTTTCATCAGGCTCTCAATGAAAAAGGTATCAAGCAGAAAGTATATATTCTGCTGTAACCTGGTAATTCCATTTACAACTATTTACAACAATTTACCTGACATTTTATCTAGTGGGCAACAATAAATTTTACAAATTGCTTGAAACTCTTTTTTTTCCTGCCACAATCCACAAAGAGAAGGCAGCCAGTAGAAATACACACATCTTATCTTATTGTCTCAGTTTGCCTTGGGTTGGTGTGATGATCTACAGTTTCAGGATGGAAGAGCTTAATAAGGACATTTTGCTAGCCAGCAAAGTTGAAAGTAGCTGGGGGTTGTCTGACTGCTGGGTTTTTCTCTATACTGTTGAAGGGTCTTTACCTTATAATATAAGGCGCCTTGAGGCAACTGTTGTTCTGATTTGGCCTGAATTAAATAAAACTGAATTAAATTAAAGAAAGTGTGTTTTATGACCTTGACTTTGACCTTATGTGATTTAGTGACAAACAAAACATTGGTATGTTCACAAATTTCACTACACTGAGTAACTTTTTAATACTAAACTTCCTGATGGATTTGTAATATAGTCACATTGTTATCCTGAATCATTTTTATTTCATACAATTAAAAGTAATTTGTTTGCTTAGCTGATGGAATAATTGAAAGAAATATTTTCAGTAACTGAATGAACGTGTGTGTTGTAATTTTGTTGGCTAACCTTAACAGACTTACCCGTTAATGTGGTAACATACACAAGCTCTGAGAGGAGGGGCTTGAGTGTGCAGACATACACATGTACTCTACATGCCTCTGCAGACTAAGGTCAACGGTGCGCTCAGATACAAATGATTCTCATCTAATATTAATAGGATATGCTAAAAAGGTAGCGCCACAGCAGCCCAGAACAGAGCAGCATGTCTGACTGACTGTGTGTACATGCATGCATTTTCCTGCCAAGCACTGAGATAAATCACTCTGGAATGGAAATCAAATTCAAGAATATTAAAACCCACTAAGATAACATTTTTATGAAAAATAAGTAACACTGTCCTAAAAGCTACTTTCAGCTGTTCCCTTTTTCACAAAGGGTTACCACAGCATGTAGCTCCGCATGTTTTCTTTGATAGATATTATTGTTTTTAATTGAAAATTTTTAGATTGAACTGGGGATCTTTCGCTTGTTGTCAAATAGGGCTGCCACAAACGATTATTTTGATAGTCGACTAGTCACCGATTATTTTTGCGATTAGTCGACTAATCAGATCATGCATCCATTGAACATAAAACGTACAGCTTATTGCACCAGCATGCTTACAGCTTTAAGTGTTTAAGGTATGTGCTAACTAAAAATAAAGACAAGATGATAGTTTATTAAATTTTAATGAAATTTGCAGATTGTTTCGTTGGAGTTTAATAAACTCAGTCTCGTCTGCTCCTTGCTATCTAAAATATAACAGGACACCGGAGTATATTCTCGAGCATCTCACACTTCTGATAATCAGCTGTCTGCTTGACGTTTATTCAGCTGTGTAAAAACTATAACTTTCATCTCAGCCAAACCGATTTACTCAGGAACAAATAAAATACTGAAAAAAGCCAAACACTAACATTTTTAAGTTATCTAAGTGACTTATATCATGTTTAACCTGAGTAACAAAAGACGGCAGTGGGTTTGAAAACGATTTGCCGGGAGTCCGGGGTTCTCACCGGCTCTAGTGAGCCTTGAATCCCGGCTAGCTATCGAGCTAGTGAGTAACAGATGTCTCCGAAAACTAGTGATGGCCCACTTGAAGCTGACGCTCCGGAGCGTGTGTCGAAAAAAACAACACACTGGTTCAGAAGCACTGTGTCGAGGCTTGCTTCGTTTGGCAAAAGTCACGTGACCAGTGACGTCCGAAGCTTCATTACGCACGTAACTGCTTCGGTACCTGATTCAAACGGATATAAGGAAGTGAATCATCCACGGGATTCGTGGAGTGTGTTGATGGTGACAGATAGCGACGAGGTGATCATTCCACTGACAGATATGGAGCCAGCGAGTAAGAGAGGACGTTCTGGCGTGTGGGAATATTTTGAGTTGATTTTGCTCAATTCATTTTATCTGCCGAAGTGAAAAACTTGAAATGTCCAAAATCATGTTTTCATAATGTAAATATCATTACAGCATATGACTTTAGGAACACTTCCATGTGAATTAAAGCTAATGAAGACTACAAAAATGTATTTGACACTATACGTACATTACATTGCTACACAGTTTAGAAAATCATTTTGTTTATTGTTTTTAGGTGATAGTCTGCAGGACCCAGGAATACCTGCATATCTACCAGCTTGCAGTGTGGTTCCTGCACTCCACAGCCTCTTCTGTTCCATGCAAGTGGATTTTCTCCAGGGCAGGAGAAACTATTTCTAAGAAAAGAAACAGACTCAGCCAGCGCACAGTAACACTAATCCTCTTTTTAAATGTAAATAACAAAAGGGCTACCTTACATAGATCATGTTTTTACTTTGCAAGTTCTTGATTAGGGGTGGGTTTTGATTATCGCTTTTCTGATTACAATCCATGCTAAATTGAATAAAGTGATATTGATTCATTAAAATCCCGTGTCGATTTGTAAATTAACGTTATTATGCCTGAAACACCAGCATCTCAGGTTAAACCTCACAACATGTCGTCAAACACCATACAGCTAAAACAGTAACTGGGAGCAGGTTTACGGATTCTGCATACAAACGTAAACACAGAGCGCGGACCCGACGCGTCAGAATCAGATTTTGGTGCGTCGTCGGGTCCGCGCTGTGTTTGCCTCTTTTTTTTTCGCTGGCTTCTGCAGCTGCAGGTTTCATAACTCTCTGTTTACATCTCTAATTAAGTCTCACATGTGTCAGCTTTCTTTTAATAGATACGAAATTATGGATATATACTGTTAAATGATCAGACTTGTAATATTTCTGACTGAGGCAAAACTTTCCAGATTCCAATCAAATTGAATCGGATCCTGTATCGAATCAAAATGATTCTACAAATCAGTGACGATGCAGCCGTACTCAGCCCCCTAAGCATTTTCCCTTTCCAGTTCACAATCAATCCCACCCCTAGGTCAAAAATATGTATAGGAATTGGCCTAATCTAATATTTTGTATGAACCTGTCCAGCTGTCCAGTGATTAAACGACAAGTAGATGGAGGCAGGACTTCACAGCAGGGGCATACTCCATAATGTGCTGTGCATTCTCATATGTATATTATATATATTGCTCACTTATTGTATTTACCAACATCAAGGAGTTATGAGCAAAGAAAGGCCACCATAGTGCATGTTTAAATAGGGAACGTTTATTGATCAAAATGTATTACGCAGATACGCATTACATTTTTTTCAGCCCCCCAATCGAGAAAACAAAACCAATTACATGTTCAAAGCAACGGAACGGTGGCCCAATATCAGAGAGAACTCCACTCTTGAGTGAGCAGTGATAATTGAGCAGTCCGTTTTATTTTGCAGATTCAAGCTGCTCTTCAAAATTTTCACCACCAGATGTCACCGGAGAGGACTGTGTTGAAAAGCTTCGAGTAATGAACCGTTTTTCAATACAAGCTTCAGTGCTTCGGAAAGCTTCATTTGGCCATCACTACCGAAAACGTTGGAGCACTTTTGAAAATATGTGGTGTCCTGATAAACTGGGAATATATTTGAAGTGAAAATATGTGAAACGTTTATTTTGTGACCCAGAAAGAATAATATGAGTAACATTAAAACTAACTAGCTGCCGCCATTGTTGGAAACTGAGCAGGGCCGCGATGGGTTGCGCTATGAATTCTGGGACAGTTTCTTCTTTTAGGGGTTTAACAGCAGCTGGCATCCTTGTGCATGCAGTGCTGCCATCTTCTGTTTCAGTCCGTTATTACACTCTTAAATCCTACTACTTATTCCTGCGTCTTTTGAGATCTTACAAAGCTTCAAACGACGTGTCGACTATTAAATTAGTCGTCGACGATTTTGATAGTCGACGTAATCGTGACTAGTCGACTAATCGTGGCAGCCCTATTGTCAAATATGTAAACCACCCCACTATGCAGCCACTATAGGAAACCTGTCCAGGTTTCTAGTGACGATGACTCAGACCTTACAGGATCAGTACATGAAAAGGAAAAGCAGAGTTAAAGGCGAGTTAATTCTAGCGCTAATATCCAACTCTACAGCAAAAAGTGGATAAGTAAGAGAAAATGTCAAGGGAAAACATTTCTAAAACAAAAGAATCTCTTGATTCTTTTGACCCTGGGTATTAATTATAGATAAAACAGGATTTAAAAGAATCTTTTTGGGATCCTGGAGCCCAACCAAGAGATCCACAGGACTCATCAAAACACAAAATGAAACTTCTATAATTTCATGAAAACTTCATGCACAACCTGTTGCAGGAAGTTTGGTAAGAATCTTTTGAAAAGCTAAAACTTATAACCCTTTGAGAGTTTTGGCTAATATATTATTTTAATACAATTAAAATAATATCTACTTAAGTTTCTATACAATTAACTATAATTTCTACATTTATATCTACATTTTGAAGCAAGAAAAATAAAAGTTTCTCTTACATTTGGAAATTACATTTTTTATAATAATCATTGAACTCTGTCAGCTAATATGTTCATACTCATAAAACGTGAAGTTAACATGGCACGGGTGTACATTTAGTATACATACATATGGTAGCAATTATCTTTCTGTGTCTTCATGCATGTGTGTCTGCCAATGTGCGAAACAGTCACCCGCTCTTTGAAACAAAAACAACCACTTAGGAATGAACAGCAGCGCTTGGGAGATATCAATATTTCAGTCAGGTGTGTCGAGAAAGAGAGAGAGACAGAGAGGGAGAGAGAAACATGAAAGCGGGAGTGAGGGGGGGGACCCTTGCCATTCTAAGGCATTCCCATGACTGACGGAACTAGTAAGGTTGCGTATGTGTATGTGTCTGTGTGTGTATCACTGTTAGCGCATGTGCCTTTCCCCCATACTCACCCCACCCACCCCAACGCTCACCATTGTGTGTACCACCTCTGTCACCTTTCCTCTAATCAGGAGTTTAAATCAATGACTTTGTCCAAAACTATAATTGCCACTCCTTAAACTGCTTCTCTCGCAATATGCTTTCACCAAGAAACCACTCGGCAGCAGAAATACGCCTCTGCGTGTCGTTGTGTGTGTATGTGTGAGCTGGATTAAGAGTATTTTCTCATTACGCCGGTGTCTGAACAAGTAGAAAGTGCTTCTCACATTGTTTTACAGCATCCTGAAACCTCAAAGCTCAGCACTAAGCAGTATAATACCCTGTAGTCCTACACAGATGCCTTAGTGGAACTCTATCACGTCACAAATTGCCAGAGTCATTGGACATAATTTATCACACATCAAAAAAAATTACATGTTCCTATCTAGCTCCGCTTACCTAAAAAATGTTCCCAGGACACCAGATTGTTTGAATATTTACCCAAATTCACTGTTTGTCTTGATGAGTCTACAGGAGTGGCTCTCAAACTTTTGCTCCACTTCAAGAGATGAAAAAAGTTCTTACACCCCACCATACGATGTCTCCATTATTCTGAACAACAACTAAAAAGCCAAGAATAATTGTAGTGCAATAAAGGTTAGCACAATAGCATCACAAAGCTCTTGTTTCGTCAGTTCCCAACATATATTCCAAGTTAATTTCACTTTTTTTTCTCCTCCTTGGTTTTTCACAACCTCCTTGCAAACGCATGCCCATACAGACCTTCATTTCTCTGATGGACTTAACTTTATAGACATGCTTTGGAATTTACCTTTCATTTAACCTTTATTTCATACTGTTTCACACACGCACGCACGCACGCACGCACACACACACACACACACACACAGTGATGGCAACCAGGTACCATGCATGGCACTAGCTTGACCATCAGAAGCGACTGAGGTTCAATATCTCACTTGGTTGTCTTCTTGCCATACCAAGAAACGCAACTGTGAGCCCTCCTCCTTAAAATCTAGAGTACGAGGCAAGTGTGTGTGCTTCAACTGCCAGTCTGTGTTAACCTTGGTTGATGTTCCATTAACCAGAGACAAAGGTTTCCTGAACCTGACGATGCATTAACAAGAGGAAAAAACACACATACAAAACGTTGATCAAGAAACGGAAACATCATCACGATAAATACCGCTGCAGATACAGATCGCTGTAGGTAGGTAGGTAGGTAGGTAGGTAGGTAGGTAGATAGATAGATAGATAGATAGATAGATAGATAGATAGATAGATAGATAGATAGATAGATAGATAGATAGATAGATAGATAGATAGATCGTTGCCTGAGTTGCCTGATTCTTTCTGCACGTCTAACGAAAAAGAGGGACAGATAACAGAAAGTGACGGAGATGAGAAAGCAGGGTGGAAAGAGAGATGGAAATAGAGATGGAAAGAGAGATGTCTGGTTAACAAGGTGCTGAGCACGACAAGCCCTGGGGAGTCCACGCTCCCTTACCCTCTAAGATTAGACATCTCTCTCTCTGTCGATCCCACTCTCTCTCTTGTTTCGACACGAGGGGAACATGCCACTATCACGGGGGGACGCCCCGGGAACCATGTCTCTCTCTTCCTCTCGCCTGATATAAAATTGTTAGCTTTCTTCTTGTCTTTCATAGTTTCCACTGTCTTTCTACTTTATATTTTCTATTTATTTTCTAGCATGTCATCATAGTTCATTTGCATAAACATTTAAATTATACATATATGCAAATCAACCATATGTGTTAATTTGTACCATCTCTGCAGTGTTAAATCTGCTAATATAACGCCAGTACAAAAAAATGAATGTAAAACACTTTCCCCCTCCCTGGTTAGAGGTGTCCTCGTGAGTGCATTTTTAAATAAGTTTGGCTAAATCTGAATCAACAAATGGGTGACTCCAAACTACTTGCACGAGTGGATCACAGCAGAAATGGTGTGTCTTTTGTAACTCTTCTGAACTTTTTCCCATTGCCATTTTTTCCTAAATTTTGAAATCTGTTCCTCCTTTAAGTCTCTTTTAATTGATTACGTGTCAATGAACTTCTTGGCTCCAAATGGTTTGCTATCAGTCCTAATCAGGCACTGCATTATAAGAAAAGGTACAGGAGGTCCAAATTTGATGTCATTTCTAAAAATTAGTCAATATATATATCTTACGTTTTTAAGAAACACTTTCACACTGGACAAAAAAGCTTAACACACACATTTCCACTCAGTGTAGCAAGATGCAATATGCATAAGACCATCCTCTACTTTTTACCATTCCTGTCTGTCCTTTTCCTTACATCCGCTCTCTCTCAGCTACCTACAAACCTGTCTAGCTCCCTCTCCTAGTTGTTTGACACCTTTCTCCCACCTGAGCATCTCTACGTGTCAGGACAAATTGGCCGAGACTCACATCTTTCTCTCTTCCTCGCTCTTTCTCTCTCGCCCCTTGTCTGCTCACCACTCAAGCGGAGAGAGAGAAAGAGCAAGCAAGAGACAAAAAGAAAGAGATTGATAATGTGTGGAGAGTGGGGGAGGAGGAACAATATGCATCAGAGGAAAGACTGGGATGGTGAGGGAAAAGATGTTATGATGAAACACAAAAGAGCAGGAGATGGAGACTGTCCAGAATATGTTTTCCTTCTAAAATAAGTAAAAGTGAAATTCCTTCAAAAAGTATTAAAATAACTTATCCACTTGTTCCAAAAAAGCCAGTTTTCCAACAATCTACACAAAATAATGACGGCAGACATGTTTTTGTATTTATATACAAAAACATGTCTGCATTATTTCGTACACACACAAACACATACTGCTTTCAGTCTATGGAGATATGTCTCTATGAGCTTCACAAACTCAGCTTTGGGCACTTTCTTCACTTTCTACTGTTCTGTCAGATGCTGTCAATTTTTGTCAGATTAAATCAGAAGTGTATGCTAACTGCCATTTTGAGGTTTGTCCATAGATGTGATATGGGCTTTAATCTTGGTTTTGGCCAGGCCACTCAAGGACAGTCAGACTACTGTGTCCTGAAGCCACCTCAGGCCACCAACGTCTTGGCTATATGATTTTGTCCACTGTCTTCCATCGTCCACTACTGGAGCAGTTTTCTTGTCATTTTTAGCATTTAAGACTTCTGAACAAAGTTTATCAGACCAGATCATCTTTTACTATTGGAAATATATAGAATACAATTTGGCTAACTCCAGAGTCAGACTGGCTCCGGCTTTCTAGGCATCACAAGACAAATAAGGAAATGTCAATTATCTGAAACTTCGTTAAATTTAGAGGGGTCTTTCAAGAGGTCTCACCAACGGGCACCAAATCCATTTGGACAAAATTGGATAGACCTTAACCCAATCACAGAATTGTGATGTAATCCTGCCCCAAATTACTATTTTTGAAATTTCCAAAAGTTGATTCTGTTCATCTGGACGTTGATTCTTCTTCACTGAAGAAGTCACTTGGATGACTCACTTGGATGAGTGACGAAACGTTTCTCCCACAAAACGCTACGTCCAGATGAACAGAATCAACTTTTGGAGATTTACTTTCCTGGATGATTGAGAATGCATCAAGATATTTTTTCCACCGATATTAATGGATACGTTTTTGTATTTATTTAACAGCCTTTTCGTTATCAGTTTAAAAAAAAACATTTAATGTTTTCATGATCACATATTTTAATGCTCTCCAACAAGTCTCTGACCTCACACACAATCACGAGTTGCATGTAGATTTACTCAGAGCTTGATCAAAATAGCAAATCTACACTTAAATATACTGGTCCTTGTACAGATTTCCCTATGCTACAACTTAACCACTTGCTTGCAAAACTGTTGCACTTGGATTTCAGCTCCTGCTTTTGGACTTTTGTGTAACAGTTAGAAAACCCAGTCTCCCAGTGTTCGTGCCATTTTGGGTTCTGGTACTATTTATGGATAACTGGACCTTTATAGCACATTATTCCCATGTCTTTTGGTGATCTACTGTAGACCTGTTAGACTGCTGTGGTCCAATTTCACGCTGCACCCCCACAATAAAAAGAATAAAATGACATCACATTGACATAGGGCTACGATACATAGTCACTGAGCTATACCACAAAATGTGATGTATGTTTCAGCTGGCTTACATTTTTAAATTCATACAAAAGAAATGTACATATGAAAGTCTTAAAATGTGGGGGAGGATGAACCCAGACACAGGGATAAAGATATGCCAGATAAACTTAGGACATTTGTGCCTATGTGGTATATGACCTAACCATCTGAAATGCCACCTGTGAGGTGAGAAGAGGGGTGGAAATTAGAGAGTAGAAGTTACACCAGTTAACAGAAACAACTGTTACTTTGACTGTTATGAGGGGAGTAAAGTTGGAACAGTATATCTGAGTAGAAACGTGGTCTGAACAAGGACAGAGCAAGTCTGTGCAAGTGCAGGGAGTACTGGAGTGAAAGGGAATGGGAAAGCACAGCAATATCCTTTATATGATAACAAGAGATCAAGTTCACAAGCTGAAAGAGCACGCTCTTACATAAGAGTTGAAATTGTAACCCATAACTAAATGCACACCGGTCTAGAGCCCAGTTGATGACCAACTGGCAACCACCAGTTGCTAGGGAGAGTGGTGGCTGGCAGTCACTGTGAAATCAATTTCAGAAGCCCCAGTCATGCACGCCTAGGGACTGGTCAGTGACTCCCTAGTAACCCCCTGGGTTCTACAGAAAAATGTGTATTTTCTGACTAGTTAGTGAGTGGTTGTGGAAGGCTGGTTACTGTGAAGCTGGTCACAAAGAGGTTTAAGGTGCTGTTGTGAAATACTCCCTGCGATTGCTCACTAGCAGATTGATGAGGTCACCTATAGTTTGCAAGGAGGATACCAATTTCTCCGCAAACATTCTCCAACTAGTTGTTATACGATAGTGAAACTGTGAAGAGCATAGCATGAATTGAGAAGAGAGACTGTGTGCTTTAAAAGTAAAAGGTGTGCTATCTGAATCATGTTGATTTAATTAGTAAGGCACTTTTTGTTTATAACTTTTACTTTGAAAGCAAACATTCTTAATTTGCAGCTGATATCAAATTTTTTCAGTTTCATTTAATTAGTTAGCAAGTTGGCTACTGACAATTCACTTGAAGTCTATACAAACTACTAGAGATGGCACGATACCACTTTTTTATGTCCGATACCGATACCGATATCATAAATTTGGATATCTGCCGATACCGATATGAATCCGATATAGTGTTTTTTAATCAACAAAACTGTTTTTTAAATATCTTGCTGCATTTTGTATAAGTTCATACTCAAGTTTAAAACAACAACTACACTAAAGCTATTCTGTTATACCTGTATGCAAAAAAAAATATTTCATAGTTCAGCAATACTGATCAATCTAATAAACTTAAACCTACACCATCCTCCCTATTCTGGTATTTTAAAGAGTACTTAGCATATATATTAAGCAACCTAACTAATAGAGTTCCAACTCCCAGCAACAATAAAAATAAATAAATAAAAAATAGGGAACCACCCCTCACGCTCCACCTCATGATGCTTAATCGACGTAATCAACCTTAATTTGATGCAGTGTGAAAAAAAATGCACAGAAATCAATTATTTTTCACGAAATATTAAATAGATTCAACATCTTTCTTCAACAAAATTGCAGACTGCACAGATGGTACCTTCCCAAAGGAAAAAGTACTATAGCTTACTAGGGTATATATATTAGACTTAATAGTTACTATATACAGTAATTGACTTCTATTCATTTTACATCAAATTAAAACTTTGGGTGTCAGATAATTATTTATTAAAAGCTAGACATTTTAAATGAGAATAAGAAAGAAAAGTATGTCTTTGTGCCCCCTTTTCCCTGTTCATGCCCTATCGGCCCCCCTGGCTAAACTTTGCTAGATCCGCCCCTGCACAGTTACCAGCGTCAGCTACGTAGAAAAAGATCCTGGAGTAGAAAGTAATATTAAATACATTCTAACAATAGCTGATCAAGCTTAAACGTGCTGCTGTTGTTCAGCCGCTGGTTTCCTCTTTCTGGTGCAAAGTGGGCCAAAAGCAAACTAGAGTCACGGACTCGCGACAGAAAAGCCGATCAGCTGATCGTTAAGCAGTTTCATGGTTGAAGTAGCAGCAAGAAGAGGCAGTCGCTTGTTAAGCTTAACGCAGGAATGCTTTACAAACATTCAGAGATGGACTTACACACTTGCTTTACTTCTCTCGGGATAACTTTATCGGAGATGAAATGCCGGGTTGCTAGCGAAGCTCCACATGCTATCCAGACCACCGACAGGTCCTGCATGCCACAGCCGCTCTATCACGTGATGCATACTGCTCCGACGTGCTAACTTCTGAGGTGAGTTACGGCGTGTTGCAAGTTTTGTGAGGTGCTTTCGTGATATTTAATGGATCGGATTACATTTTTTATTTTTCTCCGATATCCGATCCAGTAATTTAGGTCAGTATCGGACCGATACCGATACGTAATATCGGATCGGTCCATCTCTACAAACTACAGGTAACTGTGGCAACTGTCACAGCAATTACAGAGAGCTTTTTGGTGCAGTTTCATCTTTGAAGTCAATTTCACCCAGTGACATCCAGCAGCCTTTAACAACCACTCGGCAACTGGTCAGTGAACGCACATTTGTCCCTAGTGACTGGAGGTTGCCAGAGGGTAGCTGACTGCTCTTGTAGGCCTGGATTGAAACACGTGAATAAAACTTTCACTTACAGTATACTACATAATTTTTATTACTACATTACTCACTTCCTCTCCAAGTCTGCTGACTAATTTGCATTGCATTGCTGTTTGCCCACAGAACTTTCCACTCCCAGCAGCGCATTTTCAAGTATGTGGCATCGCGCTAATTTGCCCTGCTTAGTAAATATGGCCTTAATTGAGTGTGTAGCTGTGTGAATATGGTAATGTTTAAGATATGTGCATACGTTGAGACACAAGATGCTGTTGAGATTTCACAAAAAAAGGCAAAAACTTGATTTCCAAGTCATCAAAACCTAACAACTCCCCTCCCACACACACTTTAAATATACACTCAGACCCTGAAGTCCATCGCACATATTGTCAAACAAATGTTTTCACTCACGCTAGTGTTGTTACAAAACATCAACACATCACATAAGCAAATATAGTCTCTCTGTCGCAGACCTGTACTTTCTCTTCCGTACTTCAAACACACACACTGGCACACACAAACACACACACACACACGCACAAGCCTATAGCATTGCGACAAAGAGATCAGAGAAACGGGCAGAAAATAATAGAATCTTCATCCCAGTAATCCATATTCATTCTTCTCATCCCTCCTCGCCTCATTCCTCCCTCCCTGCACGCCACGCTTCCCCGTATCTGACATTCAAATGAGTTGTCTTTTCTCCCTTGTTAGACACACACACACACACACACACTCACACACGCATAAATGCATAAACACTCACAGTCTCGCTCTCTCTCTCTCACACATGCACACACCCACCCAAACATACACACACATACTCATCCTCTTTCTTGGATACTTTCTGCCCCGTTGCACCCGTGATGGCAAATTGAGCGCCTCCCATCTCTCTCTCCTCCTCTCACTCACCCCCTCTCTGTTGACTCCTCTCATCTTTCCTCCATCTTCTTCTCGCCTCTGCCCCCCAGCCCCTCCAGCCCCTCTCTGCCTCATGGTGATTTTACCACAGTGGCAGGTAGGGTTGGATCACAAGGCAATGAAGGGAGGGAAAAAGCCTTTATGTGGTGAAGGGGTGCGTGTCTGACACACACTTAATACATCTCACTCACTGCTATACATTTTCAGAGGAACACCAAATAAAGTGGAAGAGTTTCTGTAAGAGGGAAACCCTACTGGAAAATTTTATATAGCAAAGATGGGGATATTTTTTTCTATCTCTCGATCTATCTATTTCTCAATCTATCTATCTTCCTTTCCTCTCCATCTGTCTGTCGTGGTCCTATTAGTGGAAGATGAAGGTGTGATCATGGTTACTGTGTGCTAACAGGGAGCGTGCTGCCACGGATGACAAATATTACACACACATGCACACACAGGCGAGCAAGGAGAAAACACTTGGAAGATTTCATCACTGCTTGTAATTATGATCCTGTCAAGTCCACAATGTGGCAATCCATAACGACACATGCACATGTGGACACACTCATACTCTGTCATACACACGCACAGAAACGAACAGACACTTAACATATCTATTCATAAGTTCTCATATTCATACTCTGAAAACATACTTATTATTCAGTCCTAAGTACAGCAATATACACAGTCCTAAACAAACAGAAACTGGCACAAACACAGACACAACAAAACAGAACATAGTTCAGTCTGTAAGAGCTGATTGTGCTGTTATATTTCACAAGATAAAAAACATATCAGGGAAGCGTAAAATATAGAAGTGTAAGAATAAACTGCAGTGGCTACGAGTAACAGTGGGTTTATGTTTCATTCTGCTGGGATAATGACAGTTATTGTGTAATCTTATTAAGTTGCACTAATTTTTTTTGCATGGAATTGCATCTGGCCACACAGCTATGGCTGGCTGTGTGTGTTTGTTTTTATATTTAGGTGTGCCCATGTGTGAGTGTGATGACATCTCTGTCTCTAGTGTTGACACTTCATGTGTCAGGGGAACCTATTAGAGACCCTCACAGCCTAACCCCACACCTGACCCCACCCTGATGTATGTGCATGCATGTGTGTATCTTCTTTTTCTTCAAGCCACAAATGTTGCTATTGTGTTGTCTATTTTTCCTTAGTTTTCTTCATAAAATCTTCGGTACACTTGTCAGTGATATTTTATTTAATTGCACGATTTAAACCATTTCCAATATATTAAAAAGTTAAGGCTTTCTGTCCAGTAGATGTGTGTGTTAAATTATGTGTAAGATTGTGTGGCTTATACCTCTGAACTTTCAAACAATCCTGATGTCTGGGATCAGGTCTCTGGTTACCCCGGATATCTGACCCAAAGACCCTATTGTCACATATAAATCTACTGGGCAATGCTGGGAGTGTACTGGTGTGTTTGAAGTATGTGTAAGTACACGTTTTTGTCTAAATGTGGGTGTGGGAAAAGTAAAAGAGCGAAAGAAGGAAACACAACGAGAATCTTCAGAGTTTATACTTTTAAGTGTATGTGTGCTTATACTTTTTTTTTTCTTGCATTCCCTTCACTGCATGTTTTTCTCTTGAAGGTCACTGAAGAATAAATATCAGTTAGGGAAAGGCTTCTTGCTTGTATTCTTAAGCAGCTGGCAAAGGAGAATAAACAGCACTTTTACCACACATAGATAGTGTGCAAGGCTTAATGTGTTGAATGTCAGTGGATATCAGTTGGCAGGTCTTGTGCCGCACTCTGCTCTACACAGTCAACACTGCATTTAACCCCTAGATGACATTAAGAACTCATAAGCTCACACGTGCGCTGTGTGTGTATGATAGCATATGTATAACTATGCAGACACTGAAAATCCTTTTTTCTGAGATGGGGAACAGAGAGACAGAATTGAAATCAACACATGTACTGTATTAGATATTGTTATTAAATAATATTTTACCAACTTACAGTGATTCAAACACATCAGGCATGAAAAAGATGATAAAGTTTTGAACACTGGGGCCTTTGGATATGCCGCCGGGGAAAGAATATATTTAAAATCCAGGCTGCACGATCATGGCCAAAGTTATTATCATGATTATTATCAACACGGAGATCACAATTATTTGTCAAGATTATTCATGAGTTTTGTGACAAAAATATTTTTATTGGCATGTCCATGTGGTGTGACATTCCTGCTAATGTACAAATCTGTGCATCAAAATTTGGTCCTCTTTACACACTTAAATCCAGCTGATCCCTTAGACAAACATTTTTAGACACTTCTCTCTGGTATTTGCTTTGGTGGTTTTAGTGCATTTTGGGGAGTTTGATGGATATGCAGATATGCATATTCCTTGTTAGTACCTCTAAATCTGACTTCCTTCCATATAGTCGATGATGATCCGCTTAGAGGGACATGCTCTTCAAACTGCGTGATGCGAGGAAGAGCTGTGACTGTCACCTGACTGTGGTCAGGTGGTTATTTAAGGTGTGTTTCATTTGCTTTTGATTTGCATTCTATTGGTGAACCACACATTTTCAATATTGCTTAATCACGTTGTTTTAAGTCAAAATCATGACTGAGGCTTAAATTCGGTTAACTGTGCTGCCTAGTGGCAGTGGCTTTCAGCCTGATGCGATAGGGGGAAAAAACAACACAATAAACGTAATCTTATGTTCCTTTTTAGGTCATATAATATTTTTGTGATCATTTCAGTAAAAGTTGTGAACTGAAATATTCAGATTTGGTGTATTTTACTGCAAATTTTAAAATACACAGCAACAATGTCATAACCAGGAGAGATTCAGTGCTCTCTCCAAAGACATTTGATCAGGATTTCCATCCCAAAACTTGAATTCAATGTAGACCGCATGTGACATCTGGTTTGACACATTTGACTCTTTGTGAACATGTGTAACTTTTTCTTGAACAGTTGTTTTTGTTTTTTATTTTCCCCACTTATATCATTATTGTACTTTCTTTTTTTTTTTAAACTGGAAGAAAAAAAGTTGTCAGGGTGTTTCTCTCTGGTAATAAGCTACTGTGATCATTAGGTAAGTGAAAACAATAGCATCATCTTAATAAGCAGCTTAAAACAATCAATCCAAATAATTCAAGCATGACTTCTGTTTTTTTCCTCCTGCTAATGACTTCACTAACGTACAACCGTTCTCAGTTCATCCCTCCTTCTGTTCTCTACCCTGTCTCATTTCAACATTCATCTTCTCTTACCATATCTGTTTCATACCAAATTTTGCCAGTTTACTCAGTGTTTCCCTTCTTAAACCTGATTTCCTCTATAAGTCTCCATTGCTCCTCCAAACTAATTCACTGCCACCCTTTCTCTTCTGTCCCCCATCTCTCCCCATTCCCCTTTCCCTCATCCTCCCTGACAGAGACACACACATGCCCCTCTTCCTGTCTTGTCTCTCCGAACTCGCTCAAGCACAACTAAGCCGAGGGTTTGAGTCCCAATGAGAGCGGTTAGAGCAATCAGAGCTTTTCACACCCTCTGATGTTCTTAAAAGGTGGAGGGATCAGACGCCCCCGCTGTACCACGGCACTTCGCTGACATAGTACACAGTCACAAACACACACGTTCTTACAGACACGTGCGCACACACATGCACACACAAACACACGTACCCAAATGACTGCACAGATACTCACAACATAGTACAGCACACTCATGCATCCACATTCACTTGAAATCCAACATCCATACATGCACAAAAGGTCACATGAAGACACAGGTATAAAAGCACTATGATGAGCTGGCTAACAGAGAGCATACTGACAAACAAACAGCAAAACAACAATATTAACAGCAGAATTTTGGCTACTGTTTGAAATCAGTTTCAAATTTTACGTCTACTAAATAACACTTCACATTAGAGAAGTGCCCTGAAGAACTGTTTGGCTTTGCAGCATGATGAGTAAATGTCACCATGCCATAACAATTTTGCTGTGTATATTTGTGAGCGTGTTTCAGTATTACTTGAGATACCTAAAAACAGACAAAATACTCAATGTAACCATAGTAGCATCAGTATTTTAATTGATGTTTTTAAATAGGAAAAAATGCAGTATGCAATACACAAAGGAAGTAGACCAGCAAGGTTTCAGGTGAAAATGTTTGAGATAGTCCTTCCTGGTGTATCATTTAGGTCTGTGGGATCAGGTGTGCATGATGGTGTGATATAGAATGCAGTTAGGAAACTGAATGTACAGCTCCACGCTCCCCATAATGCGGCAAAGAGCAGTGACGCTATCAATTTACACCATAACGGACAACACAGTCACTTTGCACCAAAGTGAAAGACACCAAGACACACACAGTGAAAGACACACACAGAGCACAGGCACAAAGTTCAGGGGGATTAATTCACTGCATCATGTCATCAATCCTACCTTACCCCCTACTGTCAGAAAGGGAATAAAAATTTGTAAAAAGGGAAAACTGAAGTGTGGTGCCCTTAATACAGTGCTAACAGCTTCACCTTCTCTCCTGCTTTCTTCCCTTTTTTGTTACCTATTTTCTCTTTTTAGTTTTACCTAATTTTCTCCTCCTTTCACTCTCTTCTACTTTTCTATCTTCTGTTCATCAATCTACCCTCTCCTGCAGCCTCAGCCAGTCTGCCTTGATGAAAGGAGGCTCTTAGTCACATTGGGGTCAGTTTGTACACAAACACACACATACACACACCTTCATACACAAGAAAAGGGTCATCCTGGCAGGGTTACGCTGCACAAAGTCAGCTTCCCATAATGTGGCTGCTGTCGCCTGCATCACACCCTCATGATCCAATTAGGAGCCTCGATTCCTCCAATCAGCTGCTGTTTCAACCAACGGGGTAGGCGAGCAGGAAGAGGCAGGCGGGCAGCGCCAATCTCGTAAGTGCTTTTAGGGGATTAGAAGGGTGGAAAGTGGAGAGGGAGGGGAACAACTCTCTCCTCATCCTTGGTGCTCTTGTTTAGTTGCTAAGATCAGAACACTACAACACCCCTTAATTTGTCACACAAGTTTTCAGTGCAATGGCTGCTCGTCCGAAATAGAAGAAATCAAAGTTTGAAATTGTGAGAAGAAAACATATACGTTTCGCAATGGGAGATAATTAGATATGTAGGGTGACTGTGAGTGGAACAAAGAAAAGAAAAGGAAAGAGGGGGTTGTACAAACGAAAGACAGGAATTAACAAAACCTTTAATGCATCCAGAAATTAATTTAGGGTGAGAAGAGGGCGAATTAAGACTCAGGAGGCGCTGCAGTACCTTTTGGCCTTGTATGATCTCTATGGGTTCTAGTAGATACACTGAAAATATGAATTATATGAGATAAATGTATAACATCTTTAAATCAAATCATTTTAAACTACTGCTTTGGTAAGGTGCTATGAATACATTTCTGGGGTCTTGAGAATCACTGTACATGCACAAAGAATGTCGCTATATCAGTGTTTCCACACATTAATTTTTGCAGTGCAATAGCTTCTGGAAAAAGGGAAATAAATTAAGAGCGGGATAGAGAAAGACTGAGAGACAGAGAAAAGTCTTGATGAAGTTCGGATGCTCGTTATCGAAGCTACTAAAGAGCACAGAACACCACAGACCTAGTAAAATAATCACTGTTTTAAAAACAGGAAACTAATAGACTGCAGGGGATTATATAAAAACAAAATCCAAAACACATTTATCTATGTAAATATGAAGACATATTCTAAAAAATAATGCTTAAAAAGATAAAAAAAACCAAAACCATACACACATCTGGCACACGACAACCTTGCATGCCTCGTGCCAATTGTGTAACCTGTGCAGCAAGTGAACGTGTTATCTCGTGCTATCATGTGTTCTCTTAAATAAACAATTTAGTGAAAGCCAATATTGAGACCTCTGAAGAAAACAATAGATGTTTCCTTCCAAGGCTTTTAACCACTATCCACAGATAACGCAAATTATTTGCACACAAACTCCTGTGCATGTAAGACAAAGAAAGAGTCCAAGGCATAGAGGCACAGTACGTAAAAATGAGTGTTAAAATATCTTTAGTCAAACATGTAATATCTATAGTTGATAGCATGCAAAGTGTTTTTTGTGTAATCACTGACCTCTGTTGAGACTTGCACGTATCGAAACTACGCCAACAGAGCTTAAATCATTTTTTGCTCCTGAACTGTAAGTTATGCTGACCTGTAGTTACATAATTAATAAAGTGACAGTTCGTAATGCAGTTAGGTCCTAGGAATCACATCCAAATGTGCTCAGGGTGCCTTCAGTTACTGTGATCTTTTTCATTTCAACAAGCCGCCTGCTGACCTGAGATCAATTATATCTGTGGAGACATTCACAAACAAATTCAAAACCTTTTTGTTCATACAGGCCTACACTCAACAGATGTGTGTGTGTGTGTGTGTGTGTGTGTGTGTGTGTGTGTGTATGCGTGTGTGTGCGCATGATTTTTTGTTTTTATTTTCTGTGTTAAGCACATTGAATTTATTTTCCTATTAGAACAGAAATCCAGTAATCATGAATAGCTAGGTGTGATCTGTTACAACAAGAAAATACAGTAAAACATGTTTCATCACTGCTCTGATTCAGCATGAGATTAAGCTTTAGTTTTAGTCGCCATGTCTAAAATATAAATGCATAACAGAAATCACTGGGTTAAATTTCTAGCAGTAATGAAAAACACTGCATGAACAATAAACAATTTCTATCATTTTAACAACAAAGTGTTGAAATGATGTCCACATCACACACACACATCACTGTCCACATCACTTGGTGTCCACACACAGTTTAAAACTATGTGTGGACACCAAGTACCAAGCTGATTGTTCACCTCAAAAGCCAATCTCCAGAGATATACCTCAGCAGGCAAAATCTGTTTTGCTCTTGCCTTTTTAATGAAGTGCTAACGGGTCATACAGTTGCGGTCAAGATATTTCTCAACTTCAACAAGTTTCTTCTCATTCATTCCTCACACTAAGTGAGGAGAGGGACCAAAGACAGGTCGGGCTATACAAGCGAAAAGGAAGAAGAATAAAACAAATTATCTAGAGTCTGCAATTTTGGCCTAAACAGCAGCAAACTGTTACACGTCGGTCTTTTGTTCACCTTGAGCCTGTACAATGTCATTTAAATTATGTTCTTCTCCAAAACTTGAAAGGTTTTGGCAAAAACTATCCTTATCCTGAGCAGTCATAAGAAAAGCAATTATTAACCAACATTAATTGTTATCACAGTTAGTAGGCAGCAAGTGGCCTGCTTCATTATCAGTACTGCTTGATATCCAACTTTTTTATTTACTTATAAAGGTCAGCATTGTTGTGTTTATCTGCATGTTTGTGTTTTTCTGTATGTCTGTCGGTATAGGCTTGCACTTACCACTCTGCAGGTTTTATCTTTCTCCTAAGCGTTTTGCTTGAGGCGTCAGGACCTCAATTAAAAAGAACTGCTTGTAGCAGTCATGAGCTTGATGCGTGTGCATGCGTACACACACACACACACACACACACACACACACACACGCACACACACACACACACACACACACACACACACACACAGACACTATATCTAAAATATGAATATTTCACTTTATCTAAGTCCCTTTACCTTGGAATGACCTGATTGTCCCACTATATGTGTGTATGACTTAATTTCCATAGAGGTATGTGGAAGTGCATTCAATCTAGTGCTTGAGCAAATACATGGAAACTAATACAGGCACAGAGGACTTGGTCCAATGACATGGAATATTTAGAGCATTAACACTCTCCTTTTTGTTAGGTTTTACATATTGGTCTGTTAATGATGCAGTGTTTGTCCTACATTCTCCACACTGCATGTTGTAATACATATATAAGACATAATCACACCACCATCTTCACCCACACTTTAAACATTCCCTAAATAATACTGAACACTAAAATTTTATTTTTTTTAGGCAATAAATCAGTTCATTTATAACGAATAATACATTAAATCAATTAAGGCAATAAATCACAATAGGTTCGTTCTGATATGCTTTAGAAACAGGAGACTTCAGCTGTGCACTGCACAGTTAAAAATCCCTCTAGAGCACTTTATCTTACAGCATTTACAGGCAACTGCATTGAATTTTACTGTGTACTGCTTGTTGTCTTTGTGTCCTTTCAAACAGATGATATTTGTACTTTTAGGTATATTTTTTCTATTTTAACAGCAACACTGAGTAAGTTTGTGCAGGCACACACACACACACACACACACACACACACACACACACACACACACACACACACACACACACACTAAAATAATGAAATTAACAGGGCGATCCCTTTTTTTCTAGTTCCTCTGTCTCTCTTTCTCCATGGTCCATGGCCCCAGTAAAAAGTGTCTCAAAAAAATGTTACACACATTCTGTGTGTGCATTAATCAACTGTGGCAGCCACTCTCTCTCTAATTACCAGACTTCTAAAACAAATTCCCTCACTCGCCCGAGTTCAGGCACATGTAAAATCAGGCAGCACGTGTAAAACAAGTAAGATTATGAAGGAACGTGGTTTGTAGAAGGCACACCATGTATTAGAATTCAAATGGTTTAGTTTAGGACCAGATAAAAAGCAAGAAGTACCTTTAAAGTGAGCAAATTACGGTCGTTCCCACTTCTTTCAAAGTAAAACAACAATATAAACAAATAAAAAAAGACCCCACAGCTTCCATTCTCTCAATATTGCTGCTACCAACCATATCTGTGTCCTCTCTGTCCCTTCACCCTGTGCTTGCCAAAACACTTCGCCTTCATGTTAACAAGAAAAACAAATAGACCCAGTAACATGAAACCTCTCAATGACAGTTACTCAGGGGTTCTGCTAGTGTATTATAAGACTGGCAGCATTTCTGTGCACTATTTAGAGTAAGCACAGTAGATCATTCACAGTTATGTGTGAACAAGGTTGACAAACAGCAGATTCTATGCTGTTCACTGCTATAGCCTATGTTAGTTGCTCTTGATATTGTCTGCACATACCCAGCCCAGCTATTCCGTTTGTGCCTGAGACACTGAACTGTAGTGGGCAGATCGATTTAAAAAAACAAAACTTAATTGCAACACACTAATTCAGTCTAATATTTGGATGTATTAATTTGGTACATTTTTATTATAAGTAGACAAACCATGTTTCAGTAGAGTTAGACATTGGTATCAATTTCAAAATCCTACATCACCTCATTCTCAAGTTATTGCACTCATAAGATTTTTGACTTGACTCCTGACCTTGAGGTCAGAGACACTGAGATTCAAAGTTGTCTGACATTTTTAGTAGATGCATGTATGATACTAATTTGATACTCCGACGTTGCCTCATTCTCAGATCGCATTCACAAACTTGGTTATCCAAACCAACTTGCCCACCCGTCCAGCACAGTGACAAACTTGTTCAGGTGATGGGTTGTAAAAGGCACCATACTTTTTGCGCATGCTTCTTCCTATCTCTATGAATATTGGATATTAGCATCTACAGTATACCCCATCCTTCATTAGTGACCACATGCTTATTTCCACCCTTAATACATGTGGAAAGTGCTTTCTTCATATCTTCTCATGATTGTAAGTGGCTAATCACATTTTATGCAGATACAAAAAGCTATTGTCTGTGAGTCTGACTCTGCCTACCATCCTAAGTTGCTGCAAGTAGAATTTGAACTGGCCAAGGCATTCAAGCATCAGTCATGGATTCAGATGCCATTCAAGGTACGTGCAGTTCAGGAACTATAATAATACTTACACCTCAAATGCACCATTTTAAGTTTACGGAAAATGTATCAACTTTTCTCATTTTCTAACACTGTGTTAGGGTTGACGTGACGAATCCTACTTCCGGGCCTAAAGTAGTCTGCGTTTAATATGGCTTTTGTGTTGTTAACATCTTTAATGTTATGTATTTTCTTCTATTTAATCTCAAAAAGCTCCTAAAACAGTCAGTGATCACTGTTGACCTCCCTCGGCTTTTATTACCGCTAATCATTTATTTAAGCTCAGTTTTTAAAACCTTAGGATGTAACTACAGCCCAGCCCATGCAGCAGTATATGAATGACTAACCTCGTATTGTGGATGGA
Organism: Aulonocara stuartgranti; assembly: GCF_965226115.1. Lineage (NCBI taxonomy): Eukaryota > Metazoa > Chordata > Actinopteri > Cichliformes > Cichlidae > Aulonocara > Aulonocara stuartgranti. Next base: position 14,250,451 of record NC_138939.1, on the reverse strand, counting down.
TTATCTCAGTTGTTCTCCTGGCTGAAGTTTGGTCCTTTTAAAGCATCCTGCCATGCGATTACATTTGTTCCTGAACACCGAGAACACTCACGTTAACTTTTATCGAGTGGAAAAAAAGTTAGCTTGTTTATGATATGCTAACATAGCTGTGTCGCAAGCGGTCACTTAGCACATCATTATATACCAGCTAGCCAAACTTCAGTAACCCTACAAACGTCACTGCTGTTTAGTTTTCTGTCTTCATTTATGTTGGAAGTGATAACAGAGCTGTACGTTTGAATTTGTTTCCAAAACCCCGCAGTCAGGACATGCTATATTGTATTTAGATAGAAGCTAGCGAGCTAACTTCCTGCTAACTTCTAATTTCGTTAAATGTCATAAATTCCGTTTTCATGGATGCCTGGATGTTAAACTCAATTGTTACACCTGGTAGAGCAGAACGCTGATCATTTTATTAAAGATGAAAGACTTTAGACAGTTTTCAACTTTCAGTAATGCCATAGTGATCGTTTGATATATGGACCTGCAGCAGAGTTTAGGCCCAGACACGGCTAGTGACGTCAGACTGAACAACCGGATAGACGACATCAGTACTTTGATGTGAACACAGGCTAACTAACATTCCTCTTATATAAGCCACCTTATCAGGTTGTGAACTTCGCGCCATATGAATGTGTTGTGCTGCTCCAAATAGGGTTTTGGTTTTTTAAAAAAAACAAAACAAAAACTGCTGGCCTTTATTACAGCGAGCAAATTGAAAAGATGTCAGAGGTGGTAACTCAGAGATTTTTTGTAACCGACTCTCTTACATATGCATTTCTGGGAGTGTTTTTCTCAATACCCACAATGCAGGGAGGGGAATATAAAAATTAAGCTAGCAAACAGATATACTAACATTTGTGACACACAATTAACTGTTAACGGTAACACTATTTAAGACAAAAAAAAAGCAAGTCTTATATTTTGTGCTTAACAGTTTAGTTTTTGCTGTGCAGATGGGGGATTGCAGATTTAAGAGCAACTGTAATGTTCATTTAATTTATTTGGAACGCCAGAAAATAATGTGATAAAAAGTATAAATTACCAAGCCTCAGAATTCTAAACTTGCTCAATTAACTCAGAGATGACCTAGAATCTCTAACAAAAAGGATTCATCCAATAACAACGGCAACAAAATTTCTTCCATGTCTTCAATTTTTGGTGTCAGGTTGTGCAAAGTGAAATGTCTGGATGGACATCAGGCATTGGCAGCCTTTATTAAGACTGCCAATGCCTGATGTTTTACCTGATGGGTAAAACAGTTTTTTATCCTCTGAATTGATTGGATAGTTTTAAGGTGCCATATGGTTTTGTTGTGATCAATACAATTACATGTCTACATTTTAAAAACACACTTTCTTAATATCATTTCATTCTGTTATAATTTCAGGACCATGGACAGTGCACACAGGTGAACCTACACAAATTCAGCTGCATACACTTTGACCAGATGTGAGATATGTATGGTTGTATCTTGCCATGTCCCCTTAGGTGCAGCCTTTTTTGCACAGCTAACTCTACTCTACTCTAGCAATTAAGCCAGAGTACTTAAGGCCACATACAGTCCAGTGAGCCTTTGTGATGCAGCTTGTGAACTTGTGTGTGGTACCCTTTCTCTGTGTGAGAACCTTTTTAACTTTGTTTTGTTTAGTGACCATTTTTTCAGTTGTATTATGTTTTCTTTCCTTTGATAGTGGCTTCCCTGTGTATTTCAGTTTAATAAAAAACCAAACAACTTTAACAATTTTTGTCTCCATAACTTCTTTGTTTTTTCAACACTTTTTACTTACTTTCCCACATCCCATGGACTTTTTTAGAAGGAATGTAAGTATTATTCATCTGTCAAACAAGTTAAAAGGGTGTGAATAGCTTACAGTGCTACAATTATAGAATCCTGTTTCAATTATAATAATTCTTTCTGCCAAACAGTCGGCCTACATTCAGCATATACTGCTATGACCTATATTTCTTTGCTGTTAACAGGTTAAGCCAGTCCTGCTTGTCAATACATTTTCTTAGTTTGTAACACTTGTACGTTTGGAAGGTTTGGCATGTCATACTGAAATTAACTGACTGCGCCTGTATGTAGAAAAAAGCACAAAATTTGTAAGTCACCTGTAAAACTAACTTGGTGATTGTGTTGACATATTATGTTGCACCATTTAGTAAATCTGACCCATCGTGTTCACTTTTCAATAACTCAACCCCAGGTTTGTTTACTTCTGATGCAAAAAAAAGTATTTTGCTGTGCTAATCTATGGCCAGCAGAACCTACTCTAAGGAAGCGCTGCTATCCATCACGACTGTTATTATTCCTTGCCAGATCGAAGTGGCATCTGAGGATGCTATCCTTTCAAAAATCTGTCATCTGTTTATACCACCTGTTAACATCACCAAACACTTGTCTAACAGCAATCAGAAAAGCTACTGAGAACACTTTACCTTACATTGAACATAGAAGGATGAAAAAAAAGGAGAAAAATTTAACTGGGCAAGAACAATCCAAAATCTGCACTACTCACCCATCCACCACTGTCAGTCACATTCAAACTGACAAAGGCTGGGATTGTGAAATAGACATTTGTAGTTTTCTGACTGATGAATATCCATTCAGGACTCACAATTCTATTCAGAAATAACATGATGCTCGAAAATTCCTCCACACATTAGGAAGTGCCAAATGAAGAGAACTGGAGAAAGTGAGAGAGGGAGATGAGTATGTGTGAATAAATGATACATATGCTTCCTTTTATATTTAAGTGTGTCTCTGTCTGACTGTGCCAAGCACAAAAATTATGGTTGGCACAGTGGGGGCCAAAGGGTTTAAGATGCTGGACTCTTGGAACTGACTTCCTTGAGTCTTGTTGGGGATCCTACTCATGTGTTGTGTTTCCCAACCATCTATCTCCTTATTCTGTCATCTTTCCAATCTGTGCCTCTAATAGCCTAAAAAGAGCAAATAAACATTTCAAAAAGAATCCATTACATAAAAATCTGTATTAATAAAATGAATGATTAATTTAATGACAGAATGACTGAATGAATGAGCTGAGAGCTCCGCTCTTACCAGGGTAATCAGCCTATTGATCAGCTCAGCTTTTCTCATAGAATTGACCATTTCTTATAGATGGTCAATACTTGGGCCACTTAGAGGTGACTAGGCAGTAAGAAGTCTGTTGCTCCTAATGAGCGTGGAATTGAGTCACATTTCAAAGAAAGAACAACATAGTGACTGTGTTCCAAGTCATCCAATCATGTCAAAAAAAAGATCACTCACTGATTTTAATAAATTACTGTCCTGCTCTATCATTAATGGAAAGTAAGTGTAAGTATTTTCTTTTACTACTATGCAAGTGCAGATTTTATACTTGATCAATTGTGACAGCCAAAAAAACAGGATGAAATGCAGAGGTTAGGACACACACACACAGCTGAGTGGTGGGAAGGGAAGGGAAACTTGAGTTGAACTAAGAGTGGGATGACAGGAGTCCAGGAATAGTGGCAATCAATGGATGGAAAGATGGATGGATAGAGGGAGGAAAAGAAGGTGGGGGGGAAGTGGGAGAGTTGAAGGGAGAGATGAGTGGTCTCCTGGGTGGAGTGGTGATAGTCTTGCTGTGTGTCTGTGAGACCAAATCCTTTCCAAACTGAAGGGAGAACAATAGGAGGAGAAAACCCACAGGTAGGGGAACTATGGGGGAGGAAACGAGAACAGAGGAGAGTATTGTGCATACTGATATATGTATCTTTATTCAAAACACTATGAAAAGCATCTGGAGGCCACAACTTTTTTATATTGGTAACTCCTAAATATTTATTTATCAAAGTCAAGCACTACTTCCCAGCAGCTCTCATATGTCTACTTTATTATTAAGGATTTCAAGGAGTAATTAGAGCAGATGCACCTTGCCTTAAAAAGGGCAGAGTGGAGGTTTCTGGAACAACTTCACCTACTTCCAAGATGCATGGAGAAAAGTATAGAGTCTGATGAAGTTAAAGCTTCAGCAACGCTTTGTTTAATTGTGCATTTCAGCTTGTGGCCTTCATCGTCATGCTCATCATCAGAGTTTAAATATCATATATACAAATAAAAATAAACACAACCAATCATGTACATGAATAAATAAATAAAAACAGATAAAGATTTTTTAATAAAAAATAAAATAAAAACGATGAAACACTAAAGTTGTGCTTTATCATACAAATAAAATATAGTGAAATAATAAAACTATAAAAGAAAATTAGATTAAAAAGACATTTATTAGGAGCCACTATCTAAACTTCTTAAATGATACTTCATTCATACATCCTGGAACAAACTTTAAGATAGAAAATCCATCCTGTTTTTCCAGAAAGAACTTCCATTACTTCCTCCCTGGTTGAAAGCCACAAGTTGTCCTTCATACCACATGTGTTGCTGGTGCATTAACCTTGTAAAACAAGGGCTAAAAAGCCAAGAGTGGGAAAAAAATGTACAGTTTTATCAAATCAAATTTTAGGCTGAAAACAAGCAGTGGTGTATGTTGGCAAATCGAGGAATGGTGCTAAATCTTACAACACAGAATTTCCTCTGAGAAACCTAATTCACACCAAGTATCTGCAATCAGTTCAAATTTATGTCTCAAAATTATAATTCTCAAAACAAACATTGCAATAAAATGGTATTAATCTCCACAAACACTGTCTGTACAAGGTCTTAAAAAATAGACACGATCTATCAAGGGTAAAGCAAACAAGAGACATGTGAAGAAGCGGCATAAGTGGTGCTTTTATGAAACTCATGAGTTCCCAAGTAAGGGTAATTTCTTTCATAAGTAGCATGCACAACCACACAACCACAATTACTACACACAGAGACACACACATCACTAGAATAGCTGTAAAAACAGGTATTGATGAGAAGGCCTAGTCAATGACCATCAGAGGAAAACAGAGACCGCCATTAGCCAGCCAGTCAATTGCTAAAGCATTCTGGGTAATTCTAGCGCACACATACACCCAGACATGGGGATACACACATTGACAGCAAGAGGACACCCCTCAGGGACATCTTAACCACGTACACACATATACACACACACACACTGAGACAAAAATTAAGGCAGGATGGCTTTTATACTGTCATGCTTTGTCCTTTCATTTTTCTATCTTGTTCTTTTTCCTCCATGCTCTTTATATCTGCCTTACTCTTCCTCTGCTTTTTAGCTGTTTTTTAGTCACTCCTTCTTTCTCTCACACCCAATGTCTCTCTCAGGGGTAAAGTGGTTGTTGGTTGCTCCTAGGGGGTCTTAACCAAGTCTCATTAGTGCAATAAAGTAGTTTGTGTGTGTGTGTTACTGTGTATGTGCATGAGTGGTGGTGATGATTGTGCATTAGCCAGCCATCTAATCAATGGGAAAAACCACTGAGCCCGGGTCCCTGCTTATGTTACCATCAGAGCTATTTATACGGAAACACACGTGTCCAGCCACGCAAAAATCACAGCATATGGTTATGTGACAGCCATACGCTGTCACACAAGGATACGGGGAGTTTGACTCATGCCTTTCAATTCATACTCAACTTCAGCTTCAACACGACAAAATTTCTTTCCACTGTCTCACCCTCCCTCCGCTCCTCTCCCCCACTCTTATCTGTCTTTTCTTGTGGGAGTGAGACAGATTAACGTCAATGCTGGTTTTACTTATCATACTGTAGCCAGCACAACCCTCCAAGCAACAGAATGGGAGCAAACTGCAATACAATCAACACTGGGTGCAAGCAAAGTTGTACTACAACTGCAGGACACGTGCAAACACTGCATGGCAACATATTGGTTGGCACCCTTTTACTAATGTGTGGCATGGTTATGGTGGTTGGTTTTACTGATAGATTTAGAGCTGCCTCAAAATGCCAGCTTGATTATCTTGGGTATTTTGAGGTCCTTCTTTCAGACCTCAAAGTCTCCAATTACCTATGACAAATAAGCATATACGAGCAACATACAACTGATGATGATAAAACAAACAGCTCTTTTGTCCACCTACTGTAGGTTTGATACAATTTCTGATATAGATCAGTTTCTTCACTTTTTCATGCACACATTTACAAACACAAACATTAACACACAAACCGTTAAAGCTTAATGAAGCAGAACTCAGCCTGGTGCCCATTAGCTTCATAATTAATAATTTCTCCCTGCCTCCTAACACACTTATCAACTTGCAGAGGAGGTTGCATGCATGTGTATGTGTGTGTAATTAAGTGTGTGGGGTATGTGTGTTTGTTTGTGCCTGCCAGTGTCTGTGCACTTTGGCAGATAAGAGATGTAGTTGGTAAGGGAAATGGCATATGCGTGCAGACATGATCGTTTGCATGTCACTGTTATGTGAAAACCTTTAACTCGATTCAAACTACCGGCTTTTAAATGTTTAAAAGTTGACACTAAATTGATGGACAATTAATGTGAAAACAGTAGCAAAAAAGAAGCAAATTATAAGCAGAACAGTCTTAAAAATTACATACATGAAATTACATACCACCGTGGAGGGGGATCCATTGTGTATTCTCCATTTCCTCTTTCTCCCTTCTACTTGGAACTTGTTTTTACTGCTATGATCTATAGATTATCCGAAACGTAAAAAGAGACAGCGAGACAGAAGGAGAAAAGCAAAGGGAAAAGAAAGAAAACATGAAATTGTTAGAGAGCAATATCATAGGCCCTCTTATCTAATTCAACAAACTCTATTCCTTCCTTCCTTCTCTTTTTTTATTTCGTCATGTTTCCCCCATTCCTTTTCACTGCACTCACTCTACCTATATCCCCTTCTTCACCTCCCTTCTCTCTATCTCTGTGAATAGAACATCAAAAGCCTCTGAGTTAGATGGGGAATGACAGTATTTGCTATTGGTATGCAGGAAGACATGTCTGCTCCAAAGTGTTAGTCTAAAGGCCTCGGCTAAGTGTTTGTCAAGACATAAAGCCATTGTTCTCGTCTCCTCTCCTCTCAGATCTCAGACCTCTCCCTTTTTCTTTCTCCATCTCCTTTTCTCGCACCACTTTTGTACTTTGATGGAACATTTTACTTCAGTGTGTGTGTGTGTTAAGTGTATATATGAGTCTAGTATGAGAAGGGTTTGTGTGTGTGTGTATTGTGTGTGCCACTGTGCCTTAAGAAATTAAGCACTGCCGCACAAAACATTGCTGTTTATTTTTCATAAATTTAGATATTTCCATAACAAGCTGTATCCAGTAAATTAACTACAAAAAAGTGTAAACCTTGAACATACGCTTACTCAGGATAAAAAGATTTCCTGGTAAAACTTTTTCCTCACCTTTCTGGCAAACAAAGGAATTTAAATCAAAAATAGAAAATAATTAACCAAATTACCTGTTCATTGCCAATATAAACAAACAAATCATTCTAACATCATGGTATAACAACTTTCCAATGTTTATTGCTTGCCAGAATCGTTTACATTGGATACACACACACACACACACACACACACACACACACACACACACACACACACACATATATATATATATATACACATATACACATATGTATGTGTATATATATATATATATATATATATATATATATATATATATATATATATATATATATATATATATATATATATATATCCATCCATCCATCCATCTTCATCCGCTTTATCCGAGGCCGGGTCGCGGGGTAGCAGCCTAAGCAAAAAGGCCCAGACCTCCCTCTCCGCAGCCACCTCCTCCAGCTTATCCGGGGGAATACCAAGGCGTTCCCAGGCCAGCCGAGAGATATAATCTCTCCAGCGTGTCCTGGGTCTGCCCCGGGGCCTCCTCCCGGTGGGACATGCCTGGAACACCTCACCCAGGAGGCGCCCAGGGGGCATCCTTGTCAGATGCCCGAACCACCTCAGCTGGCTCCTTTTGATGTGGAGCAGCAGCTGCTCTACTCTGAGCCCCTCCCGGATGGCCGAACTTCTCACCCTATCTCTAAGGGAGAGGCCAGCCACCCTTAGGAGGAAGCTCATTTCTGCCGCTTGTATCCGCGATCTCGTTCTTTCGGTCACTACCCACAGCTCGTGGCCATAGGTGAGGGTAGGGACGTAGATCGACCGGTAAATTGAGAGCTTCGCTTTTACACTCAGCTCCCTCTTCACCACGACGGACCGGTGCAGCGTCCACATTACTGCAGCTGCAGCCCCAATCCGTCTGTCGATCTCCGGCTCCCTTCTCCCATCACTCGCGAACAAGACCCCGAGATACTTGAACTCCTCCACTTGGGGCAGGAACTCATCCCCGACCCGGAGTGGGCACTCCACCCTTTTCCAGCTGAGAACCATGGCCTCAGATTTGGAGGTGCTGATCCTCATTCCCGCTGCTTCACACTGCGAACCGTTCCAGTGCGAGCTGGAGGCCCTCACCCGATGAAGCCAACAGAACCACATCATCCGCAAAAATCAGAGATGAGATTCTGAGGCCACCAAAGCGAAAGCCCTCCGCCACTTGGCTGCGCCTAGAAATCCTGTCCATAAAAATTATGGACAGAACCGGAGACAAAGGGCAGCCCTGGCGGAGACCATCACCCACCGGGAACGAGTCCGACTTATTGCCGGCAATGCGAACCAAGCTCTTGCAACGGTTGTATAGGGATCGAATGGCCCGTAGCAATGGGCCAGACACCCCATACTCCCGCAACACCTCCCACAGGACACCCCGAGGGACACGGTCGAATGCCTTCTCCAAATCCACAAAACACATGTAGACTGGTTGGGCAAACTCCCATGCACCCTCAAGTATCCTCGAGAGGATAAAGAGCTCCAGTGTTCCGCGACCAGGACGAAAACCGCAATATTCCTCCTGTATCCGAGGTTCGACTAGCGGACGAACTCTCCTTTCCAGCACCCTGGCATAGACTTTCCCAGGGAGGCTGAGGATATATATATATATATATATATATATATATATATATATATATATATATATGCCGTTAGCACATGATTCTCCTTATGGGGACCTGATATGTTTAATATGCTGCTGAGAATATAGCCCAGAAGAAGCATATAGTATAGCTTTTATTTTGGAAAGAGCCATTTCTCTGTAATAAACTCTCTTTTCCAAAGATGAGTGTTTTCTCAATCAGATAGAATTATTATTTTATTTTAAAAACTGTACGTTTGAGTTAAAATATATATTTATAATTTTAATAAATGACAAATTAAAAAAGCATGAAAGTTTTTTTGTATCGAAAAAATATCGAACCGTGACACCAAAGTATCGAACCAAACTGAACCGTGAATTTTGTGTATCGTTGCACCCCTAATATATATATAGCTCGAGAAATACCAAGGGCTCAGAGAAGAGCTCAAGAAGATGTGGAGGGTGAAGGTGACGGTGGTCCCAGTGGTAATCGGGAGGCTGGGGTCTATCACACCAGGCAAGACCCCAGGTGCAGGCTGTGTAAAGATGCTTCAGAGACAATCCAGCACATAACAGCAGGGTGTAAGATGCTAGCAGGCAAGGCATACATGGAACGCCATAACCAAGTGGCCGGCAGAGTGTACAGGAACATCTGTGCCGAGTATAACCTGGAAGTCCCGGGGTCAAAATGGGATGACCGAGCTAAGATCCTGTGGGACTTCCAGATACAGACGGACAAAATGGTGGTGGCTAACCAACCGGACATAGTGGTGGTAGACAAACAGAAGAAGACGGCCGTAGTGATCGATGTAGCGGTCCCGAATGACAGCAACATCCGGAAGAAGGAACACGAGAAGCTGGAGAAATACCAAGGGCTCAGAGAAGAGCTCGAGAGGATGTGGAAGGTGAAGGTAACGGTGGTCCCCGTGGTAATCGGAGCACTAGGTGCAGTGACTCCCAAGCTAGGCGAGTGGCTCCAGCAGATCCCGGGAACAACAGCGGAGATCTCTGTCCAGAAGAGCGCAGTCCTAGGAACAGCTAAGATACTGTGCAGGACCCTCAAGCTCCCAGGCCTCTGGTAGAGGACCCAAGCTTGAAGGATTGACCGCCCACAGGGGCGAGTGGGGAATTTATTTATTTTTATATATATCTTTATCATAATATTTTACGAACAATTAAGTATAGTCTTAATTTAGTATATGATTTGGATTTCAGAAGAATTAAGAGTTCACATACAGCACAGCACACCTTTCTGTATGAAACAAGTAAAAGCACAATTTGTCCACAAAAGCTCTAACTAAGTTATAAGCAGAAGAAACATGGTTGAAAGCAGTGAACGCACCTAGTGGAACAGCACCATAGAAGCTAAGATAAAAAGTTTCACTTCTGGTCAGAACTTGTAGGAAAGAAAATTAAAAGTAAAAGCATGACACAAAGACTTGTAATTTGACCCTGAAAATTGTGGATTATGAGTCCACCTGAGAAGATTGCATTAGCATCTTTTAGATCATCCGTCACTGGCAATATGTGAAGTCACAACATATATGCAGTGTATATGGCTCAATAAATGTTGTATAAAATCATATTGATGTAGAACGTACATATGTAGAACTGCTCAGCTAACTGCACAAGCAGCATTTTTTTTTAAATTAAACTATTAATACAGTTCTATGGTACAATTAAAACAGTAGTCTTTTTTTTGCTCTCTTTTACTCCCACTCTTCTGTTTTCCATTATTCACTTGTCATCTGTCCAGCTTTCGATGACAGTTTTTCTTGACAGCCATTGCCACCATCACTTTTAAACTTGGAGTGTGTGTACACACCACATTCCGACAAGGGATATATCCAAAGCCTGGAAACAAAAAGGAGCTATTTCTTTGATGTCCAATGCAACATTATATAGGGTGGAACTGTTAAGCACTGATAACCCTGCAGCTCTCATCTCTTGCGCTTTCTCCCTGTCTCACCCCCACTCTTCCACTGTTGTCCTCCTTTCTCTCTGTCACTTCACCTCATACCTCTGTCCCTTTCTTTATTGTCTTACGGGTATTTTGTTGTTGTTATACGGTTCTTTTTTCCCACCTCTCTCTTTTCATCAAGTCAGTTCTCACAAGAGAGTTAGCATCTTGTAGTGGTGTTTGGCTGATCACCATTTGTGTGCATATGTGTGTTGCGTTACTAGGTGCTGTCAATGGTATGGCAGTGAGCCTAGTGGTGCCAGTAAAGGAGATTATGAGTTGATTCTGGCGGAGGAAGCTGGTAATTCTTTTAAACCAACAAAGCTGTTCCATTAGCCCCCCGCTGGTGTGCTGAAAAACAGACACTATAATATTCCCAAAACACAACAGCGTACACAGCTAAGCATGCACACACATACCCTGCACTGATCTGAAAACACATTTGGCCAGGAACCACACATACTCATGAACCTCGCCATAATTTCAAAACAAATTCAGTCAGCTACATGCTAATTTTGGACATGCACATGACAAATTTACAGTTTGAATCCAACCACACTCACACATGCAGACCGCATAAACATACAGCTGTTATAGACAGCAACGCCTTAATTCAAATCAATACTGGGCTAAAAACTCAACCTAAAAGCTTCTTGTTCTAACATCACTGAAATTATTTTTAGCTGAAGCAGGAGCTTTATGCTTTATGGATGTTTTGTCCTTTGACAACTGTGTAGATGACACACAACTGTAGATCTCTTTTCACCCCAATGACATTTTAACCTCAATGTATTGAATGACTGTATCCAAGATAATAACTACTGAACGGCACAGAACTGGGGTAGCTATTGGCCCCAATGCGTCTAATCCATGTACAACACACCTGATTTCCTCGTCTATAAACTGGAGCCAATATTATAAAAATGTCAGTGTCACCTTAGCTTGAAAAATATGTTAGCATAGTTGTCCAGTTTTATTTTATGCAGCTTAAGACATTTAGTAAGATGAGATCAATTTTATCCAAAAGTAAGATTACTGAATTTCATTACACTCTTATTTGAGACAGAAAAGTTCACACAGCTTGTCCAAAATTGAGCACCCAGACCTCTTATTAAAACCAATAACAGAAAAGATATCTTCATTGGTTACCTATTAATTTCAGAATTGATTTTCAGATTTTATTGCTGTTTTTAAAGGCCTGATCCACCTTTCAGATCTCCTGAGCCAAGGCTTTGCTGGCCAACCCAAAATCCTGAGCGTTTTTCAGTCAAGGCACTCTTTCTTTGCAACTTTCTTCCTAAGGAGATCAGACTGGCAAGCTTGTTCAGGTCTTTAAAATATCGTTTAAAGACACATTTTTATAAGCAGGACTTTTCTGTCCCTCCACTGTGTTTCTTCTGTGTTGTTCTAAATTTAACAACCTAGCAATCATTTTTAATTATTTTATATATGCTTTTTATTTTCTGTTTTCCATTGTTTTGGCTTTTTTTAATGTCCTTGTGATGTATTTCCCTGCCTAATGATGATTTAACTTTATCTTTTTAATCATTCTATTTCTATTTCTATTGTATTCTGAAGAATTTTGTAGCTTTGTTTTGAAAAGTGATATATAAATAAAGTTTTTTATTATCATTATTATTATTATTATTGCTCAGATGCACATAAGGCTGTCACCTGAAAGTAGAAAAACAATAACAAAAGCTTCATAAATGCACATAGTAAATAATCCATAATCTTTCATAAATAATCCATAAAACTACCCCAAATCACTTTGGGTTTTCCATTCTGCAACCTATGTCTTTAGGGAACTAATGTAACAAGAACTGCAATGGGGTACTCATGAACCATGTTGAGTTTTTTTTTTCTTTTTAAAAACAGAATCCAAACAGCCCTCTCAAAGAAAAAGGCACCATTGCCTAACTACAAATGGACAGTAGACTGAGCACAAGACAGTACAGAAAACAAACTGGCAGACACGCAGACTAAGAGAGAGTGGCAGGCGGACAGTAGACTGGGGCTCTATGACCTGCTGCTATGGGATACACACAGAGTAACACACAAACACACACATACCAGTTGGGATATCCAGACCTGCCATTGAACAGGATTACCTCTGTCATGGGAGGACTGGTATCCCCTCATCAGTGAGCACACAGACACACACACACACACACACCATAATGGTTCACTGGGCAAGCTGATAAGAACGTGTATGAATTTGTGTGTATGTGTGTATGTGTGCATGTATGCGTGTGCTAAGAAGTCTCTGATGGCAAGGATTAGGGACTCTTGACTCAGTCTCTCAGTAAAGAACCAACCAGCAAAAAACATGCTCTCTCTGTATGTCTGTCTCTCTCTCTCTCTCTCTTTCTTGCTCTCGCTCACACACACACACACACACGCGTGCGCACGCACACACACACACACAGTATCAAGTGCTGCGTTGGATTTCACTTTACTGCTTGCTACAGCATATATTTGACTCCACAAAATGTTATATACAGTAAAATTCAGTTGTTTGTTGAGAGCAACACACAGGTAAGGCTGATTGTTTCTTCTGATGCTACAATAAAAATAAAAATATGGTGTGGTACCTGGATAATATTCTTTATTAGTATTCTATGGCATTTTTTACTGCCTTTGTAACTATACCAGTCAATTGTATGAATGTGCACATGCGGGGCTTTAAATACAAAAAATTAAATAACTGGAAGATAAAACTGGTCTCGTGCATTCTATATTTTCCAATACCAATGAACTTCCATCCATCCATCCATTCGCTTCCGCTTATCCTTTTCAGGGTCGCGGGGGGCACTGGAGCCTATCCCAGCTGTCATAGGGCGAAAGGCGGGGTACACCCTGGACAGGTCGCCAGTCTGTCGCAGGACTAACACACAGGGACAGACAACCATTCACACTCACATTCACTCGCACATTCACACCTAGTGACAATTTGGATTAATCAATTAACCTATCCCCACAAGCTGAACTTACTTGACTAAATTGTAAATGCAAAAATTGTACTTTAAATAAATGGGTTAAAGTTAACTGGAGTAAAGGACCTGTTGGGCACACGAAAAATACAGTAACTTCTACCTTCTTTTAGCATGTCCAGAAGTCCAAATTTTGGTGCGATGGTTAGCATCTTCCTCTGCCTTTTGGGTGCTACCGCAGGTGCCTTTGACGGTGCAAAACGTTTCTTCGACATTGTTGTGTTTGTTGGGGAGAAAACTTACAAACACCAAGTACAGCACTTCAGAGTCACACTGCTAGCGATAGAAGATTTAGGTAAATTTGACAAGTGGAACATATTTGTACTGTACAGGAGACACCGCACGGAGGACGATGGAACACAATGCACTGTTAAAAAAAAAAAAAAAAAAGGCATGCGAAATTGCACATAAAAATACGTGAAACCCAGTGCCCAGTGTTTTGATTTTATATTATTGCTTATTGGTCTGTTTTCCTTTTGGTTCTTGGGTTATGACTACTGGTGTTTTGGTTTCTGTTCTGTATTTCTTAGCTTGTGTATTCCTTTGCCCCTGATGTCACTCTGGCCCCTGTACTTTGTTTCTTCTGTTCTCTGTAAGAGTTATCTGTGTTCAGTCTGTGGATTTCCTGTTTTATTTTGAAGGTTCATATCTTATGTCCATGTTTCTAGTTTCGCTTCCTCTGTCTCGTTAAGTCTAATTTCTTCCGGCTGTGTTCCCACCTGTTCCTCGTTCCCTCATGTTCCTGCCTGTCTATTTATAGTGTGTGTCCTCCAGTGTTCAGTGTTGCGTTGTACTCTCAACAAGCTGTGTGTTTTGCTTCCGTGTTCTCAGTCTCTCATCTTCAGGTTCCAAGTGTTTGTTATTAGCTTTGTGTTTTCAGTTTAGGGTTGTTATTGTGAGTTATGGTAAATGGTAAAAATGGCCTGTATTTGTATAGCACTTTACTTAGTCCCTAAGGACCCCAAAGCGCTTTACACTACATTCAGTCACCCATTCACACACACATTCACACACTGTTATGTTTGGAGTTTCTGCCACAGCACAATAAAGCTGCCTCTTCCTGTTCACCGAGTCCAGCGTTTGGGTCCTCTTTTCCTGCCTGCACACGGCACACCATGACAGAGGCTGCGAAAGGTAAACTGCGTTATAGCGAGGGACCACTGTATAGTCATGACTATAAGTATGAGTAGTTTTTCTACTCATTTCTTACTACATTTTAAATTACTAATAATGGACTACCCAGAACTAGTAAAAGAATTTTATTGCACTAGATGGAATTGTACTCATTTAGAAGATCTTTGTTTGGCGTGGTAAAACAGCTTGTTACTCTATAAAACAAAACTATCTGTAAAGATAGGACATCTTATTATTCATCACTGACAGATGAAAACAGAAACAATCCTAGGTTTCTTTTCAGCTCTGCAGCCAGACTGACAAGAAGTAAAAATCCTGTTGAGCCAAGTATTCCTTCAACTAGTAGTAACTTCATGAATTTCTTCACATAAATGTATTAAACATTGAAGAAAAAAATATTCACACCTTTCTAACAGATGTTTCATTGGGTACAATAACTTTTAATACTGCTGATATTTATTTAGACAGTTTCTCTCCAATTGATCTTTCAGAATTAACTTCTGTCACGGTCCTGGTTTGGTGACCCAGTGTTTTGTTTTGTTGTGTTGTGTTTTTGATATTTGATTTCATCATTGTTATCACTATTAGTGTTTAGGTTTCTTTATCAGTATTTCTAGCTCTCTAGTTCTTTGCTCTGTGATTTCTAGTTCTTGGGTTTTGTTCCTGTGTCCCTTTTGTTCAGTGTCAAGTCGGTAGCTGTGTCCCAAAACGTAGACTGCATCCTTTGGAGACCGCATTTGAAGGCCGATTACGTCACAGCCAGGCGACGAAGGCTGTCCCAATTCGTCGACTCCTTCAAATGTGGCAGACAAATGTGTCCTTCATTTCCTCGAATTTGAAGGATGGGTCGGGTGTGTCCTTCGTGGCCCACCATATCCCAGAAGTCATAGCACGGCCCAGCCAATTCCAGTTTCAAACAATGGCGGCCGCTACTAAGTTTTACTATTACTCTTATTAATCTTTCTGGGTCACCAAATAAACTTTTAACATATTTTCAGGTGAGGAAGTAGCCGTGTAAACTTCAAATGTCTGCTTGGTTTATCAAGACATTGCATATTTGCAAAAGTGCTCCGACGTTTTCTGAGACGTCTGCTACCCACCAGCTCGATAGCTAGCCGGGGGATTCAATGGTCACTCGAGCCGGCAAGAGCAGCAGACTCCCAGCTTCATCGTTTTCAGACCCTGCTGTCTTTCGCTACTCAGGTTAAACATGATACAGTGGGGCAAAAAAGTATTTAGTCAGCCACCGATTGTGCAAGTTCCCCCACTTAAAATGATGACAGAGGTCAGTAATTTGCACCAGAGGTACACTTCAACTGTGAGAGACAGAATGTGAAAAAAAAATCCATGAATCCACATGGTAGGATTTGTAAAGAATTTATTCGTAAATCAGGGTGGAAAATAAGTATTTGGTCAATAACAAAAATACAACTCAATACTTTGTAACATAACCTTTGTTGGCAATAACAGAGGTCAAACGTTTACTATCGGTCTTTACCAGGTTTGCACACACAGTAGCTGGTATTTTGGCCCATTCCTCCATGCAGATCTTCTCGAGAGCAGTGATGTTTTGGGGCTGTCGCCGAGCAACACGGACTCCCTCCACAGATTTTCTATGGGGTTGAGGTCTGGAGACTGGCTAGGCCACTCCAGGACTTTCAAATGCTTCTTACGGAGCCACTCCTTTGTTGCCCGGGCGGTGTGTTTTGGATCATTGTCATGTTGGAAGACCCAGCCTCGTTTCATCTTCAAAGTTCTCACTGATGGAAGGAGGTTTTGGCTCAAAATCTCACGATACATGGCCCCATTCATTCTGTCCTTAACACGGATCAGTCGTCCTGTCCCCTTGGCAGAAAAACAGCCCCATAGCATGATGTTTCCACCCCCATGCTTCACAGTAGGTATGGTGTTCTTGGGATGCAACTCAGTATTCTTCTTCCTCCAAACACGACGAGTTGAGTTTATACCAAAAAGTTCTACTTTGGTTTCATCTGACCACATGACATTCTCCCAATCCTCTGCTGTATCATCCATGTGCTCTCTGGCAAACTTCAGACGGGCCTGGACATGCACTGGCTTCAGCAGCGGAACACGTCTGGCACTGCGGGATTTGATTCCCTGCCGTTGTAGTGTGTTACTGATGGTGACCTTTGTTACTTTGGTCCCAGCTCTCTGCAGGTCATTCACCAGGTCCCCCCGTGTGGTTCTGGGATCTTTGCTCACCGTTCTCATGATCATTTTGACCCCACGGGATGAGATCTTGCGTGGAGCCCCAGATCGAGGGAGATTATCAGTGGTCTTGTATGTCTTCCATTTTCTGATGATTGCTCCCACAGTTGATTTTTTCACACCAAGCTGCTTGCCTATTGTAGATTCACTCTTCCCAGTCTGGTGCAGGTCTACAAAACTTTTCCTGGTGTCCTTCGAAAGCTCTTTGGTCTTGGCCATGGCGGAGTTTGGAGTCTGACTGTTTGAGGCTGTGGACAGGTGTATTTTATACAGATGATGAGTTCAAACAGGTGCCATTCATACAGGTAACGAGTGGGGGACAGAAAAGCTTCTTACAGAAGACGTTACAGGTCTGTGAGAGCCAGAGATTTTCCTTGTTTGAGGTGACCAAATACTTATTTTCCACCCTAATTTACGAATAAATTCTTTACAAATCCTACCATGTGAATTCATGGATTTTTTTTTCACATTCTGTCTCTCACAGTTGAAGTGTACCTCTGGTGCGAATTACTGACCTCTGTCATCATTTTAAGTGGGGGAACTTGCACAATCGGTGGCTGACTAAATACTTTTTTGCCGCACTGTATATAAGTCACTCGGATAACTTAAAAATGTAATTGTTTGGCTTTTTCGGTGTTTTATTTGTTCCAGACTAAATTGGTTTGGCTGAGATCAAAGTTATTAGATTAGATTAAATAAAACTTTATTAATCCATTGGGTGGGTTCCTCCGGGATTTTCACACAGCTGAATAAACGTCAAACAGAAAACTGATTAAACAGAAGTGTGAGACGGTCGAGAATTTACGCCAGTGTCCTGTTACATTTTAGAGAGCAAGGAGCAGACGGCTGAGTTTATTAAACTCCACCGAGACACCGGTGACGCAAATCTGAGGGCTAGACTGTCCCATTTCACAGCCTCGCACTTCCGGCCTTCGCGGTCTACGTGGGCCGGAAGAATGCGGCCTACGTTTTGGGACACAGCTTGTGTCACTGTGTCTATCATGTGCTTCTTGTTTTATTTTGATAGTCCCTGTCCTGTGTGCAGTGTGTCTGGTTTTGCTTCCCCTTGTCTCGTTAGCTCTGATTTCTCCCAGCTGTGTTTCCCTCCTGTCTCCTATTCCGTGATTGTTCCAGTGTGTATTTAAGCCCTGTGTTTTACTTGTTCTGTTTCGCATTGTACCCTCATTATGCTTTTTTCTCTCCATGCCCAGTTTTGTTCCATAGCTTTTTAGCATCGTAGTGTTTAGATTTCAGTTCGTATTTCTAGTTCCTCGCGTTTGGTTTTGTCTTCTGTGAAAAGAGTTTTTTATCCAGCAATAAAAGCTGCATTTTGAGTGTAAGTCCTGTCTCTGAGAGTTCCTGCATTTGGGTCCTATCCTGCCTGCCACACAGCACATATCGTGACAACTTCAATAACTTCTTCCTCCAAACCATCATTGTATCTATTAGACCCATTCCCACAACACAGTTCAAAGTCCTATGATTAACTAAGGCTACAATTTAAAATATAATCATTTTATCTCTATTAACACAGTGCTTACCAAATGCTTTCAAGGTGGCTGCAATTAAACCACTACAAAAAAGGCTTTACTTGACCCAGCTGTCTCAGCTAATTATAGACCAATTTCAAACCTTCCTACAACTTCAAAATTTCCCGAAAGAGTAGTTATAAAACAGTTAACTGATCATTGGAAAGGAATGTCTATTTGGGGAGTTTCAGTAAAGAGTCAGAATGCATTATAGCATTTAAACAGCAGTAGTGATGGTTACTAATGGCCTTATTACAGGCTCTTATAGTGGAAGTGTCTCTGTATTTGTCTTGTTAGACCAACAGCACCAAGCTGTTTTGAATTGTGTATATAATAGATTACAACTGTGCATGTAAATGACAAGTCTTCACACAAAAAAGATAATTGTCGAGTACCACAGGGTTTTGTATTGGGACCAGCACATTTTATGTTATACATGCTTCCCTTAGGTATTGATTTTCATTACTATTCAGATGATATCTAGCACTACTTGTCTATGAAGCTAGAAAATTAACTAACTAGTTTTTTTTATTTTTATTGGCATGTCTTGTAAGACACTGGCGCTTGTATGTTCTGTAATTAAACTTGTCATATTTTACCCTAAGAATCTAAGTAACATGGTGTTACTCTGGGTGGCATTACCAGACACACTGTCAGAATCTTTTGACCAGGATATATCCTCCAATGAGCACATTAAACACACATGTAGGACTAATTTTTTCATCTGCACATTGCTAAAATTAGAAACACCCTATCTCAGAGGAATACTGAAAAACTAGTTCATGCATTCATTGCTTCTACTGTAATTCATTATTATAAGTTCTGAAAGTTTTCTAAAAAGCCTTCAGTGAACCTAAAAATGCTGCAGCGAGTAATGTGGATGAGAACGCAATGTCATATTTATCTGATATTACCTTCTCTTCACTGGCTACTAGTTAAATCTGGAAATGAATTAAAAAATCTTCTCCTAACATGAAAAGTCTTGCATAATCAAAATAATGACCTCCAAAACGGTCTGTAATGCTCAGCATCTACCAAAAGTGGTCTAAGGAAGAAACAGTGGTGACCCAGCAACAACGTCACGGGTGCACACTGATGGATGTGGGGACCAAGGCCCCACATGCATTTGTGGGATGCGCTGGACAAACAAGTCTGATCCATGGAGGCGTCACCTCACAACTTAAAGACTTAAAGGATCTATTGCTAACATCTTGGTGCCAGATACCATAGTCAGTGGTATCTGCAGTAGTCAACTGAAATAGTTTTCACTTCACAGTGGTGCCTTGTCAGGGTTCATTTGTGAAATTTCTCGCCTTCTTAATGGGGTTGGGACCATCAGTTGTGTTGTGCAGAAGTCAGGTTGGTACACAGTCCTATTTGACAACTGTTAGGATTCATATCATAGCAAGAACCAATCAGCTAAGTAAAGTTTGGAGGTTTAAGAATTGAAGGTCAGTCAGTCCAGAAAATTGCTAAAATTATGAATGTGTCCCCAAGTGCACTCGCAAAAACCATCAAGCGCTACAACGAAACTGGCTCACATGAGGACCGCCCCAGGAAAGAATTCCATGTGTTCATTCATAGTTTTAATGCCTTCAGTGAGAATCTACAATGTAAACAGTCATAAAAAATAAAGAAAAACCATGAAATGAGAAGGCGTGTCCAACCTTTTGACTGGTGGTGTACATACACTAAATCTGACTGATCTGTTCCCTAACTGTAACTCATTTTGCTGTTTTAATGGCTTTTATTCCTTTTATTCTCTCCCTCTCTGTTTCACATTCACCTTTCTTCTGGCAATCTATTTTACCTTTCTAAATGTTACCTTTAGAAAAACAGGTAGCTGTTGAGCACCTTGATGAGAGACAAAAAGGTGCTTGCATGCAATAACAGTATGAACATCTTTGTACAACTTTGACAGTTAAACCTGATGTGTGGGTCCTGAGAGGTCTGCCAACTCATCTATGGTCAAGTTGAGAGCAAATGATCATCAGGACACTTGGAAAAACTTTGGAACTCATAATAGGGAGTTCGGCACTATCAATCACTCAGATTTTTCCAAGAGATACACAATATTACTACAAGTATTTGCTCTTCTGCCTTCACATGCATATGAACTTGAATGCCATCCCATTCCAAGCCATATGGTTTAATATGATGTCTTCTGGGAATACTTTCCACAAGGTTTAGTAGTGTTTTTAATGGGGGCATCATCTCTAATTCATCCCAAAGTTGTTCAGTCGGACTGAGGTCAGGACTCTGTGCCCACCAGTTCTTCCATACCAAACTTGCTCATCCATGTATTTATGTTCCTACAAAGTTTGGAGCATGAAATTGTCCAAAATGTTGTGGTGCGTTGAAGCATTAAGAGTTCCTTTCATGGGGACTAAGGAGCAGAGCCCATGTCCTGAAGAAAAACCCCCACACCCTGTTCAGCCAAACTTTAAATTTAGCACAATGCAGTCAGACAAGTACCATTCTCCTGGCAACTGCCAAACCCAGACTTGTCCATTGGCTTACCAGATGAAGAAGCATGATTCATTACTCCAAAGAACATGACTCCACTGCTCTAGAGTTCAGTGGCAGTGTTCTTTACGCCGCTGCAGCTGATGCTTTGCATCGTACTTGACTGGCTTAGACAGGCTTAGATGCAGCTGCTCAGCCATGGAAACATGGAAGCTCTCTATGTACTGTTCTTGAGCTAATCTTAAGGTCACATGAAGTTTGGAGGCTTGTACCTACTAACTCTGCAGAATGCTGGGGATCTCTGCATACTATGTTGCTCACCATCCACCGACCATGCTACGTGATTTTATGCGGCCTACCACTTCATGGCTGAGTTGCTGTCATTCCCAGTCGCTTCCACTTAGTTATAACACTAACAACAGCTGATTGTGGAATATTTAGCAGCAAGAAAATTTCAGACTTGATGTGTTGCACAGATGATGTCCTAACATGGTACCACACTGAAATTCACTGAGCTCCTGAGAGCAAACCATTCTTTCATAAATGTTTTTAGAAACAGTCTGATTTTATAGGTACTTGATGTTATACACCTGTGGCCATGGAGGTGATTGGGATACTTGAATTCAATGATCTGGATGGGTGAATGAATACTCTTGGCAATATAGTGCATGATAATCATACTAATATCACAGTGTTAATAGTGTCAGCACAAAGCGCAAATGTGTAAACTTTGTAAACGTATAATTCATACCAGAGCTGCTGTACAGGATTGCATTTAACTCTACAGGTGTATCCATTAAAGCACGCAATGAATGGACAAACTTGTAAACAGAAAAAATGAATGGCAATTCTCTTGCTCTCAGACCTTCTGTTTTAATGATATTACTTCATAAGACAAAGTTGTCTTTGAGATGAACAGAAAGCCTCAATACCCTAAATCTGAAATTTGAAATGAATATGAATAGTGTGCATCTGGATTGCAGTGTAAAAACCTCAGCATAGAAACAGAAAAATGCAATGGAAGGAAATGAAGAAAAGGGAAGGGAATCTGAATGAGAGAGAAGAGAAAATGAATGTTAGAGAAAGAGAGAAGGAGCACTTAACCCCTGGTTAGTGGGGTCAGGTCCCTATGGTAGTGAGGGAAGAAGGTCCCTATGCCAGCATGTATGCGTGCATACACACACACACACGCATGCACGCACACACACACACACACTTCAACATTCACAGAAATGGACACACTGCAGAAGCATGTGCATATACACAAAACCCTTCATGCACACAGTGCTTCTAAATGCAGACAATTTTCTTTGGTTTCAATTCTTGAGGGGAACATTTGTACCCAAGAAGATTTCCCATCCAAAAAACCTCTCAACCACCATGCCACCCCTTTACGCACACACACAGAAATATATAGGCTATGCACACACACCCAAAGGACCTGGCTTTCTAAAAACTCTGGAAAAAATGCAATTTTATGACAAATCTCCCAAACTGCTTACTTGTGTGTGTGTGTGTGTGTGTGTGTGTGTGTGTGTGTGTGTGTGTGTGTGTGTGTGTGTGTGTGTGTGTGTGTGTGTATGTGATGCAGATACACAATGAGACAGGAGAGAAGAAAAGGAGGAAAGACAGAAGAAACAAAGACATAGTGACAGAAAAAAAGACCAAGAAAAAAATTAACCAGATGGGAAGAAAAACGAAAAACAGACAGAAACACAGAGCAAAAAGAAGAACAAGTGAGTGCAACTCAGAGAGAGAGCATCAATTATTTAGGGAAGGTAACGTGAAGCTTCCTTGGATCAGGCAAACTGCTGGCTCTTCCCCAGAGAAAAGAGAGAATGAATTAGGGTGAATTTATTAGAGACTGTGAGTGTGTGTCTGTGTGTGTCTGTCAATACTGTCCAGGCACCCACCTTGGTTTCTGTTGTTGTGCGGGTGCACAGCCCAAGACACACACACACACACACACACACACACACACACACACACACACACACACACACACACACACACACACTCTCTCTCTCTCTCTCTCTCTCTCTCTCTCTCTCTCTCTCTCTCATCCTGAGAATCCCAAGCCTGTTTCCAGGTTCATTAATAAAACAGCAGCTCTTTATATGTGCTCTTCCCCTCGTTGTCTTGCCTTTCATCCTCTGTTTGTTCACACACACAGTGGGATTTTACTGTGTGCGTGTGTGTGCTTGTGTGTGTATGTGTAAACTCCAACTGGGATTTGGGGATGGCCCAACTGTTTGTTCATCAGTCAGACAATAGTCGACCCCACTGTGGTACATATAAAAAATCTGATCTCTCTTTCATCATTGGTAAAAGGGAACACCACTCACTTCAAGCCTTTCTGGGCTTTTCTAGGTAAATTCTTCCTGTTGAGCCAGATCTCTTATTTACCATTTTAGTACGAATACTGGCATCTTTCAGATGATACAGTTATTAAGACTAATTTTTAAGCATTTAAGATAGCATTAATTTCTGGAGGTTTACAAAGCCACTTGTGGAAAGGCTGCTTTAATTACACTTTCCCCCCCCCAATTCTTTAAGTGACACTGAGCAAAACTTTTGCTCAAGTCTTCTAACTATTTTACTATTTTGCTATTTTATTTCTGACAAAAGTGACGGGCCAGACTACAAATGATTTGGAAAGGGAGTCAAGAGTTTTGCTCATTTGTTTGTTTGTTTTTTATAGTTTTTGAACATTGTGTGGTCTAACCTTGTGGTAAATTTACTGCAACACTCACTCATTTGCATTGTTTAAATACGTACCTGAATGCTCCAGACCACTGAACTGCCAAAACCTCTGCTTTTGTGGAGATCATCACAATTGCTAGAGATCCATTAATTGCATGCATTTGATTAGCAAAATCTGGCTGCTACACAACCTTTTAATCCTTATGGAAGTTATAAAGCCATACTTAGTTTTTCACAGGACTGCACAGAGCCCTGTGAAAACTTTCTTTTTCAAATGACCGTAGCTTAAGTTCTGGAATGAGTCCAAAGGATAGAGGATGGAGTCAGGCACCTGATTGTCAGCACCTGGGGTACATGTATCTCAAAACAAGAGTCAACAGCAGAATAAGCATTTTTTGGCATTGGCAAGTTTTTCATGGGTGTAATCCACCTATTCAACTATGCTGCTCAACCCATAAACACATTTTCCTTACAAATGTGGCACCATTTAAGGGAAAATAGAGATACTTTCTAACACTACAGTACTACAAGATGTACTGCCAAGAAGCATTGTTATGTCAAAGGCATTTATATAAATAAGTAACAATACCAATTACAGCTGCAGTACGGAAGCTTTATTTCACACTAGGTTTAGGCGATTGGACAAATTTATCAACCATCAATGATAGGCTGAGCCTTCCGCCGATCGTTTTTACAAGAGAGATTTGTTTATTTGCCCATGAGTAAGTTTGCTAATAATGTTGGTTGAAGCTAAGAGAAGCAGTCAACAGGAAAAAGAATAGCACTGTTTTAACGAAACCCTATTCCAGCTGCAAGCACATGCACCCTGCTCAGAGTGCGTTTAAATGCAGCGAATCATTTACTCAAAACTCATACAGAAAGAAAGAAAGGCAGTAGCCTATGTTCAGAAAAAAACAAAAAAATAATTATTTAAATAAAAAATCCCCACAATGGTGGGGAGGGAAACAAAGAGAAACTGGCTTCTTTTTTCCACTATAACCGTGTTTACAGGCCGTTCCAGTGTTTATCTATCTTACATACTTCACCAAACAACAAATACAAAATGAAACAAAACGTAAGTTAAAAATCAAAATGTCTCTTCCAGTGAACATAAAAAAAAAAATATCTCTGAAGTCTTTTGTGCGATTTGGTGTATCTCGATAGATAGATAGATAGATAGATAGATAGATAGATAGATAGATAGATAGATAGATAGATAGATAGATAGATAGATAGATAGATAGATAGATAGATAGATAGATAGATAGATAGATAGATAGATAGATAGATAGATAGATAGATAGTAGTTATATTAATACTGAAACAAACAGTAGAATATTCCCTCCAATCAATACTTATTGTTACGTTCCCCTAAAAGTAATGAGACAGTGGCCACTTTCATGAGTAAATCATGTAAGCCTTATATGATTTATATATGATTTACTCATGAAAGTGGCCACTTTCATGAGTAAATCATATATGTTTTTACTATTTATTTTCCATATGGGTCAGGTCAGGGGTACAGGCATGTTTGTTAGCCAGGGGTGCGGGTCTGAGTAGTGGTGTTATACATAATCTGTCCCCCTGCAGGTCATTTTGAGGACCTGAGAAATGGTCAACCAGCGGCAGCTCAGGGCTAGTTGACCTCTTACACTGAGCACAGGAGCAACTATGCCCCAAGTGTGGTCTTTTGCTGGGCCTGGCAACCTTGTCGGTTTGAGAACCACAGCTTATTGTTTTCAAATCCGGCCTTTTTCCCTTCGGATGCGCTTTCCGCTTGAGTGCCAGTTTCACACAATTAGCAACCACATGGCCAGGCTTGTGGCAGAAGAAACACAGTTTGGGCCTAGATCTTAAAACCACAACTGCGTTAGCCTTGTTAGCTGGCCCACTCTTACCTCTCCAAGATGTACTATAGCGCAGAGGGATATCATGTCCTACAGCATTTGTTTAATGAGTTAGCTTAAACTCTGCCAGTGTGGCAGCCTGCCGTAAAGTGGAAACCCTTTGTTCACTTAAATAAAAAGCGATACACTCAGGAACCTCTTAGATATTCACTTATAACACTTATATGTTCTACACGCACAAATCAGTCTGTGCATGATTAAAGTGCTCCGCCCACTAAGAAGTCAACTGCACGAATATATCGCCTATCGCCATTTATTGGACTGATGAATGCCGGATGGAAAAATTTTAAATATTGCCCAACCTTATTTCACACCTCTACCAGTTAAAGTAAATGTGCAAAAATTCTTCACCATTGCTTGTGACCAGGGAAAGTTACAGTTTAGTCTATGTGCATTTTAGACTGTAAAGAATGTAAAATGAGTTTAGCTCTATCTAGTCATTGATGGCTGTTGTAAAACGTGTTAGGCTTCGTTATGTCACCATACACAGTAGAACTATAAAAGTTCTCTACAGTGCAAAATCTGATTTATTTGGTACTGAAGAGCCTGATTAGTAACTTTGTAAATTCACTAGGAAAAGGCTTGATTGATGTTCAGTTATATCCATTCGGTTGAATGTTGTTTTAATACACCAATAAGAAAAAGCTCCGCTCCTCACCAAGCTTTAATTAAATAATGGAGTGTATTTTTTAGTTCTTAATTTTTCTTATTAAAGTCATTCAAATCCAATGGGGCTTCTGCTTGGCCAGTCATACTGCCATTTTTTAGTGACAAGTAAAACAAACATTTTGAGAAACATTTCCACACATACATGTCAGGGTTTTCTAGTAACTGCAAGCAAACACACAAATCTACACACAAAACACAGGCACGCTCTTTCCAGCCCCATCCTACCTCATTTCCACCTGTTATACTATTTTCTTGCACTTCTTCCAATCTTTCTCTCCGTCTCCAAACAAACACACACACACACACACACACACACACACACACACACACACACACACACACACACACACACACTATGTAAACATTTTAACAGCTCTGGACTAGAGACGGATCATTCTGGTTTACTGAGATGAAAAACAGGATTCAAAGCAACACTTTTCATGGATATTCTAACTGTCAAGCTTTCAGCCTTTCTGCGCCACGTTTTTCCCCTTTACTCTTGCATCATACCTCCATCTGTTACGCCATCTACAGGTCTCACATCCTGCCAATCCTTATTTTCCATTCTTTACTGATATTCACTGGACAGATTCCCCACAGAAGCAATTTCCTAATTATGCCTTTTTGTCAGTTTGTTATTTAATTAATCAGGCTCCAAGAGCTTGGGTGATACTCCCAATTTTTAAAGTTGGGGAACTCAGTGGATACTTTAAAATATTTATGTTCAATAATGTTTGCTACCTTTTAAAATACAACCCCATTACAGCCAATTAGCACAAAACAAATCTATAGTCCGACATTGCCTAATCTAACAGAGACCAAGCAAATGAAATACAGAATCACTGTTCTATAAATTTCCCAAGTAAGAGGAGCCTTTTCTGGTTTTCCCTGCTCTGGAAGTAAATGTCACATTTAATTTTATTTTTTTGCATTTTCATTGGACAGTAGAACACTGCCTGTGCATTTTAGGGTCTAGACACACCTAATTTAACATTTGTACAATATAATAGATATTTTAATACCTATTCCTCTGTTTACTTTTGTTTGAAAACACAAAACAGTAAAAAAACAGTCATCTACTGAGATAGTTGAGCTGGGATGACCTGCCTTAACAACCAGTGTCTCCTTTGATCCCATACGGTCTGTGATTGGATAAACTGCATTTGAGCCAATAAGAATATAATAAAAAATCCAATTAATCAAATGTATTCTTTCTTTTGCAAAACAGCCTTAATAATTACTAAAAGGGGCAATATTTTTGTGCTTGAGGTGACAGAAACTGTTAACGCATACATGCCCATCCTGATGCCTTCTATTAATTACACATCAAACACAAAACACAATGCATTACTTTCCAGCAGAGGTGTGGACTCGAGTCACATGACTTGGACTCGAGTCAGACTCGAGTCATTAATTTTATGACTTTAGACTTGACTTGAAAAAATGTTCTAAGACTTGTGACTTGACTTGGACTTTTACACCAATGACTTGGGACTTGAATTGGACTTGAACCGGTTTACTTGAAAAGACTTGATATTTTACCCCAAATATAAAATTTAACTTGCATATTATATAGAGATTGAAAATGTGACGTCATTCACGGGTAGAACCGCAAAGGATTCTGGGAACTCGTGGCAAGCGGTACTAGCGCACGCAGGCTTTCAATTAAAATCAGTTATACAGCGATAAAAAGAAACACAAAAATAGCAAGAAGCTGTTGTATTATTAACTGCAATAGCCGGTCGCATGACAGCCACGGGAAGCCGACGGGTAAAGAGATCGGTTGTTATCGGATTACGTCGTTGAAGAGAAATTGTTCAAGCCGTGTTTCCGAAGTAACAAAGACGCGACTGGATTGCAGCCATTCAAAGATCAAATATAACGTCCCAGAACACTCCAGCTCACAGGTTAGTCTGCTCCAAGCATTTACACGAAGGTCAGTGTTTTTTAGTAGTTAATACGTCATTTTTATAACATAATTAGTGATATAGGTTACAAGCAAGTCTGGCGCTGAACAGAAATTGTCGCGCTATGCTCCTTTATTTATTGTGCATAAATAGTAAATTATCCTGACACAATATTGTGTTTCGCTTCTGTTATTATGGTACATTGACAAAAACATATACTTTTATTCACAGGATAAAACAGGTTTTTTGTATCACCAATTGTCCAGTACGATTACAGCATACAGTATTATTGTCACTGCTACATTTCTGTGATGCTACCAGAAATTATTTCCACTACTAATTAATTACCGTTGAGCTCAAAGGTCCTATTAATAAACGGTTAACGAATGTGTATTTATGACGACAATTTGTGAGACTGGTAAACTTATGATATGTACGATGGTCTTTCGTTCTACACGGTGCATTTCAAGGCCCTGTACCCATCCGGCGGTAAACTGTACCTGGGCTTGTTGCAGTGACCTGAAGTTACTAAACTTCATGAGTGTATGCACTCACTCCAAGAACCGTATAATTATAAATATGCATATAAATATGCTACGATGAGATAGCTGACTTCATCTAACTAGCAAATGTTGTCCAGGCTACGTTGGTGATACAGTTTTTTTTAATGTGTATGATATTTTTGTCATGCGATTTTAAAGCTGGTCCTACAACCGCATCCAAGAATAACATGCAGCTTATCTCAGAACTGTCGGTGAAAATTATTCCAGGAGCTAGGTTTAATTGAGCTGCATTTTAAAGAGGTGCAATTTCACAATTTGTATATATTTTCTAAGTTCACTATTTTGTCATGTGTTGAGAAAAACACAGATTTTAAAATTACATGGTCTAATATTTACATTTAGCATATAACTGCAACATTATTTTTTCGTTGTTTTTTTTTAAAGACTCGAAAGGACTTGAAATTCAAAGTTTCAGACTTGTGACTTGACTCTGACTTTTACACCAGTGACTTGAGACTCGACTCTGACTTGCCTGACATTACTTGAGACTTGACTTGAGACTTGAGGATAAAGACTTGAGACTTACTTGAGACTTGCAAAACAAGGGAGTCAAGAGTTTTGCTCATTTGTTTGTTTGTTTTTTATAGTTTTTGAACATTGTGTGGTCTAACCTTGTGGTAAATTTACTGCAACACTCACTCATTTGCATTGTTTAAATACGTACCTGAATGCTCCAGACCATTGAACTGCCAAAACCTCTGCTTTTGTGGAGATCATCACAATTGCTAGAGATCCATTAATTGCATGCATTTGATTAGCAAAATCTGGCTGCTACACAACCTTTTAATCCTTATGGAAGTTATAAAGCCATACTTAGTTTTTCACAGGACTGCACAGAGCCCTGTGAAAACTTTCTTTTTCAAATGACCGTAGCTTAAGTTCTGGAATGAGTCCAAAGGATAGAGGATGGAGTCAGGCACCTGATTGTCAGCACCTGGGGTACATGTATCTCAAAACAAGAGTCAACAGCAGAATAAGCATTTTTTGGCATTGGCAAGTTTTTCATGGGTGTAATCCACCTATTCAACTATGCTGCTCAACCCATAAACACATTTTCCTTACAAATGTGGCACCATTTAAGGGAAAATAGAGATACTTTCTAACACTACAGTACTACAAGATGTACTGCCAAGAAGCATTGTTATGTCAAAGGCATTTATATAAATAAGTAACAATACCAATTACAGCTGCAGTACGGAAGCTTTATTTCACACTAGGTTTAGGCGATTGGACAAATTTATCAACCATCAATGATAGGCTGAGCCTTCCGCCGATCGTTTTTACAAGAGAGATTTATTTATTTGCCCATGAGTAAGTTTGCTAATAATGTTGGTTGAAGCTAAGAGAAGCAGTCAACAGGAAAAAGAATAGCACTGTTTTAACGAAACCCTATTCCAGCTGCAAGCACATGCACCCTGCTCAGAGTGCGTTTAAATGCAGCGAATCATTTACTCAAAACTC
Source organism: Aulonocara stuartgranti (assembly GCF_965226115.1). Taxonomy (NCBI): domain Eukaryota; kingdom Metazoa; phylum Chordata; class Actinopteri; order Cichliformes; family Cichlidae; genus Aulonocara; species Aulonocara stuartgranti. The sequence goes on along the minus strand of NC_138939.1, from coordinate 14,219,986 downwards.
ATACAGAAAGAAAGAAAGGCAGTAGCCTATGTTCAGAAAAAAACAAAAAAATAATTATTTAAATAAAAAATCCCCACAATGGTGGGGAGGGAAACAAAGAGAAACTGGCTTCTTTTTTCCACTATAACCGTGTTTACAGGCCGTTCCAGTGTTTATCTATCTTACATACTTCACCAAACAACAAATACAAAATGAAACAAAACGTAAGTTAAAAATCAAAATGTCTCTTCCAGTGAACATAAAAAAAAAAATATCTCTGAAGTCTTTTGTGCGATTTGGTGTATCTTGAGATACTTGAGACTTGACTTGAGACTTGAGGATAAAGACTTGAGACTTACTTGAGACTTGCAAAACAATGACTTGGTCCCACCTCTGCTTTCCAGTTGCTAGAAGATGTTTTCGTAGAAAGACCAACTAAAGCTCTTATGAGTTAACATTCAGTTAAATTAGATGGATTTCATCACTGTTAAATCATTTGAATTGATAATAAAGTACAGAAAATGACATTTATTACATTCTCAGTGGAGGGCATTCAGGCAATTCTATTAACACATCGTGTACTTGTGTCTCTTTTAGGTTTCCTTGCCTTTAGGGCCAACAATATCTCTTTTGTTCTTTTTCCTTAAACTCCCTCTTGCTTATTGTGACTCAATGTTTTCCTCTTTCTTTCGATCTAATCATCAATTCCTTCATCTCTGCAAACCAAATTTCTTTTTCTCTTGCCATTTACTTCCTTTTTTATGTTTTGTGTTTGTGTAACTGTATTTTGAGCATCAGCTGAATACCAAATATGAAACTGTACGTAATGTATGTAAGCCTCATGCGTGATCGTGTGTCTGTGTGTGCGCCTTTGTGTTAGTGTGAATTAGTAATTGTCTTAAGTCTGTGAATACATATGGCTGAGTCAGTGATTCTGTCTCTAACACAGCAGCTGCATCTTATCTGCACCACTGTGACGTGTGTGTTTGTGTGTATGTGTGTGTGCCTGGTATCTGGAATAGGAATCTTAACAGTTTTCCACATTAGAGAAGGGGAAACGTCAGAATGCTATTGTAAGAGATCCACTTCCTGTCTGATAAGCAAAAATCTCTCTCTCTTCCTCTCACTCACTCTCAGACAAATACACACATACGCATGCTACACACACAAACACACACACACACACACACACACACACACACACCAAAAATCTCTCTCTCTTCCTCTCACTCACTCTCAGACAAATACACACATACGCATGCTACACACACAAACACACACACACACACACACACACACACACACACACACACACACACACACACACACACACACACACACACACACAGAAACCCTGACAAGCAAAATTTTCTTTCTATTTCTTCCCGTTCTCTCTCTTTCTATCTTTTTGGCTTCGCGTTCCATCACTCTGTGTTTCTCTCTCTTTCTCTAATAAGCACAGGTTTGCTGCTGAGGGCAGAAAGGGCAGTGAAGATGAAAGAGGAGAGAAGACAAGCACTCAAAGGGAAAGATGGCAGGAAAGAGACTAAGACTACAACAGTAAGATTGGAAAAGAGATGAGCAGGATATGTGTCTTTTTAGGCACATAATCATAAATAAATACTAATAAGCAATGCTCACTAGAATATAGTTTGTGCAATTATTCAAACTAAAATGGAACTTGATTTCTTTAAAGGTTTAGTAAATAATTTTTAAAGTTAGTTAATAGAAAGAAATTGTGTATTCTTAAATATAAAATGATTAGTGTGTAATTATGTCTTCCAACAATTTATGTGTTCTCATGAACTGAACGGGTTTTTTCTTCCTTTCTCTTTTCCCCATATGTGTATTTGCAAAGGTATGTAAAGACTTTAAATGTATGTGATTTTCTTTGGGTTTATTTTTTCTTGTTTGTCTGCTTTGTTATGTTTTTATGCTTTTCCTGATAATGAATAAAAACTGTTAAAAGGAAAAATATACAGGCACTTGTTTGTGGAAGCTGTCATGTTGCCTCACCATCTTGATTGCAGTACCCACATATGTATTGTGCCTTTTACTTAAAAGATCACAAATAGCTCTTTCAGGCTAAATATATCTGGTTAAGATTTCTACATGAATATTTTAATCATCATTTTCTCATGATATCATTAACCTAACTAATGTCTTATCTTCTGAGCTGAAGCCACAAACATTCCTCTTCATTCAAGATACCATTGTGTTGACTGTCCTGTCTCTGGAAAGATGATAACGAGCCGGATAAACAATGATAACATCTAATTACACACTACATCATGCCAGCTAACTCAAGCATCCTAAAAGTCACACTTTTGTCTCTAAATATTTTGATTACATTTTCACATCAGATGAAATTTTATTGGCTACATTTCAGATAATGTTAGATTCACTTGTTTCCTATTTGTGAGTCTGGCTTCTTGTTTGTGAGTTGTCGTGTTATGGTGATTGGATCTTTTGACGATTTTTTTATCTGACTTTTCTAACCTTTTTGGCCATTGTTTGCTGGCCATCAGAATAATAGCCTTAAACTCCTAGTATGACCATTTCTGGATTATGACCTTGATATTGGACACTGGAGCAGAGCAGCATAGTTGTGTGGTAGCCAACAAGCTGTTAGGCTAATAGTTGGAAGAACTAACAGCTGACTGAACTTGCTTATGGGTGACAATGAGTAGAGGTAAAATTCTTCTGTAAAAGTGGAGAAGGAGAAGAAGATAATGTACCTAAAGAGTTGGCTAGAACAACACTCCAGGCCAGCGGTCACCAACCCCCGGGCCACGGACTGGTACCAGTCCATGAGTCCATAACCGGTCCATAACTCGGTTTCCCTGGGTCTTTTGCTATGTGTTATGAATAAATCTTCCTTTTTTTAGTACCCGTACTGGTTTTAATTTTGTTGTATTTATCCGCGACACCTTAAAGACCAGACATAAACTGGTCAGTGGCCCAAAAAAGGTCGGGGACCACTGCTCCAGGCGATCAATGTGATTGCTTCTGAGCTCCATATAAAAACTTGGTCATACGCACAGCAGTGATTGCTGATAGCAGTGAGGAACCCTGGGAGCTGGATGTCAGCTCCACAGAGCAACAGGTAGCTGCTTTCCTGCAGTCAAGAGGGATCGAACTGGATTGTGACAATATTGAGGCATGCCCATGAGAAACATCAGTGACAAACCAGCTGTTTTCTTAAGGTTTGTAAACAGACGGCACAAGAATGCATTGCTGAAACACTGAAGAAAACTAAAACAATCTAACATCTTTAGAACTGAGTATCTAAACAAACACAATGCAGACATAGCCAAGAAGCTGGGAAAAATATTAATATTAGTATATAAATATTAGTACTTGGACCACAAACTATTTGAAATTTAAGGTGCTGGGTAATATGATGACAGCTATTGATAATGTACTGGAATGTGTAACAGCTGAAATCTACAAAGAAAAACTGCAAAATCTAATTATTAGTTGTATATATAGAGTTCTAGGTAGTAGCATTGAAACCCTTTAAGTGTAAATGGAGGAAACGTTTATAGGTAAATGACACTGAAAATAATACAATAAATTATTGTAACTTATTAATACAATAACATATTTATAAGTCTTGAGCCACAGACTTATAAATACATCTGTGGCCATCTTCTAGTTTTTATAGTATACGATAGAACTGGGAATTACCTACAGTGGGGCAAAAAAGTATTTAGTCAGCCACCGATTGTGCAAGTTCCCCCACTTAAAATGATGACAGAGGTCAGTAATTTGCACCAGAGGTACACTTCAACTGTGAGAGACAGAATGTGAAAAAAAAATCCATGAATCCACATGGTAGGATTTGTAAAGAATTTATTCGTAAATTAGGGTGGAAAATAAGTATTTGGTCACCTCAAACAAGGAAAATCTCTGGCTCTCACAGACCTGTAACGTCTTCTGTAAGAAGCTTTTCTGTCCCCCACTCGTTACCTGTATGAATGGCACCTGTTTGAACTCATCATCTGTATAAAAGACACCTGTCCACAGCCTCAAACAGTCAGACTCCAAACTCCGCCATGGCCAAGACCAAAGAGCTTTCGAAGGACACCAGGAAAAGTATTGTAGACCTGCACCAGACTGGGAAGAGTGAATCTACAATAGGCAAGCAGCTTGGTGTGAAAAAATCAACTGTGGGAGCAATCATCAGAAAATGGAAGACATACAAGACCACTGATAATCTCCCTCGATCTGGGGCTCCACGCAAGATCTCATCGCGTGGGGTCAAAATGATCATGAGAACGGTGAGCAAAGATCCCAGAACCACACGGGGGGACCTGGTGAATGACCTGCAGGGAGCTGGGACCAAAGTAACAAAGGTCACCATCAGTAACACACTACAACGGCAGGGAATCAAATCCCGCAGTGCCAGACGTGTTCCGCTGCTGAAGCCAGTGCATGTCCAGGCCCGTCTGAAGTTTGCCAGAGAGCACATGGATGATACAGCAGAGGATTGGGAGAATGTCATGTGGTCAGATGAAACCAAAGTAGAACTTTTTGGTATAAACTCAACTCGTCGTGTTTGGAGGAAGAAGAATACTGAGTTGCATCCCAAGAACACCATACCTACTGTGAAGCATGGGGGTGGAAACATCATGCTATGGGGCTGTTTTTCTGCCAAGGGGACAGGACGACTGATCCGTGTTAAGGACAGAATGAATGGGGCCATGTATCGTGAGATTTTGAGCCAAAACCTCCTTCCATCAGTGAGAACTTTGAAGATGAAACGAGGCTGGGTCTTCCAACATGACAATGATCCAAAACACACCGCCCGGGCAACAAAGGAGTGGCTCCGTAAGAAGCATTTGAAAGTCCTGGAGTGGCCTAGCCAGTCTCCAGACCTCAACCCCATAGAAAATTTGTGGCGGGAGTTGAAAGTCCGTGTTGCTCGGCGACAGCCCCAAAACATCACTGCTCTCGAGAAGATCTGCATGGAGGAATGGGCCAAAATACCAGCTACTGTGTGTGCAAACCTGGTAAAGACCTATAGTAAACGTTTGACCTCTGTTATTGCCAACAAAGGTTATGTTACAAAGTATTGAGTTGTATTTTTGTTATTGACCAAATACTTATTTTCCACCCTGATTTACGAATAAATTCTTTACAAATCCTACCATGTGAATTCATGGATTTTTTTTTCACATTCTGTCTCTCACAGTTGAAGTGTACCTCTGGTGCAAATTACTGACCTCTGTCATCATTTTAGGTGGGGGAACTTGCACAATCGGTGGCTGACTAAATACTTTTTTGCCCCACTGTACATCAGAAGATCTCAATGGTGCACATGAGGAATTCCTTAGAATATACACTCTTAATGGAGTTTTACAGTCTCCTCCAGAGCAAATAGACATGGACATGTATTGACAGCCAAGGTGAAGAGTGGACTGACAGCCTATACTCACTACAGATGAAAAATAACCAGAGTTGTTTGTCCTACAGCAGCCACTGTAGCTATCATTTTTTACTTGAATTTGGATGGTAAGAATTTAGAATTCAGTTGATGTGAAAAAAATTATATGGGCTTTAAAGATAATTGGGAAACAATCTGCGGAAAACCTGGTCTTGTTAGGTAAGATGGCCGCTATCTCTTTGGATAGAACAGTTCTCATTTCTAGGAATTTTTTTAATTTATTAAACTCCAAAAACTCCTGTTGTCTCCCCAAAACCCCACCCCCTTAGAGACTATGTCTGCTTCCAACCCAACAAAAAACAAACCAAAAATCTGCAAAAAAAAAAAAAAAAAAAAAAATCATTAAAATAAATTACATAGGAAATAATCTACTAAATAAGTAATTACTTCCTCCAAACCATCAACATGTCTCTTAGACCCCGTTCTACAAGACTGCTCAAAGAAGTCCTACCATTAATTATTGCTTCAATCTTAAATTCAGTCTTAAATATGATCAGCCCATCTCTATTAATCAGCTACATACCACAGGCATTCAAGCTAGCAGTAGTTAAACCGTTAAAAAAAACATCACTTGCCCCAATTGAAAATTCCGTTTAGATTATACGTGCTTCCCTTAGGCAGTATCTGCTATGCAGATAGGGCTGTGTGATATGACCAAAATCACACATAAAATAATAAGAAATCATTTGTTATCTTATTTCATATTTTAAGCACTATTTCTTTTTACACTTAAATTAAATAATCAAAATGAAATAAATATGGGCCTTAGCTGGTGCTATCCCATAGTAACACACTAGCTGACCCCACACAGTCACGCAAGCGCTTCCCTGTGTCCTCATTGCTGCATGGTCGTCAGCAAACTAGCCTGTCTGCAAACATCGACTACAGAGTGTCCAGTCTTGGGTGAAGTGCACTGTTTAGCTGATACAGGGATGCGTTGTTTAGCTTGTTGACATGTCTGTTGTTGCAGTGTAGTATGCTACGATTTCCTCCAATACTTTGGCCAGACACGGGTAATATAAACGAGACAACTCGACTTGGTGAAGCGTTTTCGGCTTTGCGTTGTGTACCTGGAGTTGAGTGTTGAGTGACCAATGCACAAAACCATATATTTATAGAAATAAGTTATAATATATGCTAGAGCTGGGCGATAGAACGATAACGATATGTATCGCGATATAACTTTTACTCGATAGAGAAATTAAGCTATCGCGATAGACCTCGCCGCTCTTGTTCTCTTAAAAAAAAAAAAAGGTCAGCCGATCCAAATTCAGTAGCGCAGAGCCGAACCAATCACAGCCGCAGCGTCACGTCGCGTGACTTGTTACGTACAGCACAAGTGCCAAGCTGCACGTGTGTTTGTTTGGGAAGCAGCCAGTGGGTAATGGAGCCAGCGCATAATGGAGGAAATGAGTGTGCCGACTAGAAAAATCAACCGAGCGTGACCGAAGAGAAAACAGATGATGGTTCCAATGCCGGAGAGATTGTCGAACGGAAGAGCCATAGAAGTTCTGTAGTTTGAAGGTATTTCGGCTATTTCAAGTCTGACAAAAAACAGAGTAGCGTGCACTGTAAATTGTGCCGAAAGCAAGTCTGGAAATACAATAAACTGGTGCATGCGTCACACTGTGCGCCACGTTATTGTTTCGGTGAAATGAATTTCTACAATACTGTTAATTCTACTCTCTGCAGTGTTTAAATGCTTACATATACACACAGTTACTGTCCCTCCACACATACGACTCGGTTCTGCTTCTATGCCCCAGCTTTGTTTACTTTTTCCCACCGAGGCTTCTAGACTTCTGATTGGCCAACATTTCTGCACGGTTAGGAATCTAGCGCCACCTGCTGCTTTGGCATGTTCATAGCAGCGTTTTCCTTCATTTCTGCCTTTATGTGTGGACGGGATTATTTTTTAAAACGAAAACGGAAAATCTCAGTTTTCAAAAATACCCGTGTACGTGTGGACGTAGCCTCAGTCTCTGACTGGAAGCGCTAATTCGTCATTCGGCTTTTGTCAGACTAAAGTAACTGTTAAAACTGTTTGAAAAGCTAAGCTATACAACAAGGAGAGATTGAGAATTTCCTTTTAGTTCTCAGTTTATTTGATACTGACAAAAGTTAGTCAGTTTTGTCTGTTCTTCTGTAAAACAAACTAAGATTTATTTTTAGAATTAATATTTTGTTTCTAAGTGGAATTGACAATTTAGTCTGTTTCATTTGTTCTATTTTGAAACTTAAACGCTTTAGCGGCTGCCTTTTGTGTAGTTTGCAATATTTGCCTTTATTTATCTGAAAAAGTCTCATGTTCCTTAAGTACATCTACCCTGTTGAACTTATTATGGGAAATAAATATTTAAAAACAAGCTGCTGATTATTTCACATTTTACTTGTGAGCAACGGCACATTTAAATCTTACAAATATAGTTATTTGGCTTATATCGTGATAGATATCGTTATCGCCTGAAATGAAAAAAACATATCGTGATATGAAAAAATCTCATATCGCCCAGCTCTAATATATGCTATTATTTTCTTGAGTCAATACTATACGACATGCCACAGGAAAATGCCTGGTCTAATGTTTGAGTCAGGTTTATTTTGAGCACCTTCTCATTTGCAAACTAGATGAGAGTATAACATGAAACGACAGATGTTTTAATATTGTCATCCAATAGATTTTGTCCATACCATGTAGCCCTATATGCAGATGACGAGGACGATGCCTTCATACAGAGGTCACAGAATTCGTTTTCTTTCCTATAGATTTTGATTTTAAAATGTTGTAATCTAACTCCTTTCTTTACCTTGTCCTCTTTCTTTTCATTTTCACTTAACTCTCTCTTTCTGTCTTACTTTTTTCAGTCTTTATTCTTTAAGCGCTCTACTCACTTCCTCTCCTAAATTCCACTCTGCACTTTATTCTCCTCATCTTCATTTTTCTTTTCTTTTCCAATTGACCTGTGCTGACCTTCAGCGTTATTTGACATGTTAACTGTGTGAATTATGTCTTCCCCTGTGGGTCCATGGACTAAAGGTGTGTGTCTGTAGGTCACACAAATTGTCTCAACATGACACCCACGCCATCCAAGATCAGAGCCTTTAGTGTAATAGTGTTGAACTGGAAAAACTGGCCAGTATGAGTGGCCCCAGTATGTCACTAAGGTAAGAAAAATACAATCCTGTTGTACCGAGTGTAGTTCCAATAGTGTTGAAGAACCTTTAGTTATTTTGCTGAGAGCTTTTCTTTTTATTCTTACAAAGCTAACTCAGTCTGAAAGCAGACTGAGGTGTACAGATGTAAAGTAAAGGAAATAAAGGACTGAAATTTTATCTCTTTGACTTTAGCTGATTAAAATGGATTCAAATATTGATACCATCCCCTAGGCTATACATATCTACACAAATATTAGTATATCTGCAGATCTGTCTGCACCAAAAGTAGATGACTGTCTTTGTGTTATGTCTCTGACAAAGACCTACCATTAACCACAAAATCAACAATGTATATTCTCAACATCATTGTTATATACTCTATCTGCAGTCATTGTATACATGTGTAAGTGTTTGCGTGTATATGTGTGTAAACCCGGTTGGGGTAGGGGGTTGCATGTATTTGCCTGTGGGTCGCAGTAGGCCCATCTGTTGTAAACCAAAGCAAATCAAACACACAGCTAGAGAATCTCTCCCACAACCCTGACTGCAGCATACCTCTTCTCTTTTTCTCTTATACACCATACAAACAGTATAAATGCTATATTAAGTCACTTCCATAAGAATACCATTAGCCTGTCATGTAACCATATAGGCAGTAGGTCTTTCCCAGGTACTTATAAAGGCTTTTTTCATATGTGAACTTTTGACAAAGTTAAGTACATATCTAAGGATGATACGGATTCAAATAGCTGCTCTGACAATGGACCCACATAAAAAGGCCAATTTATTTAAATCAATGACAGGAGAGCATCTCTACCTGTTGGTGGAAATGGAACAACACCAACTCCACCTTTTTTTAAAAAAAGATATTGAATGTTGCATCTCCAGCCAAATACCTTTAAGAACCGTTCAACTGCCCAAACTTTGAAACACTACATTGCAAAGGGAATTAAAGGCAAATGGACTTGTATTTATCGAGTGCTTTTCTACTCAATTTGAGCACTCAAAAGTGCCTTCTTACTACAAGAACATACATTCACATACGTGTATTTTTTCTACACCTAAGCAGATTTGACCTAAAAATCACATAATCGCACTCCAATAAATGCATAAGAGGCAACTTGATGTTCAATGTCTTGCCCAAGGTACTTCTGACATGCAGGTGGCAAGGAGCCAGGGATCAAACCAACAACCTTTTGATTAGGGCTGCTCAATTAATCGAATTTTAATCACGATTACGATCTGGGCTTTCAACGATCATTAAAAATGACGGAGCCGATTATTAGCCCCTCCTTCATTTATCCGCGACACCTTAAAGGCCGGTCCGTGAAAATATTGTCGGGCATAAACCGGTCCGTGGCGCAAAAAAGGTTGGAGACCGCTGATTAAGAGGACCCGAGGGAAGCTCGGAAAGCTAAGCAGAAGTTATTTGGAGAGGAGAGTGACTGCTGTTGGTTGAAAAGAGAGGTTAAAAAAACTTCAGTGGTGTTGCACACTATTTTATATTATTTTTTTAAAGTCATTGTTAACCCTTTAAAGCCGGTCAGAGCAGCACACTCCGTTTTGTGTAACTATTTTTAAATCCCTGTAGAACCGGAACCGTTTAAGCTAGCGCAATAATTTGTTTTGCACCGGAGGAGTTGTACTTACATCTGATGCCATCAGCTTGTCCTCGGTCACGGTTTCCTTCCACATAAAGCTTTGCAAAAATTGCATAAAAAGCGCTTGCAGGAACAAAAACATAATATTCCAGAAACACGCTTTGCCGATCTGATCAGCTGTTCGTAACACTTCCCACAGTTAAACAGAGGTCAGCGCGAACTGTCACATGTCCGCCATTTCCTGCCCGAAACCGGAAGTGACGTCATTTTCGCGGAAATTGTAGTTTTTTTACTTGTAGGCCTTAAAAACCTATACTGGTTATGTTTGACTTTTCTGAATAGTTGCTGGGATGCTTAGAACTCGAATTGCACTGCTGGAAATATTTTATTTTGATGCACCTGCTGTTTTCTTTGCAAATTTGCATCATAGGATTGTTTTTTCGTTTTTCCTGCAGTATATAAAAATTGGTGTATCTCCAAAATAAAACTATGAAGACACTCAAAATAAATTTCCTGTTGTTGTAAACTATTTTTTGCAACTTTTTTGTATTTAAAGTTTTGAAGGATAAGCCTCTTAAATTTCTCCAAGTAGAAATATATGTAAAAAAAACAAAAATGATTTTCAATTTTTTTTGTAGTTTGTTGCACTTTTTTGCAATTAATGTAGTTACTATGTACTTAATGCATACATATTATTAAAATATGGGCTATTACAGTTGCATAGCAAATTGAAATGCTCCCACAAATGGCACTACAACATGTAAAAATATAATATAAGCTCTGGCGGACTTGGTTCTATAGTAGGTCTTAAAGGGTTAAATAAATATCGTCAAATAATCGAGATCTCAATTTCAGTGAAAATAATCGTGATTATCATTTTTGCCATAGTCGAGCAGCCCTACTTTTGATTACCAGACAACATGCTCCGCTCCTGAGCCACAGCCACCCCAAGTACAAGTACACATGACATTAATTTTACATTACACAAAACTATTACTTTCAAGACTACTTAAAAACAAACAATACAACACTTACTGACTACATTTGAGTTATGTCCACACATATTTATGTATCATCTGTAATCCTACCAAATCTCATATATATAAAGATAATTACTTAATATTAAGCAAATAGTAAACAACTACCATGCCTCTTTAAAGATACCAACCGAATACAAGTAAAGCACAAGCATGCTCTCTCCATGGTGCTGAGCAAGGCATGCAAGGAAGCAATATTTATTTGCATAGTTCCCTTCACAGATAGAGGCCAAAAATTACTTAAATAAACGAAAAACATAGGCAATATCAGAAAGAAGAACAGAAAAACAGACAGGGAGTATGAAACCAACAAAGGAAAATGCAAAATGTTTAGTAAAAAAGGAAATGATTTCTACAATAAAAGACCAGCTACATTAAAACAACAATGGCTTTTTGTACTTGTAAAACGTAACTAAACAATATATCTTTTTTCTTTGTTTTTTCATGGATTCGTTCATAAAGAAACAAAATTTATGAAGAATTTACACTTTATAAACAACCAACGTCCAAAATACTTCAACAAATACTGTGCAAACAAAAAGTGAGTGGGGTAAATAGAGCGTAGGCTCACCACATACCCGGAATTTAAACTTACTGGAGTTTAAATCAAGTCATCGAAAGTCGCTCTTTCTGTTCGTTTTTCTTTAATCCAACAGTTGCTTTCTGTTCGTTTTGTTCATCCAAGGGGTGCTAGCTAATTAGTCTCAAACAGGCACTGTGTAATGTTAGCTAAGTTATTAAGACTAGGAGTTACTAGTCGCCTTTTTCTCTCCCCTTCTTCCTCCTCACGCTTTCACATTCTGTCTTCCTGTTCTTCACCTATCACAGTAAACACTAAACACGTTTTTGCATTGGTGTTTTTCACCTAGCTTCTCTTTAGCCGACTAACTGAAAAACTTCTCCCAATAAGCTGAAGGGGCGCTGTTTCGCTAATTTGGAGAAATTCTATGTGAAAAGCATCAGAAATTCACAGCCTAACAATACAAAAAGATTTATTTTTAAGGTGACGTTACCACAGAAGAATAAATAATTGGCATATGAGAAGTTTCTGGTTAAGTATAAGCACATATTTTATTCCTCTATTTACCTCAAACATGATTAATTTATGTATATAGGACATAAAAATTAACAGCAGACCACCATTGCACATAGTGTCCCCTTAATTATTGATACATATTTTCTCATAGTTTGTTTAATCATTAGTCTAAGTCTAACCTTTGCTTTTAAATGTTTGCTTCAAAAATCAAGACTGACAACAACATAGAAGTCCTCAAATTACATTTTTGACTGTTTTTTCTTTGTATATGTGCTACACCTTTTGCCCTCTCTGAAGAAAGGTGTGTGAATGTCCAACACTGAGCTTGTTGATACAATTCATCCTCCTGAAATTGTCAGTATGGAGCATGGGCTATGATGTTTTTCAGCTGACATGTTTTCTGGGCTTATAAACAGCATTTTTGTCTTTAAACTGCCTTGCAGAAAAACATGTAAGCCATCCCACAAGCTAGCTGGACTGACTTTTTTTTGCCAGAGGAAAAATTTAAATGAGAAATTTGGGTTTTAGCTGCCAGAAGGCACAAGGCACAGGGCTTTTTCCCCCAAACTGTTTGCTGCTTTAAAAAGACAGTAGGCCAAGGACAAACTCACCAGAGGATTACTAGCTGTAGAAAGCAAAACAAAACATGTGACTGAGTGGGACAAGGAAAAACCTAGACTCAGTTTATGCACTTATAATTTGGAAGGATGTTTTAGCAGGAAGAAAGAGGTCTATGCTTTGCTGCTTTGCTGCTTGCTAAATTACGCCAGTTTGGGTCACTACATAAAGAATAAACTGGAAGGATTCTGGACACAAAGCTGTTTTCTTGTGTTGCTACATTTTTGCACTTTTAACGCATTTACTTTTTTTCTGCAGTGGCAAAAGTAAATTTCTTCTGCTTTCTGTAAAGTTCAAAGAAGCATTTTAGTATGAAGTAAAAGGGATTTAGAGTAGAGAGGAGATGTGAGAAAAGAGGGAGGTATGTACGCTGTTTTCTGTTTTTGTGTTCTATATACTGAGATGGGAAAAAGTTATGAATATGCATAAAGCAAAGGAGTACACGCAGGTGACATGCTTGACTTGGGTTGCTGCTGTGAACAACTGCTCTAGACTAATGTTTTCTCCATCGCTCCTTTTCTCAGGAACAAGGGAATGAGGGAGAGAAGAACAGTACTCTCATGGGAACACTTTTTTTACCCTGTGGATAAAAAACTAACACACTAATGATGGAGCCACACAAACTTACAAAGCTACTGTAGCTCATCCTCAAGGAGCAAATATATACCCCCAACTACACATGAATACAATTCACAATCAACCTCAAAAATGATGAAAACTGTTTTTTTCTTTTCAAAGTATAATTCAGGGAAATGTTTAGCATATTTTACAATCTTTCCAAGTCATTTAGAGTTTGTTGTTAGCTTGCTGCAAAATATAGCGTATAAGAATATAATATTGTTATCCTTATAATTAACAACACAACCTAGATTTTGGGACAAATATATTTTTAAAGCACTAAGTCAGAAAAATGACTTTTTAAAATGATAAAGTGTTCATTCAATTCATCTTTTTGACCATTTACCACAATAAGAAGAGTTATACAAAACCATTCATTAAGCAATGCATCTGCTGAAAATCAAGATGATGGCATAAAAAAACAAAAACCTTTTAGCCCATCAGTAAAAAAGTAAGTGCAGAAGTATATGGATTCAGACTTCTGAATAAAAACAAGGAGCGATAGGGAGCAAAGCATCTTAGTTTTAGAGTGCAATGTCCAGAGAAATACATATCAACACATCATCGTGTAGCTATAGACAGTGTGACAGCGTAAAAAAAACTTGACAATTTCAATTTGAAAATACCAAAGTTACATTTTAGCAGCAACTTTTTAAACAGGCAGACAACAGGAGGAACAATGAGGAAACGATGATAGTGGCTGAAAAGAAGCAAAGGAAAACAGAACAGGAGGTGGTACAGAGGGGATTTAGGGAGAGGGATACAGACAAAGGGGTGAGGGAAGATGAGGCAGGTGAGCGGGGTCAGACAGTGGGAGGAAGCTAATGTCTTTATTTCATGGTGAGATGGGACCTTGCATTTACCCCTGAGGTCAGTGGTCATGGAAAGGGTCACTGGGGGTGCTGTGAGGGGATATCTCAATACAGAAGAAGAGAGAGGGAATATCTATACAAGAAAAAAGTGGAGTGAACACAAGCAAGAGTCAGAGTAATGGGAGAAAGAGAGGAAATAAGGAAAAAAAGAAGGAGGCCTAGTTTCAGTCAGGAGGGGAATGTGCAAAGGTGGAAAGGTTGAGAGAGGTTGAGGAGGTGAGAATACTCAAGGGAGCGAGGAGGGACACACACACACACAAAAAAAACACTTCAACTGCAGACATTAAATATTGTAGATTGCGAGTATAACCACAAAATTGTGTTTTGGTGTAGTGTGAGGTATTGAAAATTGAATACATATATTACAATACAATATTACATATTGAATACATATATTAGTATTGTATATTCTCCTGTACAGATATAAATAGTACCACTATTTATATCTGAATGCGTCTCTCCTTCTCTCCCAAGGACCCACCGACACAGCTGACAGATAAATACAAACAGAGTGAATGTATGAGTCTTTCTCTAGTGTTGTTAACAGTTATCCTCTTGAACCGCTTCACTTACTGCCTTTTATTGATATAAATCACATGTGTCAAATACCATGCAATGAATTTTCTAGTCTAGTCCTATTTATTCCAACATGTAGCTGCATTACCAACAATCATATGGATTAACTTTGACAAACATATTAAGATAAAACAGTTATTGAATCACTCTCCGTGTTGTTCCTCAAGGGTATTGTTAGTGCATTTACTTTTATTGCTCCACTCAACTTGGCACTTTCTAACAATAATATGAGCATCAGTTAAATAATATATGAACTGAATGTGTGTGTGCGGACGTGTGTTTGTGCTCTTGTTTGATTGGATCGCCTTGTTCAATCTGTGTTTAATGCTGACAATAGTGTCTTCCAGCTAATTAATGGCAGCTTTGAAACTAGGACTCACCACCATAAATCTAGCTCACACACAGAAACAGAGGCAGACACTTTTCTTTGGTTTCAGTTCTTGAGGGGAACATTTGTATCCGAGAAGATCTCCCACTGACACACATAGAAGTATTGCATGTAAGCTAAGCACACACACAAACAAAAGACCTGGCTTTAAAAAAAACCTGGAAAAAGTATCAAGCAAATTGACATTGCAGATAGTGTCCCATTAAGAAAAATATAAATATTTCAGGATAATGCAGCTTGAAATTTTACTTAGCAAGGTGTCCTAACTTGAAGTCACTGGACTTAAAATGACTTGAATGAATGACTTCTCAAAAGATCATGTTTTAAAGAACCATAAGTATCACATTAGCAGACATATAATATTGTTTGAGAGTTAAAACTTTACAGACTCTTTAGAGTGGTATGAAATCATGATGGAGACATGGATTCTGATATTGTGATTAGATTGTGATCATAATCAATTTTAAAGCCCATTTAGATTAAAAAGGCTTCACATAAATACTTTAATCAAAATAAATGTGAATTTCTATTGAGGAGTCATTTAGTCCACTTCATAAACCAATCAATCAAAAGAAAAATGTATCCTGTAAATGATATAAACAGATTACTTTGTGGTCGATGCACTTTTCAAAAATGGCAGCTCCAAAGCTGAACATTTTGTATTTCTGTAAATTTACATAAAGAAGATTCATAAAGAATTAAGAGCAACAAAATATATCACACTACCACGCTGAACAGACAATAGATATATCTTCAAGGAGCTACTAAAACGCATGCCAAAGTATATAACTACTTACATACAGATGGCTTGTCTGAGAATGACAAACATCTGTTGACAACTATTGTCTATTTCAGCTAGATGAATTGCACATATAAACACAAGGATGTATTAATTTAGTTTAATTTAATTTAAGTGGTAAATTATAACTTCAAAATTCCAACATGTTGTCTTTATACTAGCATTGAAACTAAAATAACTTTGATAGCTTTAGCTATTGTTGTTCATATGTAAAATGAAAAAAGCACTCAGTGAAATTTCACTGAAACACTTTTCAGATTTAATTCAGATTTCATTCACACTGAATGCATGACATCATACTAAATCAATATTAACCAACCAACTAAATATCAGTTTTATTTTTAATAAAGTCAAGGGTCCTACATGTAGATATAGGTATTATAAATCTAGCAGCAGATTTGCCTCTGAAAATGCTATAAGACATAATTTACTCTGCACACACATTAATTTTGCCCTATGATTTTTTACTTTTTGGCATTAACTATAGTGGCAGGGTGTGATCCTTAACGCTAAAAAATAACTACACACAGTCTCAGTATACTTTTAGACTCTGTATTGCTGTCCAGTTTTATCTCTGCCCCTGTTACCTCTGTATGAGTGTGATACAGCAGGTTAAAAATATCCCTTTACCTCTCAAAGACTGGCTACCGACTATTGGCCTATGTCCTTGAATTCACCCATGTCTTGCATTTGGAAAAACAGGACTGCACGTGGTCTGTGCCCACCAAAACTTCACATTTGCACAAAATAGTAACCATTTTGGCTAAGGGATTAAACCAGTTTTAAATTACTTCAAGATGTTCCTCTAACAGCCATTTCTGACTTTATGCTTGCTTTTATTGTAACACGCTCAACACTTGATTTGAATTATTCTCGTACGTTTTAGTGGCTGTTTCTGAACTACAATTAAAAATTCTTGAACTATTACTTCCTAAACAGGGTCTTAGTGACAACGTTCCTTTTTTCTTCTACTTTTTTTTTCAGTTTTAAAACTTTCGCTCTTCAAACATATGTGCTGCTTTCACAAATCACTGATAGTGACTTCATATTATACTACAGTGTATGACCCAGTGATTCAGCAGATTATCATGCAGGTTTTAAACATCTGACATGCCATACTGCATTTTGGCTTGATTGCGGAGTTTTCCTTCTTCTGAAAGTGTCATCTGTATCACAGAGTGACTCAGCAGGCTATAAATACAGCTCTGGTCTGAATTTCCTTCAGACCCATATTTCTATTTTGTTCTGAAGTTATTCTTGTTCTTGGTCTTAGTATTGGACATCTGTATGACAGAATGTGATTCAGTCAGCTATAAATATGAATGGCCTTTCTGCTCGGCCAGCCACACGGATTAGCAGCTCTTCCTGCTTTTCCACTGGGCTCAAAACACACTGCAGCAAGCTCTTGCACTCTCTCACTCTCTCTTTCTCTCACTTTTACACACACACACACACACACACACACACACACACACACCAGAGGTGTGGACTCGAGTCACATGACTTGGACTCGAGTCAGACTCGAGTCATTAATTTTATGACTTTAGACTTGACTTGAAAAAATGTTCTAAGACTTGTGACTTGACTTGGACTTTTACACCAATGACTTGGGACTTGAATTGGACTTGAACCGGTTTACTTGAAAAGACTTGATATTTTACCCCAAATATAAAATTTAACTTGCATATTATATAGAGATTGAAAATGTGACGTCATTCATGGGTAGAACCGCAAAGGATTCTGGGAACTCGTGGCAAGCGGTACTAGCGCACGCAGGCTTTCAATTAAAATCAGTTATACAGCGATAAAAAGAAACACAAAAATGTCAAGAAGCCGTTGTATTATTAACTGCAATAGCCGGTCGCATGACAGCCACGGGAAGCCGACGGGTAAAGAGATCGGTTGTTATCGGATTACGTCGTTGAAGAGAAATTGTTCAAGCCATGTTTCCGAAGTAACAAAGACACGACGGATGGCCTGGATTGCAGCCATTCAAAGACCAAATATAACGTCCCAGAACACTCCAGCTCACAGGTTAGTCTGCTCCAAGCATTTACACAAAGGTCAGTGTTTTTTAGTACTTAATACGTCATTTTCATAACATAATTAGTGATATAGGTTACAAGCAAGTCTGGCGCTGAACAGAAATTGTCGCGCTATGCTCCTTTATTTATTGTGCATAAATAGTGAATTGTCCTGACACAATATTGCGTTTCGCTTCTGTTATTATGGTACATTGACAAAAACATATACTTTTATTCACAGGATAAAACAGGTTTTTTGTATCACTAATTGCCCAGTACGATTACAGCATACAATATTATTGTCACTGCTACATTTCTGTGATGCTACCAGAAATTATTTCCACTACTAATTAATTACCGTTGAGCTCAAAGGTCCTATTAATAAACGGTTAAGGAATGTGTATTTATGACGACGATTTGTGAGACTGGTAAACTTATGATACGTACGATGGTCTTTCGTTCTACACGGTGCATTTCAAGGTCCTGCACCCATCCGTCGGTAAACTGTACCTGGGCTTGTTGCAGTGACCTGAAGTTACTAAACTTCATGAGTGTGTGCACTCACTCCAAGAACCGTATGATTATAAATATGCATATAAATATGCTAAGATGAGATAGCTGACTTCATCTAACTAGCAAATGTTGTCCAGGCTACGTTGGTGATACAGTTTTTTTTAATGTGTATGATATTTTTGTCATGCGATTTTAAAGCTGGTCCTACAACCGCATCTAAGAATAACATGCAGCTTATCTCAGAACTGTCGGTGAAAATTATTCTTGGAGCTAGGTTTAATTGAGCTGCATTTTAAAGAGGTGCAATTTCACAATTTGTGTATATTTTCTAAGTTCACTATTTTGTCATGTGTTGAGAAAAACACAGATTTTAAAATTACATGGTCTAATATTTACATTTAGCATAACTGCAACATTATTTTTTCGTTTTTTTTTTTTAAAGACTCGAAAGGACTTGAAATTCAAAGTTTCAGACTTGTGACTTGACTCGGACTTTTACACCAGTGACTTGAGACTCGACTCTGACTTGCCTGACATTACTTGAGACTTGACTTGAGACTTGAGGATAAAGACTTGAGACTTACTTGAGACTTGCAAAACAATGACTTGGTCCCACCTCTGACACACACACACACACACACACACACACACACACACACACACACACACACACACACACACACACACATTCGCACTTGCTAGAACTCACTACAACCTGCGCATACATACACACTGGAAGAGAGGTGATGCTGAGTGTGAGATTGTTGAGATGCAGCTGCCACTGGCCTGTTCTGAGCATACTAAAAATGATAGTGAGTTAGTATATCTGTTTTTTCTTACTTGTTTTTCTTTTCACATATTTAGATTTACACACATACCCTCTGTATGTGTGTTTGTGTGTCTGTGTGTAGATGGTTCAACTGTCCTCCATGACCATAACAGCCATAGCAAGTAATGTATGAATATGAAACTTCAGCTCTGTAATAACAGGTGGTCCTTGGGGAGAGAATTGCAATGGCTGCCTCTGTTCTAAGATGGTCTTGATTATCAGTGGTTGTGATCTGGTGTATCATTTGGCTTCAGTTTGGCTGGACAGGGGAGAACAGATAGTCTTGGGGAACATAGGAAGGTCAGAATTATTCATTTTACTTCAAAGAGAGCAACATCAGGAACTTTCTACATATTATTGGGTAGTTAAGGCTTACAACACACTGAAAACAGATGTAATGGCTTTGATTATGCAGATTATAGCAGAAATCTGTGAGTGTGTCATCAGATTGATTTTGACTCTTTGCTTTCATGTTTTACGATATAACAGTCGGAAAATTTAACTAGTCCTTGTGGTTGAAAACCGATGTCCATGCTTCTCCATATCAGCACCCAAAGCTTCTAAGGAGTGAAATTTATCTACACACAGACTCTGCAACAGCTCTATTTACTAAAACAGCTGTGTGCATTGTGTAAAAGTTTATGGAAATAGGCCTGGTTCTTGTTTGCATTAAATATTAAACCACACATTGTGTAGATTAAATAGAAAAGAACCTTGATCGTGAAATATCATTTAGTGCAGCTAAAATGGCAAATATATCTATGATTACGTTAAAGAAAAGTATATATTATCAGGACACCGTAAATTCTATTCTGCTGATATTTTCTGTTGTACATGCTCATAGGATGATCTGATTGGTGGGGTCTGGTTTCAATGAAAATACTAAGGCTGGTAAATGATCCTGAGTCCAGGAGGAAATTAACAAGTGGCTACCAATGCCTTGGATTACATGCTACTATACTTACACACCAAGACTTTCACACACCTGACAGCTACTTTGGTCTCTGTGACGAAGGGATTCTGATTGAATTAAGACAGTAAGATCTTATTATCCACAGACTGAATATATCAGTACATTTGTCTTTGCTGGAGTTATTAATAGTACCCAAGAGGCAACCAGACACCGAAGCATGGGTTGACAAACAGACCCTTGAGCTATTAATAAAAGAGGATGGAAAAACTATAGTCAACCAGCAGACTTAGTAAGAGAAAGAAGATAAGTCTGACACACATACTGACGCCTCAAGAACAAGGTGGGAAAAGTGTGCCATTTGAATCCTTATTATTTTGACTGAAGTTCATTGAGAAAAAGAAATCGCAATAATTACACAAAAAGGATGAAAAATGACAGGTTATGACAAGTTATTGATCGCAAATTAAAAATCATCTTGGTCTCAGGGTTGTTGTTTTCCTGTCCACCTGTTTTGTCTCTAATCCAGATGTGTGGTATGGGCAGACTGGAAACAGAGCACCTTTGTCAAAACTTCTTCGTGTCAGATCTTTCTTTGAAAATCTCTTTACATTGATATTAGGTAAAAAGCTAAAGTAATAGACGACAAAATTTGTCGTGATGCTAAGGCTCAAGATGCTTGATGTGAGGTTGTGCTGTATGTGAAATTAAGCATAGGTTTACTGTAAGTGGATCTGAGCTTGGCTATAGGTGGTTATGGAAAATATTCTCTCACAAGGGGCTGCAACTGTTTTTCCCAGTAGACATAAGATCATGTGCGACCCTTATCACTTTCAAACCGACAGCTTAAACTAGGGCAGGCTTCACATACAGATATAGAAAAATACACAGACAGACACGCGCACACACACACACACCTGAACATGAAGGGCTGAATGCTTTGCTGTTTGAATTAAACAGCAGGTGACCAGATGAGTATGGAGAAAAAGAAGAAGGAAAGGACCACTACCGAACTTAAGAATTAAGAGTCCCATCCCTTTCTCACACTTTTCCCATCAGATTACCATTGGCCATCTATGACCTTTGACCTGTGCGCTTTTTACCTGCATTAGCTGCATCTTGTGCTCAGTCATAACCAGTGAAAAAGCAACTTTGTAATGGCTACCTTGAAATAATTACATGCTAATACTGGCTGGATTTACATTCAAAACAGTTCTGAGTAAATATTGAAACCCTCGGTGTTTCATACTATCTAATCAGGGGTTGGATATTAAGGAATATCATCTGCTTAACATTAATGCATGAATGCACCTTATTGTGCCTCAAAACTAAGCTATTAAATAACATGTTTTTGTTGTTAATTGTCTTAGTTTGTCACATAATACTGACAAGACTCATGCAGGGTCTCCTTACCTTTATAGATTACTGTAAGAAATTAGATCTCCCTTGTCTAATTCAAGCAAAAACTAAAACAAAAGAAAAGCAAACAACAACAAAACTTCAGCAGATGCCCATTACATGGCTGGTCATGTTCCCTGGATGGCTGCATAGTTAGTCTATGGGATACACACCCTAGCAATTTCTACTGGGCAAGGCATGGCTGTTCTTTCAGAGCATAAAGGCTTTCATTTGCTGGATATTTTTACATTTTTATGCTGCATAGTCCAGCTCTCGAGAATAAAAGTATTCAGTAGGCAGCACAAAGGCCGAGTGAAACAAAAAGAGAGTGAGCAAAAAGGAGAATGAGAAAGAGAGATAGGGAATGTCAGCGCAGGAGAAAAAGGAGAAGTGAGCTAAAATTTAAGGGATATTTTGCTGCTCATGATTTGCTTGATTTAACACTTTGCAATGCTGAAATTAATCCAGTATGGAAAGAAGAGTGGAGGATTTGTGCTCTGGATGTCTTTACAAAAGACTGATCAGAAATACTATGCAGACTATATTATATCCCTGAATTATTTTTAACTTCATGTTTTGCTTAGTCAGCTCAGTTATGTTTGCTCTGATGATGTTACTCAACAGCGGCTAAAGAGCTGTAAATAGGTTTAGCAATTAAACCAATGCCTCAGAAAGCATTGGTATCATAATAAAATACTCAAAAATGTATACCAAGCTTCTGACAAAAAGGCATAAGACACAAGGTAATGTCTATTTGCACTAATTCTCCGAGTAACACCAGGCAATGTCCTATCTTTGGTAATTCCATGAATACAGCGCTGAGGGGCAAAACATGCTGTCCTCCTGCTAATGAAGCTTTCAGCCCTGCGCCACAACCACACAGTGACAGCTGGCAGGGGAGGGGCAGGAACTACATGCCATGAAATAAGAGGGGGTAAAAATTGATTAGCAATTTTCATTTGCGCTAAGCTAAACAAAAGAAGGCTGCTGCTCTATTCTGCATATCATCATGGGGTGGGAGAGGAGGAGGGTGGGCAATGTTGACGGTGTTGGGCTGGGGTGGGAAGTGATCTTTCAGAGCTCAAGGCATCTATTGTTTAGTTAGAGAGGATGTGGTTGTGTGTATGTGTGTGTGTGTGTGGGGGGGGGGGGGGGAGCAAAGAGGGACTAGGATGGAAAGATGAGGGAACTGAGGATGAGAAAAGAGTGAAGAAAGGGGGAGGAGGAAGGTGTTCAGGGCAGTGGAAAAGCAAAAGGGTTAAAGTAAAGGATGGGGGACAGGGAAGCAAGCAGGGAGTGCTGAAGAAAGAAATAGGGATGGGAGAACTGGGAAAGACAGGGAATGAAACAGAAGGACACACTGATGAAAGACATGAAAGAGTGGGTGAAAAAGATTGGGATTAGGGATGAAAAAGAATGACATATAGGGAGCTTGAAGAGTGGAATACTGAAGGGTTTGATAAATTAAGTGTAAAGAGGAGAAAGTAATAGGGTGGGCTTTGTCTGGCAAGACAGAGGCAAGGAACACATATAAGAGAATAGGGAGAGTGTTGTCCAAGAGTTCATGACTAATTCTGAAAATTAAAGCTGGACCTGGACGGTGCCACAATGCTTTTTAAAAGACAAAAGCAAAGTGGCTGGGTGAAAAAAAATGACACCACCATCACTTTTAAAGTTATTAAAGCCATTGAATATATTGAATATAGAGGCTCTAAGAATAGAGAAATTTGCCAACCCAGAAGAAAAAAAATGCAGTACGCGTGCAGTACTGTGGCCAAGCTATGTTGTTGTATGGGCAGTTTTCTTGAAGGGCTTTTTGGCATGACCGGGATGCATGATGGCTTATTAACAGTGACACTAGTGTGCTTTAAGCGCGTGCCCACCCACGCACCCACCCACCCACCCACACACACACACACACACACACACACACACACACACACACACACACACACACACACACTAATAAATGCAAAAAAGGCGAGAAAATAGCAGCTGGTAAGTGAGTGAAAGCAGAAAAAAAATCAACAACTTTTAACCAAAACACTGTACACAACTCTAAATTTAATTTTCTGCAAGATTAAGCACAATAATGACTAGCTTTATAAAAACCCATAACTAATGGCTTCCAATGAGCCAATCTATAGGCATTGATCTGCTCAGTATCTCATAGACTCACAGTGCAAAGCCTATAAATGAAGGAGGGAAGAGGGAGAAGGCAAGAGACAAGAAAAAGGGTAGAAGAAAAAGCGTGGAAGAGGAAAGAAAATGAGAAATGGGTGATGGGAGAGAGACAGGTGCAGAGAAAAGGGGAGGGTAATGACTGAAGTGAGATGAGGAAAGTAAAGGCAAAAAGATAGAGTGCAAAAGAAAAATGGGAAATAAAAACAAAGAGTGACTCAGTATAGCTGTAATATTATATTAATATTAATATTATATTTTCTTTTTTCTTTCCAGTGAGTGTATTATACTTCAGTTGTTTTCCAGCGTTTGCCAAAAAACAATATCACTGTTTTCTGAAACACTGTACTGATGAAGCCTGGACTGTGAATACAAACCACATAGCAATACTTTTACAAATGAATTTCGGTTAACTAGTGCCAAACTTTATTCTTTACAGTTGTATATAGCCCGATTTAAAAAAACAACAAAAAAACTTTTAATATAGTGCTTTTAATTCTGGATTGAACTATAGCACATGAAATTGTTAAAATATGTGCACTAATCCTGAAATAAAAAGTAATATTTTTGCTCGCATACAACATAAAGACAATCAATAGCAACCCAGGAGTTCAAACAAACTACAATAAAAATCATCATTATATACTTTTAAAGGTTTTTAGAGCAATTAGCTGTCTAGTGGTTTTCTACATTGTTAATCCTACACTTGACAGCTTTTTAAAGGCTCACTGACTAAGATCTAAAGGTGGTGGCATGTGAGGAGGATAGAGTGAAATAAAACAATCCTCTGCTGAAAATGCACACAAGCTTAAATCCGAAGAGGGCGCCTTGCGTTAATCCCCATGGATTAGGCTTCTAAATACTTCTATTCAAGCCAATTAATTCATGCATATATCTGTCTCCGGCTCTTTTCATGTCATTTAAGATGATGGAGGGCAAATTCCTGGGAAATCAGGAGAATGTTGAATATGTATCTACATTAATGCATACAGGCTCTCTCTTCAGAATCGTGTGGCAACAAACTATACATCCTTAGGTGGTGCACATGCACATGGGCATATGCTACAACGCAGAGGTATACATTAAGATTTTAATGGGGGAATGATAGTGGGAGGGTGAGGATTGAGAGGGGCCTCCAAAAGTTGACTGACGTACTCTGACAGCTGAATACTAATCATGAGATCAACCTCTGTCTAAATCTACAGGATCTCAGTGGGACTTCTGGCTGGGAGAAGCATAGAAAGGATTAACAGTAAATACAGAAGGCTTACAAAGAACAGAGAGACACCAGTGGACAGACTCAACAACTTGAAACAAAAGGCTGAGAGGAAGAAGTAACTAAAGATGCAGAAGTTGACCACTGAGAATTGAATGATGTTCCTAAAAATATTTCTCTATCTATATTACTGTGAAGAAGGTGGCAGAAAGGAAACAAACAAAACAACAGAAAAAAAAGACAATCGTCAAAAATAGAGTGCAGAGGTTTACGCAGGTGAGATCAATCAGGGAACCAGGAAAGAGACGTGAAGTAGAACTAACAGAGGGCATGAAAGAAAACTAATCTTCAAAGTAATTGAGATACCCCAAATGACGAATCACACTAACCATGAAAGCAGAAATGAGGGAACACTGAGGGAACTAAAACAACTGTAAATAATAAAAATCAAGACATGAGCCAAAACAGGATTACAAAGCTGAAACTCATCACTAGAGTAGCCATAGAGTAGAAACAGGAACCACAGACTCAGTGTTACAAACTAACTGGAACTAACTGGAATAATAAAGAAATCCAACAAGAATCAGGAACTCAACCCAACAAACACAAGAAAAATAGGGAAACCAAACTGAAAACAATGAATATTAAACATGAACACAGAAGCCGGAAAACAATTAAAAAAACAGGGATCACAATAAACACCAACAAATTGTTTTGTTTACACTTGAATTCATTTCCTGTTTGCACTGATGTCACTAATGATTTGGTTTCCCAATGACATCATGAAGGCCTGAAGTGGAGTGCAGCCTTTAGTGTTTGAGACGTCTCAAGTCTCTGGTGTTTGTGTGCATGATTTTCTGGTTTTGGGACTCCGTTGTGTGTACATGTGTGTGTACACATATAAGCAGGCTGGAAGGCAGCAACCGCTGCATAGAGTATTAATAGGACCTCATATCACCCAGGAAGGCTTCCAGATAAATAGAAGCTCACATCAGGCTTCAGTCTATGATCAGATTACAACTCCTGAGCTATATCCACATTTTGATGACTGGTATATAAAAGTCTGCTTGGAAAAACGTTATGGTAGTAGCAAAAGACTGACAGAAAAGAAAACATTAGCAAACATAGTAAAGATGTCACGTAATTAAAGCAATTGTATCTACATTTTTTTTTTTTTTTACGAAGACTACACAACACTGACACTGGTGACGTGCAGCATAGTTAAACAGAAGACTTAGCAAATCCACAAAACTTTACATAACAAATCAAATGGGCACAAACATGACAAATTGTTGAATATATTACCACTGATGGTAATTGCTATAAACTTCTTGACCAGTTTTCGATCCTAAACCACAACTTACTGATTATGGGGCCACATGTTATGAGCAACTGGTCTGAGTATATGGCTGTACCCAGAGTTATAGCCCTGACTTAACGATTTATCAGTAAATGTGTAAATGCCTGTTAAATTTACCAAACTTACCATTGGAAGTTAACTTTACAATGATGGGTATACCACTTAATATGAATCTTCATAGGTATTAAATGCACCTAGTCATTTCTTGGCTCAAGGAAACAATAACAAAGACTGCTTGATGAGGAAATGCTTATATTTGTATCATGTATAAGCTTCAACATCCCAAACATTAAAGCTTGTAAGTGCAAGCTGTACCTATCTTGGCGATATAATTAGTATATAATTAGTCTTTAACTTTGAGTTTATAGCACTGATCCTCTTACCTGATATTCTTCAACTTAGGTAACTGCTGTAAGGTGTGCTCAGTCCGCGGATACTGTAATAAAGTAAAAAAAAAAATTATATTCTGCCGCTGCTTTGTTAGAATTACATAGGATTAAGTAACACATTGCAGAAGATCGTACCAAGGAGACTAGCAGCGTTTCACAAGGTCTGTAAATTTAAAGACATTTAAAAAAATGCTGATATGAATGTAAAATGTCATTCACTCGATCGTTAAACTTTGCATTTCTCCAAGTGCTAAGCTCTGTCTCTCCTTTTCCTCCAATTCTCTTGTCTTTTAACAGTCACTCTGACTCTCTGTCACTATGATCTGACATCAGTCCGTCTGATTGGTCGACCCAACTCGTGCACTAACCAGTGACATGCTTTAATTATTGAGCGGCTGACCTCAATTGGTTGGCTGGAACAGCTTAAAACACATTTCTCCACACACAAACACTGCATGCACATACATGCACACACTTTTACACACTATGATCACACACTCACAAACTCAGTACATTCTGCACACTTACAGGCTCACCCTGGGGATAGTTTCTAAAGTCTAAATATATACTGTGGACACCATCAACACTGCCTGTTACTTCTCTTAGTTCATTCATGCTAAAAGCACATTAGTTATGATAAGAAGCATGCCGCATTAACATGTGTTTATACCAAATATATGATTCTAAAATATACCTAAAAATGGGGAATAAATACAGCTGAGATATTACCCAAGAGTTGCTTTCAGAACAAGCTACGTTGTAGTACTTTTTATGTTATTAACCTATTTACAGACGCTTTAAAAATCTTGAAATACAGATAACTGTGAACAGCGTTGTAACACTACTGTTACTCTTTAAGACAACAACATCATAATCCACTGAAGTACTCTACATGGTCATCCCATTTTTACATTTTTAAAAATATATTTTATGATAAAAAAACTGGAGCAGAATAAAATTAGAAGAAACACCCACCAAAAATGGATGTAGTAATGCTAATTAAGTTATTTAATCTTTTATTTTATTTTCATTAAAAAGAGACAATTTAAATTAAGTTTAGGATTCTTTTTAAATTCAAAAATGAACATGTGCAGTATAAAATTTATGACACAACACAGATGTTGACTGGAAACATGAATCCTGATATATCTTTCATAACTGGTGCAGCGAGAAAGAGAAATGAGACACATCTTTAGGTATGACATGTATGCACTTACTATGCTATAATTTAATATCCAAATATATCTTTGAGAGTATGATCAGTGGTAACATCCTGCAAATGATCAAACACAGGTGATACTGGATAGCCACATTGCTTCATGAGACATGATGCAACCAGTGCATTTTTAGATTAGGGTGTAATGGTATCCTACCTTTAGTATTAAATATAGTCCCTCTGGTTCCACTTCATTTCAAATGTGAGAGGGTGAGGGTGTTTTATCTTTCTGCCAGCATTACAACGTCAAGTGTTTGGCACTCAAAGCAGTAAAGTGGCACACGTCTTCAGTAATGGCATTCATCTCAAGAATGCCTTCAGAAACATAAGTGACATGTTGTCTCTCATTATATTTTGATGAGTGTAACCCAGCTGGGCTCTACGGCATGCTGTGTGGCTTGTGGTCTATGATTAGTTGCAAATAGTTCAATGGGTCACACCACTTGGCTCTGTTCCCAAGACCTCACAAGGTTCGGACACACAACCCCCCAAACCACATGGCCACATTTCGAGCGCAGAAACTGAATTCGAATTAGATGAGCAGGTACATGAGATTTATCTTTAGATTTGCAAGCCAGTGGTAAATGTAATGTCTGTAAATTAAGTCTTCAGGATGCCGATTGGTGTATAGAAGTGCTATTGTGATTGCCCTTGCTACAACAGGAAAATAATAGTTTAAGTTTGCTCTGAACAGGAGTCCAGTAAAAGTTTGGGGTTTTTTTTTGGACATTTTAACTTTATTTGTATACAGCAGAGACAGACAAGAAATGGAAAGATTAGCAGGGGAATGGCATGCAACACCTGTCCAGGAAGCTGGGATTTGAAGCACGTATTCAGCTATAAGGTTATTTTATGCCAAGGTTTTTTTCTGAAGTTACAGGTGGTTCCAAAACTATTCCAACGATCACTACTGTGAGAAAGGGCATGTTTATTTTACTGTTATACCTGTGAAATTTCAGCTGTTTAATCTGGACAGTTTTGAAATGAAAATAGACAACTAACCAGAACAGACACGCATGTGCATGCTAGACAAACGATACCCACTGACATCACTCACACACACAAACAAATGAACACAGTCAAACAGAGCTCTCAACATGGAGCTTCATGCATGCATGCGTGCGTCTCTGAAGTTTGGCAGTGTGTTTCTTTAGTCCATACGGCGTTTTGTATTTGCCATAATCCCCTGTCAGCAACACTTAGGCAGGCAGACAATAGCAGAGAAGATCGGCAGCCAAACCCCCTTCACTCTGAGCTTGGCAGGTCAGTGTGCAAGCAGCAGGTTACACACACACACAAACACGCACACACACACACACACACACACACTCACAAACACACACATACGTACACTAACTCTCACAAGCGGTACTGTACTGTACATATCCATGAAGCATACACACACTTAGATACACACACTGCAAACACACATGTCCTGCTGAGATGCACGTTACTCACACCTTCTCGCGGCTCTCTTCAAAGAGTTGTGGTGCAGTTCTCAAGGACACGGCTGTCTGAGATCCTCTCTCTTTCTCTCTCTCTTCTTATCCTTGCATACTCTCTCTGTCTCTCTCGCACTCTCTCATTTGCTTCACGGCTGCAGGACGCAGGACAACAGATGCAAGTGTGTCGCTGCCTCTCTCTTCTCTTTATTCATTCCTTTTCCCTCTCTCCCTTTCTCTCCCCTTTCCTCTCTTGGTCTGCAGCTAAGAGGCAGAGCACATTCTCTAAGCCATGAAGCAGAGCTTCTCTCTTTTTTTTTTCCAAGTGCCGGGTAGTATGAGAACGAGGAAGTGAGAGAAAGAAGAAGGGAGGGAGGAAGGGGAGGAAGGAATCAACTGACCAAACTGATGTGCCACTCCAGGACACTAGTGTTCTGCAGCCAGCCAGAATGCTGCTGCGGGAAAAAGCAAACAGTTTTACTGTAAGGTATCAGCCTTACAGTAAGGCTGTAGCAGAAGCAGTGGAAACTTCCCATATGTTCCAGCTTTGCAAAAAATGGAAAGGAACAAAAACATTTAGAAGAAATGATGGATTAATGAAATAAATAATAAAAAATTATTTTAAAAAAAGGGCAAATAATTAAACAAACAAGCAAACAAACAGGAAACAACAGAACAACCTGATGAAAAACACTGAATTTAAGCATATATGGATAAAAGGAAAATGTTGAAAAAAGAGGAAAAGAAAATAGAAGAGAAGAGAAATGTCTCGACAAGAGGAGAAGAGAGAAGTGGAAAAAGGAAGTCTAAGTATTCCCTAAAGCCTCGCTGTCTCTTCTGAAAAATGGTCCCTGCAGGCCAGATCCAAAAAGAGGGAACACAAACAAACAGAGAGAGCAGAAACAAACATCTATTTATGGAGGAGGGGGTCCAGTTTCCCAACCACATTTGCAGCTTTTTTGACAGTGTTACCAATTCAGCAGTTTACAAGTAACAACTATGTTTAAGAGGAGACAGAACAGAGCGAGAAAGAGAAGAGAGGAGAGAAGCGGCAAGGAAGTCTGTTAAAAATGGTGCCCCCCACCCACAAATCTGAGTCATTTAATACAAATATGAATAATATTATCAATATTTAATATTACATTTGAACATTAAAGCAATTTAGGAGTTTATTTTTGGGGGGTACTTTCTAAATTTATGTCAAGTCCTGGCATTGTCTTCCTTCCACTCTCCATCTCTCAGCAACACTTGAAAACATTTTAGCCAAGTGATTTTATCTTTTTTTAAATTTGTATGTGTACATGCATTGCTGTGGACCACTGATGTATTAATAGCTTAAGTGAATATAATACATAAGATGGATTGTAAAGAGAAAGGGATTTGTGTACATATGCAACGCATTTCTGAACATAACAATGAAAGATCCACAAATTGCCTTGTCGTTTCATTAAAAAGATAAATAAATATAACAGTGCGGTCTCTATGATTGTGCAAAATTCAGGCAACAGTAGCACAGCATTGAGGATTATTATGTTATTTTTCTTGGATTTCAAAGAATCATAGTGGGAGTGGAAGACTTGGATTATCATGATCCCCATTTTATCCTGAACTATGCAGCCCTCAGGCCAAACGAAAGCCATTCTGCACTGATGAAGAACCAGCAATTGATTTGCTATGGAAATACACACATCAGCAGTGGCTTATCACACATGGGATCAATCAGGCTAGTTTTTGTCACGGTCTGGCTGGCAGACCGTGGGGATGTGGGGAAGGAGGACCCAGGCGCGGAGCTCAAAGTTCAAGCAGTGCGTTTATTTACAGAGGGTGATATCAAACAACAATAAATCCCCGTGTTTTTCCCCAGACTCCCGTGTCGTGTCCTCCAAGTGCTCTCTGCTCCCGTGTCTGCACTCCCGGTGCTCGCTGCTCCTTAAGCCTTCCACGCTCCTCCTGCGGGAAACAATAGCGGCAGTAGTCAGGACACTGAACAATGGCAGGCATACACTACACGACCAAAACCTAAACTGGGTAACTAACGTGGAGTCCCAAGCAATGATCCCGCGTCGGTGGGAGCTCCAAGACTCTCCTAAGTAGCTCCCCCGACGAGCCCTGATCAGCGGCAGGTGTGTGGCTTCGGGTGTGGCCAGTCCTTCCGCAGGGCCACACCCCTCAGGCCTGCAGGTGGCTGAGCTCCATCCTCCAAGCATCCCCGCAGACATAAACACACACACTCACATCTACAATCATGGAGGAGAGCAGCAGCAATACCAAAATACATATAATAATAATAATAATAATAATATAATACATAACTGCTCAGGGATCCTGGGTCGCCCAGTCCCAGGACCCTGACAGTTTTAGTTAAAATTAAAATGTTTCACATACTCTGCTCGCACAGCAGACTGGGTGGTGTTTGAGGCTTTTTATCCATCGCCTTTGTTCGTGAGTCATTTGACATAATTGTGATGGATGGATGTGTTACATTTTGAATCAAATATTAGCAAGTAACTAGAAGGGGACGTGGAGAACGCCAAAGCCAGAAGAGGGTTTTGGTCATTCGCCTTGGTATCTTTTGCTCAGTGACAAAAGCCAGACAATCAACAATAAAAAAAATCCTTATCTTGGCTTCTGAATGGTGAAAAGTAATAGTAAAATGTGATTAAGTTTGATTTCAGGTTCACTCAGTATCTTGTAAACTTTCCTTAAACTGAATAATGATTTCTTTTCCTTTATTTTATTTGGCATGCGGACAGTGTAAATGTCCCACAATGGTATGGTATAGTTTGGAATCATTCATTTTTGTATACATGCAATATGTCTACAAGATAAAAACTTTATTTAGAAAAATGCAGTGCAGGAACTGACGTGTGGATAAGACGGATGAAAAGGAACGAGCGGCGGAGACGAGTTTTGGCAAAAGAAGCAGGAAGAACAGGTGAAAGAAGGGAACAGGGCAGGGAGGGAGATGATAAAAGCAGGGACACAGTGGAGGAGAAGCAAAAGAGGGTGGAGGGCAAGGACGGGGTGAAGTGTGTAACTCACTCCTGTCCCCATCACCAGCGCCCAGTCCTAATTTACCCAGAACAATCAATCAGATCAGGAGGCAGACACTGATAGAGGACTACCATGCAACAGGATCCACCATGTGCGCACACACACCGAGAGAGATGGAGGACTTGCATGCAACAGGATCTATTCACACACACGTACTTTTATGCTGACTAAAGAGAAAAAGTTTGCAGCTCATATTTGTAGCCTCTGCACTGACTTCTACCAAGTAGACTGTACTGTGTACCAAAGTCACCGCAGCTGGGGTCATAATGGGAGGTCAGGGCCCATGAGAGAGAACGAGCACAGAGGGAACAGAACGGGAGTGAGAGAGCAAGAGGGTGATGGAGAAAAGAGGGAGAGGGAGGAGAACAACAGCCATCAATAGGAAATGAGAGAAAGTGAGAGGGGGGGGGCACATTGCAAAAAACGTAGGACAGAGGACAAAGTGATCATGCCCTGCAATGCTCTCGGAGAAAGATGAATGCACCAACAAAGAAAGAAAACATCGAACAAGGCAAGAGAAAAATGTGGCTTAGTACAGCTTGGATACAGCAGACTTTGTAAAGTAAACACAGAGAGGATCTGCAAGAGTACTCCTTGAGAGTGATGGATAGCCCCCGCGCACACTCACCCGATTTATGCAGCCATACTTCCACATACACTGCTAATTTCTGTCATGCAGGATAGACTGTAATCCTTAAGGGTGTATTTACTATCTTTCAGATAAGCTTTGTGTCATGCTTTGCGCAGTGTTCATCATAAAACCCAGAGTGACTGTAACTCAAAGGAAAAGGTAAATTCTGAGGTTCTTGGTCAGTCCCCACCACTTTTTGTTCACATGAATTGTAAAGGCTAGTTAGGTGGGTGGGAGGTTAAAGGTCTTTTTAATGAAAAAGCATTATCCAAAATAAAATGATCTGAAACTTTCATAAATGACGGAAGCACTAATTCTAATTGATTGATTCTTAAGTAAACAACTTAAGATTCTAATTGAATTTGCCTGAATCCAGAGATAAACATTTGCATTAACTGGAATCCCCTTTCATTGTGACGTTTACATTGCATTTAGCTGTTGGTTGCCAGGTAGGGATTTGTTGTTTTGGGCCAGATTCATGTTTACTCAGTGGCTGTTAGCAAGATCAAATAATTAAAAATCAAATACATCCCTTGACCCTCTGGTTAGAGAGGCTCAAGAAGAGTCTTTTAAACAACTGGGGCACACTGTGACATTAAAAGGTGTTCTCTAAGCAATTCTAGGCAATTTACAGTAGGAGACTTTTGTGAGGAAGTATGAAATTAATCAAAGTCAGAATTGCTGTTATGTATTTCAGTGACGTATGCTGCTAACAAAGTTTTCTTTTAGGTTACAGAAAATGATTGTTTTGGGGTGATCCATTTTGAGGCACAGTTGTTCAGGTGCATGCTACATATGTGTATATGGCAGGGTGGTAAAATCCAGTTATTTGCTGTTTGTCATTCCCTTGTTTTCTCTTCCACATTTCCTGTCCAAGTAAATATCAGGGCAAATATTAAAAATAATGAACTTTAAAATAAACACATATTTTGGCATCCAGTTCTTAAGCATCATTGCACATGTAGGCTACAAACTGTGGCTATCATTTTAAATCTCACACTTCCCCATGTAATAGCCCATTTATTATCTCTAACTATCCTGAAAATTATGCAAACCTCACACTATATACGATATAACTATTCAGGCAAACTGTGCGCTATTTAAGTCCTCTTGTTATCATATCATGATAAACATTTATTACACTTCAAGGTGTTGACCTGTAAATGTGGTGGATTGAGACTCCCTTGACATGTTGTCATGTCAATGATTACCATACATCAGAGTGTCTTCACTTCCTGGTACTAATATAGTTGCAGAGAATATATTTCTACAGCAAACAACATCATGAATCTCCAACCCATAAAATTGAGTAAATTGAATTTATGACTAATTTATTTGACTTAAGACTAATTGGAGCAATGCTTTATTTATCCTGTAAATTATCTCATAGTGCCTGTCTGTCTGTGTATGTAAGAGAGAGAGGAAATATAAAATCCCCCCTATTTATTCTAAAGGATGACACATTTAATTTAGGCCCTGCAAAAGAAATTAAAAAGCATAGCTGTTATTAATGAAGATGGAGCCTAATGATGGCAGGCCACATAATAAAAGACATGCGCACACACATGCACGGACAGTGTGAGGACATTTAGCTTACTCCGAACAAAACTTTGTTATAACAGATTCCTCTTAAAATACTGGCTCTCTGTTAGAATGTTAATTTTAATGAGGTATAAAGCTTTACAGCGATGCTAGTTGATTATCTGTGCTGCAATTAACTTGTAGAATAAGGATTCTTTTACAGTCACATCATGTGAGGCTTAAAATCATCTTAATTCATGAGAGAAATGTAAAATCTATTCCTTATATCACAAGATTTCAGTGTCAAAGTGCAGTGCACGGACACTCAAAGTCATATACACTTTTAAAGTCGTTGAGAGTGTAAATTGAACAGAAAAACAAGCTGTAGTCTTAGTCTTCCCTTAATTTTGTTACAGGTTTGCCAGTCTCATGCTATTAAATGTATAGCCTGCATAGCACTTCTATTGATTAACAAATGACAACAGCGTCAATGTGTCGCAATGTGCACTTGAGGTCAGGGACTTATTGCCTTATTTCAACTCTTTCTTTCCTACCTCTCTCTTCCTCTCATTCTCTAACCTTCTCTCTTATCCATCTCTTTTCTATCTTTCCCTAACAGTCTTCCTTCCCTCTTTCTAAATAGATATTGAAGTTTTCTATTTAAGGCAGATGCTGTTTAACTTCCTTGGGGTTGGAAGTGAAAGGCAGGCAGAGGGCCATCCATCTCGCTATCCACCTGCTGACATCTTTAAATGCTATTGACACCCACTGCCAGCATTAACATGCAAAACCGCACTGCATGTTTGATTTCATTAGCTCATTGCGCACAGGGTTTTCTCCTGCCCTGTCGGTGGGATTCTGGCTACAAATATTGGATTGGATGCAGAACTGGCAAATTTTCCAACTTCTTTGAAAAATGCAATTTATACACTGTACTATGTAAGCTGTATGAGTCTCAGAGTTCACTGACTAGACAATGTCCTTACTAAACAGTGTAATTAAATACAGCTTTCTATATGTGTTTTTTTTTCTTCCCAGTATCTTTGATGGTATAGATTGTTCGGTTACTAGTCCAAATACTAGTCCAAATTCAAGACATACAAATAAAAGGTAACAAAAAACACTTGGAGATCCAATGACCTGAAAAGGCTAGCTACTTGGCCACCCAAAAAGAGTGTTGCTAAATACTCACCTTATATTCATGCTAAAATCACTTAGATTATTAATAAATCAGTTTGTGAACAATTTTATTGATGGCTTCAAGGTGAAATGAAAAATCCAAACAAACAAGGTCCAGGATGTGCCACATTTTGTGGGCGATTCTGTGGGATAAGCCAAAGTCACTTGTTATGTCAAAATGTAAATGAAGCTGTAATATCTAGATATTTTGTTGTGGGAAAAAAAACAAACAAAACTTTTGCAACAGTCACCAAACTTTCTAGGAAGCTTTTTAGAAAATTTGATTAATCTAGACAGGCAGATTTTATGATAACCACTGAAATTTCTGATTTCATTTTCACCAATACTACAATACAGGGTTTCAGACTAAATTCATACTTAACACTTTTTAATTTAATTAATTTAATTACAACCGTGGCTCATCGATTACTGAGGCAATTTATGCTGCGCACCTAACCTGCTCAGTACTTACTAGTCAATCTGTTAATAGGGAAATAGTACCACAATTTCCAGAAAAGCCCCTGGACTTCAGTGTACAGGTTTAGGTTTATATTACTATGGGATAGCTTTATCGCAATTACATTCACACCACTGCTTTGGCTGTAGCACGTATTATGTGTTAAATGTCTCATTTATGTCAAATATTTTGATCATCAATGTAAAACCAGTACCTCTGCTGCCAGTACTCCTGTCCACATTTGCAACTGGTCATGCGCTACCAGTGCAACCCTTTCACCTGACCACATTTGTAGCCAGACTGATAAACACTGAGCTTACATATCGAGCTGACAACCTTCATGTGAACACTTACCCTGACTGCTGCTGTTGGGGTAGGTGAAGTAAGGTAAGGAGACAGTATTTTGGGTTTGTTGAACTTGTTTCATAGTACAGACCTCAGGGCTGAGCAGTAACTGCCTTAATAATTGCCTGGAGGTGATTAAAAAAAAGTTGGCTGCTGAGTGGCAACACTTCTTCACACTTTTTCCTTCATATTTTACAAAGATCTAACATTGTTTCCCATTAATGTGCTGTAGCCTCAGGGTATACAGTGGTGAACCACATTAGAGAATACTGTAAATATAACTGAGGTTATCATTGTGAGCATCTAAATACTGGACTTCTGAATTTGGTTTTCTCTTGTTTAAAGTCTAAGCAAAGTATTTTGTGTCCACATATAGGCCGAAATACTACTCTCTGATAAGGGGTAATATAGCCACCAAGCTGGTTTGGTATTATTAGCGAGTAACAATGTATTTTTGTTTTAAATTATGTTATATTTTAATCATAACTATCTTTTTAGCCAAAAGGGATTTACCAGCACATTTCCATAGCAGAAAAAATAGAGCTGCCTATGAAGTTAAACATGAATTTAAGCCAGTAGAGTTAAAAATTACTTTGCGATGTTACTCAATTAAAATTTTTGATACCACTGAGAATTTACAGTGACAGCTTAATTAAAAAGCACATTTTTCAAATGTGAGAGATGATGCAAAACACATTGATAAGTATCAATTTAGGACTGCAAGTTTATTTTTCTATTTCCAGGATGATTAAAACAAGCTTCTCTGTCTGTAGTTTTCTATTGCTCCCTCACGGGCTCAGACACACACAGCCATACACTCTGCGCACCGTAGGCTGGAAAGCCGAGTACTGTATCTTTGCTGCCACCTATTGCAGATATCATACACGCCGTCTCCCAGTGCCAGGAGGCTTTACTCCTACTTTGTCTCCTGCTCAGGCTTTGGGTCTTTTAATCCTGCCAAGTGGGGTTTCAAACACACTCACAGTTCCCAGGCTCTTCAGCACTGCGGCAGGCCTTAGGTGGCCCGGGATTTTGTTTTCACATTTGGCAATGTGTGAGGCGTTTGTGATATGCTAATTTAATCATTTTTGTCCACTCCTCCCCTACCCTCTCTCCCTTTTGCACCTATCAATCTAATCACTTATGGGGGGGGACAAATACAGAAACAGAGAGAGAGAGAGGAAAAAGAGCTTTTTGCATGTGCAAATACAACAACAGCCTGTTCATCTATGAGGACATGCAGCTTGGCCGGCACCCTCCCCCAACTTTCATATGTACACAGATACACACAGACACACACGGCTCCCAAATGTTTTTAATTTTAGTGATGGTTCACTTTAATTACTATGAAAATTAAGTCAAATGTAATCGGTGGATTAATGTGACCAATGAGATAATTCAGATGCACGGTGATGGGAGCTGGGTGGATAAATCATAAATCTCCACCAAAACACCCCATATGGAAAAGATACATATAAATCTTATAAAGTTTGTATCTGTCTTGTGTGAAACTTGTATGAAAAGCATGTGAGAGTGAAAACAGATATAAGATCCCTTGAAAAATTATATGATGAAACTTGTATGTTTTGGATACTTACTAAAACAATGTATGAAAGTAATGAGAAAGTGGCCACTTTCATGAGTAAATCATGTAAGCCTTATATGATTTACTCATGAAAGTGGCCACTTTCATGAGTAATCACATATAAGTTTTTACTATTTCTTTTCCATATGGGACTGAAGGAGCCAGGTAGAAGATACTGAACTCTACAACAAGTGTGGTGTAAAGTTAGACTTCCCATCTATGTTATAAAAAGGACTACATTGAGCTGGTGAGTAGGTGTGGTCTCTTTTCAATTCTTAACACTTTTCCCACTATAATGTCATTTTGAAAGTCATAATTCAATAATCATTAGTTCCATAATAATCATTATTTATAATCATTAAATAAATTCAGTTTCGTATAAAATATAATAAGCTGAAAAGTCAAAAAGTCCTGCTCTGACGTGTCATATAATCTACGTGAGTAAAGATCCCACACATTTTGTTAATGTGGAACACTGAAATAAATGAACACGAACAGTATGTCTTGTTGAAGTTGGATTTTTTTTCATATTGTAAAACATCCGGTAAAACAGATTGACATATTAATTCATGTTAATCAAAGGTTGCATAAAACTGTTGGGCAGTTAGTGCTAAAATGGTTATTCTGCTACCCTGTGGTGAAATTTGCTGTATGCATGCAGAGAAGCTGTGATGTTCATGGCCAGTGTTACACGCGTCCGCATCAGAGCTACGTCGTAAGTTAAGCCACAACCAGAACGCTAAGATGCAACATTTTATGTAACCTGACGAAGACGTAACTACACATCAGGTCGATGAGTACCACAAGGACTTGAATGATGTGTAAGGTTGCGGTGTAGGGACAAAACGAGTTTCTGCTTACCATGTGAGTTAGAACATAGATTTCCCACAAGTCTAAATCAAGCTGCCCTTGATGTTTAGTTTACATCAAGGGCAGCAGAGATTAATTTAAATTTAAGCTGATCACACTGATTAGGGTCACTCACTGAATTCCAGCTTTATAGTGGGATTGCAAATTAGCCATTATGCATATAACATAGATTTTGTTAAATTCAGTTGGATAAATCCACAATAAAACTGTGAATGTTAGTGTAGCAGCAACACAAGTCAGCTGACAACCCCACGCACCACCACTACCAACCAATGTCAGGGTTCCCACAATTCCCAAACCTTACTTTGTAACCTGACTGTATTCATTTGCCTTTTTAGGTGTGGAGGCAACATCACCTATTTTTAATATAGGCAACAACAAATACAGATTTTTTTTCCTCTTTGTTTTATGCACCAATTGTGCTCTGTGTGTAGCACATGTAGACGCTACATGTTTAGCAACGGCTTTCCTTAAAAATATATGTGGTAGAAATGCTCTCTAGAGACCTACTTTTTACTTTTATACATTCATACTTCACACTTTTGGGGACATCTTGAGTTCAGTAATACTTCGACATTTACCAGAATATTTTTAAGTGAAGAATGTTTGTACTTTTGCCGACTCTTGTCACTTGTCCAGACTAAAAAAAGAACACTGAAAATTTTCCATCTAGAAATGGATTACCCTAAGCATTATCCCAAATCCATTTAGAATGCAGTGAAAGCATACCAGAATAGAAAAAACTCCCTGAAACAATACAATTCATGGATTGGCATCCCCACAGCCTGGACCTCAACATTATTGAAATGGTATGAGATTATCTTAACAGAGAATGCATTAAAAGTCAGCCTGTGTCTGAAGAAGAGCTTTGGTATGTCCTTTAAGAGAACTACACCTGTAGACTACAGAAGACCACAAGAAAGTTTGCCTGAGTTCAGTTGAGAGAGTGTGCCATAGAAATGGATAGAGTAGAGGCATATATGGGGCAAATGGGTGAAATTAATGGTGCTGACATGACCTGATTTAACAACACAGTTGCAGTAATACTGTATAAAATAGCAACAAAACTAAGTCTGTCCACAACTTTTCGTTATGACAACTGTCGAGACAGGAGAGATGACAGCTCTTCTCATTTTGACATTCACTCATTTTGGCAGAGATTTCAGCTGAACTGATTTGTTTGTGCTCTGGCAGATTTGCTTCTTGCCATTTAGCCACCAATAAAGATTTTAAGGTTTGATGCATAAACACACGTACACACACAAAACAAAACAACGAAAACATTTCATGTAGAATGCCCAGCTCTACCAGGATTGTGAAGTACTGGCATTTTCACCAAAGCTTTTGGTGTCTCACAGCTATGCACAAGTTGTATTGTAGTGCCTTTTCCATGCAACAGTGGGTTAATTAGCAACATAAGGGATCTGCTTTAGCCACAACCACAATTTGTTGCTGACAAAAGACACCTGATAAAGAACATGGTGAGATCCTTAACATCCTGTTTTCCCTGGTTAAAATTCCATAACCAGAGGGCAGTTGCCTGCCCACTGGAGTGTTTGACCTTTAGAAATTCTCATCCTTTGTTTTACCAGTGCGTCTTCTAGTCTGGCTGTCTGGTCTGTCGTCTTCCACACCCTGAATGTTATACCATTTAACACCTACCACCTCTATTTAACACCAACACATAAATTATACCCTTAGACCAGACTTGTTCTTTCATGTCTAATATTTCGTTACATGGAGCCATAACACGAACCGATAGAAAAGTTAAGTAGTGAAAAGTAGTTTTGTCCATTGTCTCTAGCTCACATTCCCCTTACTTACGTTCTTCATTTTCTTTTACGGCATCTCTTGACTTTCTTGTCTTCCTTCTCCTCCACATTCAGTCCCTTATTGTTCTTCCTTCTTTCTCATCTCCTTCTCTCCCTCTCTTCTCTTAATCACAGAGTGTGAGGGAATTGATAACCGTCTATTACCATATGTTGCTTTGTGATTAATGTTCTCAGGTCTTTCTCGTTGTTTCTCATTCATAGCTCATGTCATGGCCCATAAAATAAAACCTAAAAGAGATCTGCCAGATGATTCCCACTCTTAAATAAAAAAAGAAGAAGAGGGCAACAGAAAGAGACACTCAGAGGAGAAGATACTGATACAAAGGGCAAGAAGAGAGATGCAGGAAGAAACACTGTGAGAAAGTCAAAGATGAAACAAGGGGAAAAGAAAGAGTTGTTCGTGCTATGTCACTGATTGAAATATTTAGTTCCATTTTGTCTGGCAGAGCAGGTGTCAGCGTTCTGCCAAATGGAGTTATTAAGGGCATAAATCTGAGGCAAGAGCTGATTTGTCGCACTCATCATGGCATATTTATAAGGTACTACCATTCTGTTATGAATCTACTGATAACAAGTGACAAGCACTACACGGACCAACCACCAACATGAGTGTGAAGGAACAATTTATGTAATTAAATGTTTGTTCATTGTTCAGTCATACGACATGTATTGAGTGTGTTGTCCAGCCTATTTTTCACTTGCTTAACAGTTGCAATATTAAAAGTGTTGCTCATACTGAATGAATGACAAGACATGGCAGATTTATGATAGGAATACGCCACTCCCATCAGTTTTATGAAGGTTGGTACTGTGTTTAGCTGTCTTTTTGGCAATTAAAGCACTGTACACTACCTGCTCATTACTAAAGAACACAATTATATGTTTTCAACTAAGAATCTCCTTGAACTTTAAATTTAACTGATGCTCAAGAACATAGAGGAAATAGAAATGTAGGTGGCAGCAGACTTGCACACCATCTCAACCTGCACTGAAGCCACAGAGAGAGTGATGCTGAACTGAACCCCTGCAGCTTCATTTATGGAAACCTTGATACTGGTTTCTTTCTTCAGGAAGATCATTTCGACCGAAAGCACTTTGCGTCATCGAGTCTAAACAAGAAGTCAGTTTTGGCTGCTAGGGATGAGGAAAAGCGCACCTCCGTAAAGAAAAAGACTA
Source organism: Aulonocara stuartgranti (assembly GCF_965226115.1). Taxonomy (NCBI): domain Eukaryota; kingdom Metazoa; phylum Chordata; class Actinopteri; order Cichliformes; family Cichlidae; genus Aulonocara; species Aulonocara stuartgranti. The sequence goes on along the minus strand of NC_138939.1, from coordinate 14,177,729 downwards.
TGCTATAACATATATATTTTTTACAGGAATCAGTGCAGCACAATAAGGTTTCATCTAAAATACCTTCTTTTCATAATAAGTAAAAGCAACAAATACAAGTGAATATAAAATTTGATTAATTACCAGGCCTTAGTCCATATGTATGTTGCTGAGGGAGTGCATATTTCAGCTTTGTAAACTCTGGCAAGCTCAGATCAGTTTCCAGATGGCAAACACTTAAACAAATGAACACACACATTAGTAATTTGAAAATCTCTGTGTAGGTGATGAAATTTAGCAAATAAAGTGGGCTGGAGTGTCAAGGGGGCCCGAGGGCCAGTACATGGGATCGGACCCAAAAGCAGACTCAAAGGATACAACAATAAAAATTAACAGACTTTATTGTGCACAGAGATATGAGATAATGGGACGTGGGGATGCAGCGGAAGTCTCTGACGTGAAGGCTCGAAACAGAGGGAGAGGGTGCTTGGCTCTAGAGTGAGAAAAGCAGTTAACTGGAGATATGATTAAATCTGTGGTTACAGGCTTACTTGGAGGTGGAAAGCGTGAGGCTCTGTCCGAAAGACAGTTATCCAGAGGAGATGACAGACAGGAGGGCAGGCAGATGAGAGCAGTGAGTAGCTTTGTTTCCAAGGCAAAAAGGGTTGCAGGGTTATGCAGTGAATCTTAGAGTAGCGACCAGCATCCAGATGATTGTGCTGCAGGTGAGTTAACTTAGAACCGTGATGAGTAAACTGGAGATCAAGGTGAATATAACCATGATGTAGCTGGCGGAGAGTGGAGGACTGAGCTGGTTGCACGTATTGCCTCATTGATTGCTGAGATGGATTGCAGGTGGAAAAACAGGTGAGGAACCGGGGTGGACACAGGAAAACGCAGGACTCAAGTAGAAAAACACCAGACGCTCACTGGGATCATGACATGGAGTGGTGACCCAGCTGACATAACAGTACAACTTCCTGTTCTTTCTTTTGATTGTTTGGTGTCAGAATTCATTCAGCTATCAAGTGAAATGTATAATATTACTGTGAGAAGATACAACCGCTGCAAAAGCTGCTTTGTTCTAAGATACAAATACAGTACTGTGCAAAAGTCTTGATCTACCCACCACTCCTTCATATTTTTCTTTCAGGGAGCCAGACTTCATGGTAATTTTCAATGTGGTCTTCAGCTAGGTCTTTAGAGTTTTTCTTTGGTTATTAGCTACTTGTTCTGTCTATTTCTTGTACACGACCATTTTCAGAGGAATGTTTTTGACCTATAAATCATTCTAGCACAACAATTACCAGATATAAGGGCTGAATCAGTGTTCATTGATGACTCAATACAGTACAAATAGGGCTGGGCTATATCACACGGTAATACAGGTGTAATTTTGAAAATGGAATATCGCGATAGAATATGGGTAAAACGCGCATGTGCAGTGCCTATGTTTACATACGCACATGGTGGCGACGGAGAATGAGAAGAGCGAAAGCGGATCGTTAAATGAAACGGAAAAAACCAGAACTGGTTTGTAAAAATGCTGCAACTTCAGTGGTGTGGAACTGGTTTAGCTTTCGTCCATCAGATACACAACAAAGCACTATTTTTGGTAGAGCATGCTAGCGGGCCGTCATTATTACCGTGTTGTTTGGAAACTACGGCACACTTGAAATCAATCCTTTGATTTTTCTGAAAATCAACAGTGCCCCTTATAATCCCGTGTGCCTTATGTATGAATTCTGGTTGTGTTTACTGACCTCGAAACGATTTTAAGTGGTATCTGTCAAATGTTTTAGTATGACTTTGCTAAGCTACGAACCTGCTTGATGGATTGTCGGAGCATTAAGGCTATCGTAGGCAGGTGCCTCGCGGAGTGATACGTACTGTGCTTCAACATAATATTACCGTATTGTGTCTGTATAACCTCTTTTTAAGTTTTGTGGATATTATACATGGTTATGCTGAGGATATGTCAGCCAATTTCCACTGGAAATGCCTTTTGATTAAACTGTCAGCAAGGAATTTGCTCTGTTACATTTTTATATAACTTTAATGCACATAAAAAACAGCTGCTTGTTTAAGTGAAAATACATTGATGGGTTTTTTTTGCACTAATAAAGTTGTGGAGTTCCATCCATTTCCATCCATTCGCTTCCGCTTCTCCTTTTCACTTTGGGGTCCTTAGGGACTAGTAAAGCGCTATATAAATACAGGCCATTTACCATTTACCATTTTTCAGGGTCGCGGGGGGCGCTGGAGCCTATCCCAGCTGTCATAGGGCGAGAGGCGGGGTACACCCTGGACAGGTTGCCAGTCTGTCGCAGGGCCAACACACAGGGACAGACAACCATTCGCGCTCACATTCACACCTAATGGCAATTTGGATTTTCCAATTAACCTATCCCCACAAGCTTAATTCTAATAAGCCACAAGTTGTGGAGTTGTAAAGCATTTTGTCTAGTGTCAATTATATCGTCAGTTATATCATTATCGCAAATTTTCAAATGTATATCGTGATAAATATTTTTGGTCATATCGCCCTGCTCTAAGTACAAATTATATTTCTTAGCATTAGAAAAAAAAAACCCTGAAACGATGAAAAATGGCAAATAAAACACAATTTTACAGGCACAAAACAGTATTTTTCATCTGTGATTCCCAAAGAGCTATTAGCTGAATTTTGCATATCTTGGAATGGTGTGGAGTTTGTCCTTAAAGACAAATACCTGACTCAGAACATAAGAGAAGCATCTGGCCCTTCAGTTGATCCATCTACTATTCAACAGATTTTGATCCACCATGAAATGCCATCTGGAAAGTGTCTGATTGGCAACAGCTTCATTTTTCAGCACAACAATGATCTCAAATATAGTGCCAATGCAGTAAAACCATAAAAACACATAATCACTTACTATCAGTCATGGACTGACCTCCTGAGAACCAGGACTTTAACATTCCTGAAGCAGTGTGGAATGATCATGACACACAATGGAACAAAAGGCAACCAAAGGAGAATTTTGTAATGTCCTTCAAAAAGCCTGAAGAACCTTAAAGAAATTATAAGAAGGGATGCCTAAGATAGTTCAGGCTGTGTTGTAGAATGAAGATCATACTAAGCATTGACTTTAGATCTTGTGTAAACTGTATAAACTCAGTTTCTGCCTTATATACTGTATTTTTATGTGTGTTTACAGATGTTTCATAAATTGCTGCATTTATTTTCCTAGTGAAATATAAAGAAATGGGGTGTAGGTCGAGACATTTTCACAGTAGTATATGTTTGTTGTGTTTTAGTACAGTTATTTTACCATTTTCTTTAAATTACAATTTTACAATTACATTGTAAATTGTCTTTAATATTTAGCTGATCAAATTGTTGTAAACTCAAGAATGTTGACTGGATTAACTGTCAAGTAATGTGGACAAAATGAAAGTCCTTTTATCTTTGACTCTTTTAGAAGCTTCTTCTAATATAATGCTCTAATTAAATGTTTCTATGCTGCTCCACAGGAAATGCTTAAATTTCAGATTGAGCTCAGTCATTTCATTGTGAATCCAAAACAGTAATCACACATTTGGCCTTTGCAATTTATTTCAGAAATTATGATTGCACTTACAAAGCAGGGTCTTTTTTTTTTTAACAATAACATGTAAACCGAAGAAATTTTAAACATTTTACTTTAAAATGAAGGAATCAGTTTCCCAGTTGAGCTCTTCCCCCTTGTGAATTGTTAGAGGGTTAACCTAGAATTCAATCACTGAAGACAATTGCAGTGTAATTAAACTACTTCTAATTTAACTGTTGGTCAGGAAATGATAATAACATTATCCTTTACTTACAACAAAACTGAATTAAAAAAAAAAAGAAACAGGGCAATGACATTAGCCAACCGTGCAACACTTAGATGGAGAGCTGAAATGATCTGTGAAAGAATATGAAAAAAAGAAAGATGAGCATAAAAATGTGCAAAAACTGTAACTATAAACAAAGCAAGAGGGGTAAGCGAAAGAGAAACAAGAGAGAAGAAAGAGACAATGTGAGTCAAGTGTGCATAATAATCTGCATGGCACTCAAGTCTATATTTAAAAGGTGCCATTGAGCTGCTTGTTGAAACAGAAGCAGTTGACTTGACTGGCTTGTGTGTATGTAACAGTGAAGGGCCATGCATACATTATTCTGGAGTTGGGATAATTTGTCGACAATTAACCAGAACAGGGTACAGCGAGAAGCTGATTAGCATGTTCGTACAAGTCAGCCACAGGAATACAGACACAGGGGCTTTGAAACTGACTGAATTTGACATTGTACATTTTCTGTCATATTTCCTTTTTTTCTCATTTATTTTCTTTCTTTTTTTGCACTCTTCTTTAAGGCGGTTTAATATTCATGCAGAGGCAAATAATAAATATGGATGTGAGAATAAACTGACTTGTTTGAGTGGCGATAACAAGAAAAAAAAAAACAGAAACAGAGCACAGTCCCTTGTGAAAAAGCGTGTTTGGATTTTTAGTTAGCTTAGTTTTCAGCTCAGTGTATTTAGTTTTTTCTAATGTCAAATCAGGGGCTATCCAATATATGGATTTTCTCAAAATGTTCCCTCTTTGTAAAAGTCAACAAAAATACATCCCATATGGAAAAGATATAGAAAAAACTTATAAAAGACTTGCATAAGATGTGGCCTACTTCATATAGCCATATAAGGCTTATATGATTTACTCATGAAAGTGGCCACTTTCATAAATTTTTTAGTAAGTATCCAAAACATACAAGTTTCATTTATATAATTTTTCTAGGGATCTTATATCTGTTTTCACTCTTGTATGCTTTTCATACAAGTTTCACACAAGACAGATACAAACTTTATAAGATTTATATATATCTTTTCCATATGGGATAAACCACAGAGAATACACTGGATTGTTAAAATATATTTTAAAATCATTTTGTTGCTACAGAGTTCAATTCAATTCAGCTCTGTGTCACTGAGTGGATTATATTCACATCAAATATTATACTTCATTTTGCCCCCCCCCCCCCAAAACAAACAAACAAACAAACAAACAAACAAACAAAACAACAACAACAACAACAAAAGAAAAATTTTGGGTAGGGATATGAAATCTCAGAAACAAATCAGATCTGAGTTATGTTGTCATGGATACAAGCACTAACTGAACATGAATGGCTTTCAAAATTTGTATTACCTGTCCAGGGTGTACCCCGCCTCTTGCCCTAAGACACCTTATGTCCCAGCCACCCTGTGACCCTGAATTGGATAAGTGGAAGAGAATGGATGGAACTTTTGTATTATAATAATAATAATAATAATAATGGATACTTTATTGATCCCCATGGGGAAATTACTTGTTTTTCTCTGCATTTGACCCATTCACTCAGTGAAGCAGTGGGCAGCCCACTAAGCAGGCGCCCGGGGAGCAGTGTGTAGGGACGGTACCTTGCTCAGGGGTACCTCAGGGTAGCCGTTAAGTGGATTCGAACCGCCGACCTTCCGATCATGGGGCGACCACTTTACCTACTGAGCTATCCCTGCCCCTTATATACAGTATATTAACAAATTCATATTTGTAGTCAACCTGTAGCATGCTGACAGCATATGAATGACTTAAATATGATCAGGGCAAGTAATCTTTCGACATTTCAACAATGGAATCCAAGAGTAAAGGGAGAAATTGTTAACTGAAATTTCTGTGGTCAAGTGCTCAGTAGCACCAGCAACTGGGTGTTGGGTATTAGAGCCCCTTGGGCAGTGACCAATGCTTATTTAAGTAAGTATTAAGTATCCAGACAATGGAGGGCTGTTAACCAACTTGACATACTATTTTGTGTTTAGAAATATAGTAATTTAATTTAAAAAATTGGATTTTAGCCGAAACATCTTTTTTTTTTCCAAACCTCCTCTGGATAAGGAGCATATCTGTAACAGATTGTGTTTACTCCCATAGTGGCAATCAGGCTCTCCTGGTTTCTATCTTTTTTCTAGTGTGCACTTTTTCAGTGCTCAGATTCCTTCTCAGTGTCTAATATATTGCTCCTAGGAGTTCCATGCTGCATTCAGCCCTGCTTAGTACTGATTAAACCTTTTATTCAAATAAATGTAAAAGATACACAAAGTAATAAAGTAAAACATATCTCTTTGCAGGATGTTTCTACCAGCTATTTTTGTGCAAAGCTAACTGAGCCTTTTGCTCTATTAATAATAAACCAATATTAAAACAAGGGAATACAAACTTCACAGTTTAAATTTTAATTCTAATAAATGTAGCTTGACCCAGTCAAGGGGCCGCACAGTGATACGATGATTAGCAATGTTGCCTCACAGCAAGAAGGTCCTGAGTTTGATTCCACCACCTGGCTGAGGCCTTTCTGTGTAAAGTTTAAGTCCAAAGACATACAGTTAGGTTAATTGGTCATTTTAAATTGCCCATAGGTGCAAATGGTTGTCTGTCTCTATGTGTTAGCCATGGGACGGTAGACTGTTTGTTATATAGCACTTTTCTCCTCTATGTGAGCACGCCAAGGGCGTAGATTTGGCATGGACGGAAGGGACATGTCCCCACCAATATCCAGCGATTATTGAATTTATCCCCACCAATAATTTGATCTCTTCGAGTAAATAAATCAAACCCGATAGAAAGAAAAAAAAGATCTGTCAGCGTCTCATTCACCCAGCGGTGCAGAAAGAGTAAAATTACGTTCTCTACTGGAGTCCTACCTCATGTGACAAATATGGCCAATGTGATTGGCTGTGCCTTTCAGGGAGCTCTGTTTAGTTTTAGCAGTGGCAAGCCTGCACTGCGAGGAGGAGAGGATGATGGCAGCAAAAAGGAAGAACCTGGATATAAAAAAGTATTTTTCAAAGAAACCTGTAAGTCACTTAAAGTCAAGTTCACTCATAAGATGTGTCATAACGTTACAGGCTATTCTAGGCTTTGGCCCACATCAGTCTAAAAGTGTATGTAACCATGAATAACGTGTTTTGGAAACTAACTGCACAACAGGCAGCACTATTAGTTATCTCAGTCTCCCAGAGTAGCATTTCTAATTTTGATTGAAACTGTCAGAGAAAACGGCAGCCTCGAGCAAGCCAGGATATTAGTTTACAGAGGTTGTACCATGTCCACCAGGAGAGACTGGACAATATAGATGTAAAACAAATATGCCAGCAGTTTATCTCAGTTAACGAGAGGAGAAGGCATGTGTTTGGCTCCTTCACATAGTGAACATACAGTTGTTGTGTCCATGTCTGTTGCTGTAACAGTAGTTCATGTTTAGAATAAAAAAATCCCAGCTCATTGATTTGATAGTGTGTCTAAAATGTTGCATAATTTTGCTGAGAGATCTTTTACTTTGTAGTAATCTTAGATGAGTAGTTTTATTGACAAAAAACACCAGATCATTCAGTTTTCCCTTAGTGCTAATGTATAAGACATGTTGGTGTACTATAACTGAAGTAATGATGTTAAATCCTTAAAGTCATATTCTTTTATTGTCATGACTGTATTTGAAGCTATTTTTATTTTTGTACGATACCTGATTTGTATGGAATATGGCTGAAGTAAACTAAAGTCTAAAATACTTTGTTTAATTGTAATTTAACATTATATAATTCACATATAAAACTATGAATTGTAATTTTAAATGGTTTAAAAGCATGTAGAATAGCATATGTAGGCAAGTATATTTCTCCTCCTTTTATCAAGAAGCAAAGACAAAAAGGAAGAAAAAAAAAGAAATAGGGCAGAGTTTGGTGGTTGAATCATCCGTCCCCACCAATGCCAAAACCAAATCTACGCCCTTGGAGCACGCAAAGCGTTTTTACATCTTTTTCCATCTATGAGTAAAGTTAGTACCTTTTCCATTCTTTCCCTGCACCTTTACCTAGCAGACACATTTTACAACCAACTGCAGACATGAACAATTTGTGTCTTTAAAAAAAGAAGTATTTAAAAAATGCAAAAATGTGTTAAATATATATTTTACACTTCTTTTTGTTTTGTATTTACATTTGAGTTAGAGTGTCAGGGGCTGGGTCTGCGACCCAGCGTTTTGTGTTATTTTCTATTGTTGATTTCTTATGTTAATATCATGTGCTACTCTTAAGTTAAGGGTAGAGTTGAGTTATTTTGTGTTACTTATGAGATAATGTTAAGTTCTACTATTATTATTAGTTTGCCCGAGTTTTAGTCTGGTTTATGTTTTTTTCTATGCTTTCTCATCTATGTAGGTTCCCCTTGTGTCTCTCTCCTCTGTGTCCCTCTCCCTCTCTCGCTCCCTCTGTCTCTTTTGTCAAGCTTGTGTGTCCCACTTCATGTTCTATGTTTCCTGTTTTATTTTGAAAGTCTTGTTCCTATGTTCATTGTGCTTAGTTTTACTTTTCCCTGTGGCCTCATGGTTATTTGAGTCAGCTGTTTCCCCAGGTGTTTCCACTTCCCCTGATCACCTCCTGTGTGTATTTAGTCTGTGTGTTTTCATTCAGTCTTTGCCAGGTCGTCTGTGTTCCTTCCTTCAACTGCATGTCAGTTTAAGAGTATTTCATGATTCTCCTCCTCAGTTCATGTTCTATGTTCTATGTTCTTGTTTCCTCATCATAGTAATTTGCATGTTCCTGTTTATGTCACTTCATCATAATGATCATAGTCCGGTTTAACCAGTTTAGGTCTTTAATTTTACTTTGCCTCTGCTCGTTTTCGTCTTGTTGAGTATTTAAGTTTTTTCAGCCTAAATAAACGGCTCGCCTTTTATTGCAACCCAGTTCAAACAGGTAACACAGCATGTGGAACACTGATTTTAAGAAAAAAAAAATCCCCCCAAAATTCCATACTTTTTATAGTATTTTCTGACTCTCTTTCAGTCTTTGTCATATTACAAAAAACCCTGTGCATGTATTACATTTTCATTACATTTCATCAGGTAGACTGCCATTTTATTCTTTCAAACAGCAGCTTTCTTATTCTGTCCATCTTTTCTATCTAGGTATGTATATCATACATATATTTGTTGTGTATTCCTGCAGTCGGTACATAATATTACATCAATCTTCCTGCTCTCTAGAATCCAGTAATCACATATGTGGTTTGAGCAGAGAAGATACTACACTGACGTGAAAGCAAACCTACAGAGAAAAACAATCCCGTATATTTCTCCATGCATCTCTTCACCTTTCCTGTTTCTCTTTGGATGGCAGGCGCTGTTTGAAGCCTTATCGGGTTCTCCCTGTTTCATGTTCGCCAGATGAAGGCTTTTAATGTTGGAGCAAAAGGTAGCATCTGAATAATTACTAGGGCACCAAGCTGCGAACACAAATTATTGCACACAGCAACAGATGTGTGACACACACATACACACTAACAGAGTTGTACAAACATGACATACATGCAAACAAGAAGGCCATCCAGAAACATAAACATGTAATCGTGCACACATACGCCGGACAATGTTTGTCTTGTTTGTCACAGATGCGTACACAGACATTCAAACACACACAAAAATACAGACTAAAAGCCTTGATTCTTAGAATCTCTAATTCTTTGAATCTTAACTAAATTCTATTGTGAACACATATTTTCTTCATTCTCTATTTCATAACATGGTAGGCACCAACTGACACCTTGAGCTTTTGACACAACTCCTAATAAGTACATCTGTGGTTTGCCAGTCCACTCTGAAACAGGTCATTAAAACAATTCTTCATTATTTCTGATGGTCCTGCTTCAAATGTATGTTGTATAGATGTGTGATATTCTTTTAGTACTTGTTTCACTTCTGGCTAATGACAGTTCTGAGGGACCTCATCCTGTCCAAAATATAGATAAAGAAAAACAAACTTACCAGAAAATAAACAGCTTGACAAGCTTGGCATCACTGAGTGCAGAGAACCAGCTGCAGAATTCTACAGAGACTCTCTTTCAGTTATAAAACTTTACGTACCAGGACATATGAAAATAATCTGGTTCTTAGCAGGTCTTAAAATTAGGTGAATGCATTTTCATATGATTGATGCCATATGACATATTACACTACATCATATAATAAAAAAAATTAGCCAAATGTGTAAGCACACCCTCAATCCTTTCAGAGGAATTAAGGAAGTAAGTAGCATCCAGGTTCTGCTATTCAAATGCAGTTGATTAACTGATTATCAGTGTTACAACCTCTAAAAAAGCTCAAGTTCTGGCAGTTTGCTGGTCAAAACATTAATATGTGTGTTATCACCAGTGTTGGGCAAGTTACTTTGAAAAAGTAATTAATTATAGTGACTAGTTACGTCTTCAGAAAAGTAACTGAGTTAGTAACTGAGTTACAATATTCTAAAAGTAATTAATTACTTGAAAAGTAAGTATTGCGTTACTTTAAAAAACGTTTAACCCTCTGGGGTCCAGGGTATAATTGGCCATTTTTAACTACTTTTGATTTTCCCTCCACATTTCACCTTTAAAACTATTTACTTTGCCTTGTTTGGTATCATCCTAAACCTCAATAAAGCAAAGTAATGCTGTAAAGAGTGGGCCAAAACTCCTTCAGAACAATGTTGGAAACTGTACTACAGAAAAAATAACTTTACTGCTGCTAATGTTGGCTGCACAAGCTATTGAGTCACAGGACGTAATTAGCGTTTCACACACTATTTTAGTTTAATTTTTAAAAAAATAAGTTGTAAAAATAAGAATGTATTTTCGTTAACTATGAGTTCATACATTTACTCTCCAAGTAGAACGATCACATTGACCACATATATAATTAATTAAGTAAAGCTCAACATACTGTAATGCCTTTTAAATCCATCCATCCATCCATCCATCTTCATCCGCTTTGTCCGGGGCCGGGTCGCGGGGGCAGCAGCCTAAGCAAAGAGGCCCAGACCTCCCTCTCCCCAGCCACCTCCTCCAGCTTATCCGGGGGAACACCAAGGCGTTCCCAGGCCAGCCGAGAGATATAATCTCTCCAGCGTGTCCTGGGTCTGTCCAGGGGCGGTCACTACCCACAGCTCGTGGCCATAGGTGAGGGTAGGGACGTAGATCGACTTTTAAATCCAATTCAACATATTTTCCAACCTAAATTTCATGAAGTCTATGTGTGACAAGATTTTTTTTCATCAAATGTTCAAAGTCAATGTTTAATGTAATGTCACAGTACTTTGCATAGACTCTGAATCTGTGAGCCTACGCATCTTTTCAAACACATCTGAAATAGAAATCGATAGATCTGTTACCTGTATTTTCAGTTCAAGCAAACTGTATAAGACTATCATCTTGTGTTTGTCTACATGTGTTTTTGTGTGTGTGTGTTTGCTATTGGATAATACCTTTAATCAGAATGGCGGACAGAGAAAAGTAGTCCCGTCATTTACCTAAGAGGCTGCTCATTCATCTATGAGCTTTCTTTGTCTCCCTCGCATAGGCACACTTTCATTTCATCTTTCTCATTCTCTGAGTGTCAATTAATCTTTTTGTGTCGCTCCACTGAGGTTGTTCTCCCCCTCTGTCACACTTTTATACACATTCATGCTATTCTTTTCCACGATCATTGTGTGGTTGCCAGTGTAGTTAAGGTGATCAGTTGACAGACAGAGCTTGAGGGTGACGCCTGTTTGCCTTGTGTTTTATGGCATCACCATTGCGAAGAGGACATTAAGCATCTGTCGCTGTCATTAGCCGGCCAGCAGACTCAGTCTGTTATGAGGTGCAGATGAATGACTTGAAGAAAATCCAAAAGGAGCTCCCTCCTAAGAGTGTTTTTATTAGGTTTTTAAATAATGCTCAATCATTTAGGGTTTTTTTTTTGTTTTGGTGTTTTAAAGTTACAGACAAAAACTTCTTGGCCAAGAATTGCCTCTAAAGACTCTCAGTAGTTGTGTTTTTTTTTAGAGGAAAGACTGATTAGATTTTGGTGGCTGAGTGTCAAGGTCACAGTGACTTCATGTCTGTCCTCTTCTTATAAATGCAATATCTTAGTAACAATTGGAGAGAATTTCATTCCATCTGACACACATATTGCCCTAGACTTAAACATGAACTGATGAGGATGCGCAGGTCAAGTTACTGCAATGTCAAAAACAGGACTTCACCTATTAGTTATATAGATTTTGCTGCCAGTTCCTTTAAATTTTATACAAGTTTTCTTCTAGGAAGAAATGATAACGGGATGATGTTTGACCAGTAGGACGAAGGTCAAAACACTTTTTTGGTGATCATTCAATGTTGTGACTCAGGAATTACTATGTATGTCACATTAGCATTACCAAATTTTAGGCACTTTAGTGCCTACCTGTTAAATTCCCTCATAGTCTTATTATATAACTAAGGACACACAGTGCTTGTCTCAACATTTATTTGTCCAACATACCTACAAATAACTATGAACTCATCTGCAAATATCCCACTTTGCAGGAGGAATTAACTTAAATGATGATGATGATGTATTCATGTAACATTAGCAAAATATAAACCTTTGTGTATCCTATCTCCTCTATTCCTGTGTGTGATAATACTTGAACTCATGACCATTTAATACATTGTCTACCTCTTTACACTGACCCACCAATGGAATGGGCATTCCATTCTAGTTACTCTGTTTGATGAAGCACACTGCTTTGTCTCCATTTATGAAGCAAGAAAACTTCTAAGTGGGACTGGCAGCTGCAGAGGAAGAGTGGGAAGAGGCTGCAGGCAAGCGTTGAAGGGGTGAGCTGGGGATACATTTGCATATTCATCCCCGCATACTAAATGAGACAAGCATGTACAGTTAAGCCATCTTAAGGCATGTATGGTTTATTTTCATAGCTTATTTTATAAATATCCAATTTGGATGATCAGAGATGAGGTTTAGGAAAAGGATTTTTAAATTTCCAGTGTACACGCGCACTGGTGATAAGTGACCATGCTTTCTCCTACTGGTGCAGCGTTCAAAAAACCATACTCTCAGACATAAGGATTAATCTGTAATTTTGAGGTCACTGCTAGCTTTTTCATTATGAGAAACAAAAAATAGAAAAAAAGCTCCCTAGTGGCCTTAGAAGGAAATATGTTTTCTGCATTTTCTGAAATTGTAGCTGGATGAAATTTTGTTTTTGTGACTTGCATGTGTTGCCAATTTTTAATTTATTTTGTAATAAGCATCACTGGAAAATCTCTGAGACTGAAGCTGTATGTGCTTTTTTTGTGTGTCTCTAAACATTCTTCCTCTTGCAGCCATCCAGGCACATGTTCTCGTATTTCTGTCTCTGTATGTGTGTGCCTAATGTGATGCCCAAAGTGAAGCCTCCGCTGGGACATCATGGTCAGACAGACTTATTCAACAACACAAATAAAAATCAATAAACAATCTGAAGTTTTCACCCTAAACACTTTTTCTTTTTTTAAGCTCTGTTTTTTCAATGAATATACAACGTGGCCTGGACCTCAGCAGCGTAGACAGGTACCCTCCCTGGGAGAGATTAGATAGTGTCCCTAAAACAAGAAGAGAATAGAGGGAAAAAGAAGAGGAGAGGAGAAAGGAAGAGAGACGAGCAAATGAAGGTTCTGTGTAAGTAGATCAATGACACTAGGTCAAGTCCAATGAAGCCAAAAAAAATCTATGGATTATTTTTGCTTTGAGGAGTAAAATAAAGACTAGGCATTTTATCAATACCAAGTTATTTAATGTCTAGAATGAGTGGGTTATTGTGACCAGTCAGAAAAATCAGCAAATAAAACTTTACACTTCTTAAGTTATTTGCAAAATGTTAGTGAAAATAATGAAATACATTTTTAATTTCACCTTGAACTGCTTACTGTACTAATTTTTATTCTTTCAATTTAAAATTTGTATTTATCCAAATTATTGAATATTAGTAGAATTGTTTTTAAGGAAAGGGTATGCAAAGTGAACACTTATACATGCACACACACAAAATTGCAACCTTAAGCATGTATGTGTGTGTGTGTATGTGTTTGTGTATGTGTGCGTTCATGCGTGTGGGTATATGTGTGAGTGTGTTTGGGAATGGCCACTTTGCCAAGAGCACTAATTAGAGGTCAGTTCAGTTGGGGTAGATTTTGTTCTCACCCCCTGATACTACTGTCAGGTCACCACTAGGCTCCTGCCCTCTGTGTGTGTGTGTGTGTGTGTGTGTGTGTGTGTGTGTGTGTGTGTGTTGTTTGCACGCCTCTAAGCCCATATGTGGCAAAGAGAGAGGTGAGGGCTGCTTGGTCTCGGGGCCAAACTAAGCAGCCAGTCAACCCTGTGAGGAGGGCTCCGTCATGGGATGAGGCTGCTGGCTGGCCTGCCTTTCTGGCCTGGATCTATGAATCTCTGTCTGCAGGCCTTTCAGGTTGTGGGCCTATATACATCTGCAAGGCTACTGTCACTTCACATAACAGCAGACAATCTGTTTTTTTTTCTCCACATCATATTCTCTTTAGCTCTCTCACTCCCTCTGTCTCTTCCTCTCATTCTCTACAACCCTCTTAGCTAATTATTGTATAATTCTCATTTTCATAACTCAGAGATGTATTGTATATAAGATTATACCTATACAAAGTCTATATGCATACTGGCATCCTTGACAAAATACATAAATATTTCATAAATATACATAAATACAATTTTGGTACCAATTTCGATCTGATCAATCTGGATTGCCCTTCTTTAATCGGTATAATTGTGCAAACACCTGTAAAGACCTTAAATCTTTAAATATGTGGTGTGTGTAATTTTTGTGAAAAAGTATATATATAGCATATCTGGTACAAAGTACAATCCCTAATTACCATGGCTTTAAACTTGTGATTCACTGTTACACAAGAGTACTTGTCTCCATTTAGGTCCCCAAGTGGATTGAAAAGCTCTTGACTGAACCATGAATCATGTGATTGCTACTTAATTTTTTTCAATTTATTAAACACACACACACACACACACACACATGCACACGTGATATTCTTATCAGTATAATAAAAGAAAACAACAAAACAACAGTATTAATGTCATTAGTCTGGAAAGCTAACAGCCACTCAAAATTTCCGCTTTCAGCAAGAGGTCAGCTGGCTGATCTACTTTACACTATAAACACAGGCCTTTCATTCAGTTCCAGAGTGTCATCAACAGATGGCATTTTTTTTCCCAAAAAACTCTTTTGACTTAGCTAGTTAGCTATAGAGGATTTTCTCAGTATTATTGTAGTTATTTTACATTATAATATAGCGCATTGATGCCACTGTTTTGTTTAAATAATAAATGTATAAATAGAACTTAATTTTATTTTCATTCTCTTGTTCACTGTAAACCTCTTCACCCATTAAAATATAAAAAGTCCAACTTAGTTTTTGAAAACTTTACAATCAGGTCGATCACTCAGACATTTTACACTGCAAATCACCAAAACTATTTCCAGTAAACAGCGCTTTTTAAATAATGTTCAGTCCTGTCCTTGTACCTAAGAGGGGAAAGTCTTTTACGTGCTGTTTTAACCTTGCAACCATACAAATTAAAGTGTGTTAGACCAGTGTTAACCTGATAGGTGTGCGTGTGTAACTCTTATCAGCTTTTGTGGGGGCTGGCCTGGGTCTTTGGAAATGTCAGCAAATAGAAGCAACCTCATGGTGCCTTCATGAAAACGGGACATTAGAAGACTACCATAAAATGCAGTCTATACTGCTGTGATGCTAATGGCAGTCTGTGCTGCCTTACCAGTGTGTAAAGTTGGTTTTGGCCTTAAAATTACTGCCGCAATTTATCAGAGATGTGCAGAAAACGGAAGGACAGTTAAAAAATGCAGGTGGATCACTGCGGATTTATGCAGTCGATACATTATTATTGAAACTACTGTTAAGACATCAATGTACTATATTTAACAAATCGTGTTATTAACACGTTTCCCATAAATTTGGGATATGACTGTGATATTTGCTGTGATATTTGCTGCTATTACCATAAATTTATTTGGAACTCATAAATGGTGAGAAATAGTTTAAAGCACAGTGACAGAGTTTTGTGATTCTCTCCCAATGCAGCATTTCAGGATGCTATTAATCACTAGAAATGTTTAGGATAAAGTGCCACATATTTCTGTCAGAAACACACTGTCATGAAACGGCTGTGAGCAGCAGGCAGGATAGGCCCCAAAAGCAGGCTCACAGGCAGGGCTTAAATTAAAGAACACAACTTTATTTGCTTTATTAAACCATAGACTCTAAGCAAACCAGGAAACACAGGGAGACTCACACAGTCAGGAGGGAGAATGCAAGCTGGACAGATGAAAACAAAGGGCTTAAATACACAGGGAATGACTAGGGAACATGAAACAAATGGAGGACACAGCTGGGGCTATTTAGACACAAGGACACAGGATGCAAAAATCTAATCATAACACATGAGACGAGGAACCTTCAAAGTAAGAGAAGCAAAACAAAACATGGTGCACACAGACAGGAGACTGTCAAAGTAAAACAGGAAGTAATGGGAACACACGCACAGAGACGTGACTGGGGAAATGTGGATTAATATGACAGGCAGGGGGAACAGAATGAAACACGAGGAGGGAAACAAGACAGAAGAATTCACACAACCGATATAAACACAGACACACAAAGGGCAAAATACACAAGGCAAAAATACTAAACAATCAAGGACCTAAACAGCAAATCTAAGAAACTCAAAATAAGATAACTAAGACTACTAATAATAATGGATTGCATTTACCCTCAAAGCGCTTTACAATTCCACTATTCATTCACACACTGGTGGAAGCAAGCTACAGTTGTAGCCACAGCTGTTCTGGGGCAGACTGACAGAAGCAAGGCTGCCATATCGCGCCATTGGCCCCTCTGGCCATCATCAGTAGGCGGTAGGTGAAGTGTCTTGCCCAAGGACACAACGACCAAGACTGTCCGAGCCGGGGCTCGAACAGGCAACCTTCCAATTACAAGGCGAACTGCCAACTATTGAGCCACGATCGCTCATGATCGAATGTGAGTATGAACTATGATACAAAATAATACTAAACTGAAAGACTCACAAACAGTGGTGGTGGTATATGAGGTTCTGTAATTATACATGAGAGAAGAGATCTGTATAGGGCATGTTTACAAACTGCTTGCACCAGGGCAAAGACAAAGATTTAAGTGTAGACAAGGAGCTTAGGATTCACACTTTTTTCACAGCAAGTAATCAAAACCACATAGCTACATATTAATGACTAACCTCGTGTTGTGAATCATCCCAGACAGTGTTTTCTTCCAGCCATATGTTATCTGACTCTGCGTATTGACCCTTAACATGGACTTTTTTTGAGAACGATTTAACCTTTATCTTATATTGCCCCTGTGCTAATGGGATTATATTAGTCTGACGTTGTGTCTGTTGTGTCTGCACTGTCTGGTGTTGCACTTTGTTTTGTTTTTTTGCAATTTTTGTACATTGCATTTTATGTAGTCCTTGTTGATTGTCTGTTTTATGTCACATGTAGCACCATGGTCTTGGAGGAACATTGTCTCGTTTTACTGTGTACTGTACCACTGCACATTGTTGGAATGACAATAAAGCCACTTGACTTGACTTGACTAATCATAGCAATGAACTAGTGTGCCATTATGCACTGCTTAAATACATTAAATGAACACTTTGAAAACATATCAGATCTCAATGGAAAAAAAACCAAAACATGCTGGTTGTCTATATGGACTGGGTAATGTGTTAGGAATGAAAGAATGCCTCATTGTTTGATGGAAATGAAAATTATCAACCTACATAAGGCTGAATTCAAAGACACCCTTAAAATCAAAGTGAAAAAAATTATACAGCAGGCTAGTCCATCCATCCATCCAGCCATCCTCATCCACTTTATCCGAGGCCGGGTCGCGGGGGCAGCAGCCTAAGCAGAGAAGCCCAGACCTCCCTCTCCCCAGCCACCTCCTCCAGCTTATCCGGGGGAACACCAAGGCGTTCCCAGGCCAGCCGAGAGATATAATCTCTCCAGCGTGTCCTGGGTCTGTCCAGGGGCCTCCTCCCGGTGGGACATGCCCGGAACACCAACCCCAGGAGGCGCCCTGGAGGCGCCCAGAAGGCATCCTTGTCAGATGCCTGAACCACCTCAGCTGGCTCCTTTTGATGTGGAGGAGCAGCGGCTCTACTCTGAGCCCCTCCCGGATGGCCGAACTTCTCACCCTATCTCTAAGGGAGAGGCCAGCCACCCTTTGGAGGAAGCTCATTTCCGCCGCTTGTATCGGTGATCTTGTTCTTTTGGTCACTACCCACAGCTCGTGGCCATAGGTGAGGGTAGGGACGTAGATCGAAATTGAGAGCTTCGCTTTTACACTCAGCTCCCTCTTCACCACGACGGACTGGTGCAGCGTCCGCATCACTGCAGCTGCTGCACCAATCCGTCTGTCGATCTCCGGCTCCCTTCTCCCATCACCCGCGAACAAGACCCCAATACTTGAACTCCTCCACTTGGGGCAGGAACTCATCCCTGACCCAGAGTGGGCACTCCACCCTTTTCTGGCTGAGAACCATGGCCTCAGATTTGGAGGTGCTGATCCTCATTCCCGCTGCTTCACACTCGGCTGCAAACCGTTCCCGTGCAAGCTGGAGGCCCTCACCCGATGAAGCCAACAGAACCACATCATCCGCGAAAAGCAGAGATGAGATTCTGAGGCCACCAAAGTGAAAGCCCTCCGCCACTTGGCTGCGCCTAGAAATCCTGTCCATAAAAATTATGAACAGAACCGGAGACAAAGGGCAGCCCTGGCGGAGACCATCACCCACCGGGAACGAGTCCGACTTATTGCCGGCAATGCGAACCAAGCTCTTGCAACGGTTGTATAGGTGGTGATCAGTTCACAGCTCAGCCCCTCTCTTTACCCGAGTTTCCAGAACATATGGTCGCAGGTCTGGTGATACGATTACAAAATCGATCATCGACCTGCGGCCTAGAGCGTCCTGGTGCCACGTGCACTTATGGACACTCTTACGTTCGAACAAGGTGTTCATTATGGCCAAACTGTGATTTGCACAGAAGTCCAATAACAAAACACCACTCGGGTTCAGATCAGGGAGGCCGTTCCTCCCAATCACGCCCCTCCAGGTCTCGCTGTCATTACCCACGTGAGCATTGAAGTCTCCCAGCAGGACAACAGAGTCTCCAGGTGGAGCACCTTCCGGCACCCCACCCAGGGACTCTAAGAAGGCTGGGTACTCTGAACTGCCACTCGGCGCATAAGCGCAGATGACAGTCAGGACCCGTTCCCCGACTCTAAGGCGCAGGGAACAAACCCTCTCATCCACCGGGAAAAACCCCAACGTACCGGCAGCAAGCCGAGGGCATATTAGAATACCCACCCCAGCCCGCTGCCTCTCACTAGGGGGAACTCCAGACTGAGACAGAGTCCAGCCCCTCTCCAGGAGACTGGTTCCAGAGCCCAAGCCATGCGTAGAGGTGAGCCTGACTATATCTAGCCGGTACCTCTCAACCTCACGCACTAACTCAGGCTCCTTCCCCACCAGAGAGGTGACACTCCATGTCCCAATTGCCAGCCTTGGCCGCCAGGGCCTCCGCTCCTGGCCGCTGCCCGGCACACAATGTACCTGACCCCTATGGCGCCTCCTGCGGGTGGTGGGCCTGCGGGAGGATGGGCCCATGTCCCCTTTTTGGGCTGTGCCCGGCCGGGCCCCATGGACTAAGGCCTGGCCACCCTCCACTCGCCCTCTGGCTCCAGGGCGGGGCCCCGGTAACCCTATCCCGGGCAGGATAAACTGTTCCCTCGATGTTTTCTTCATAAGGGTCTTCTGAATTCAAAGACACCCTGAAAATCAAAGTGAAAAAAATGATACAGCAGGCTAGTCCATTTTGCCAAAATTTCATTGCAGCTACTCAAAATGGTACTCAGTAGTTTGTATGGCCCCGAGGTGCTTGTATGCATGCCTGACTGCTTCTAATGAGGGTGATCCCCTCCCAGATCTGGGACAGGGCCTCACTGAGCTTCTAGGCAGTGTGAGATTCAACCTGGAAGCACTGAATGGACTAAAGAATAATGTCACAGATATTTTCTATTGGATTTAAGTCAAGCAAGCTTATGGACCAGTCAACAGTATCAGTTCCTTCATGCTTGAGGAACTGTTGGCACACTCTTGCCACGTGAGATTGAGTATTGCAATGGTCTAGTCATTGGTATGAATAGAGTTCATTTTGTAGGGCTCTGGCAGTGCTCATTCTGTTCCTCCTTGCACAAGGAGGAACAACCGCCTCTGCTACTTTACTGACCAGATGAATACTCCAGCAGTTTAAGTGACTAAATGCAATACTCTGATTAAAAAGTGTTGACTGTGGAAGTTAACTGGTCTGAGTACACTTTAGGATTCACCTCTTCGTGCATTTTTTGAGTACATGTAAAAGGTATCCACAGAGTTCTGCATGTACCCACTGGTGGTGATCTGATGGTGATCACCACCAATGGGTACATTAACTCAAACAGGAAAATCATAAAATTCTTTTCTTTTTATTTGCAAATAATCTTGAAAGTATCTTTTTTTCCTTTATCTCACTCTCACTATTCACATGCTGTCTGTTTCTGTATGTCTCATTCTGTTTCTCCCTCTCTTGCTCTCTATGAAAGCAACCTAAGCCTTGTTTAGCCACGCTGGGTCACAAAGGACTGAAACCTACACCAATCTACCGGATGGACTACAGACACGCGTGTGCACATACACGCACACATACCCAAGAAGCCAAAAGATACCTGCCTCATCTTTTGACAGGGTGAGACAGACATAGAATCAGAGACAGAGGACAGACAGCCAAAAAGAGAGAAGGGAAAGAGATAACAGAGATAAACACAGAAAGAGACAGAGAGTCAGAAATGAGCGTTAAAGGGAGTGGAAGTGGAGGCAGATTTAGGTTTACTGTCCCAGAATAGACCAGACTGACAGGACTCAACCGCAAGACTGGCGCAGGGTTACTGGGCAATTTGTGACAGTGCAATTGAGATATAAATTGTGTTACTCAATCTCTCTCTCACTCACTTGCTCTGTCTTTCTCAGACACACACACTTGAGCACTTTGCATTCTTAGCAATGATGTGTTGAAAATTAACACAAAAAGTGATGGTGTGTTAAATCCATAGCTTTTAATGACTAATTTTAGATTTTGAATGTCCAAGTCCCCAAAACTAGAAGTCCAGCATTAATTCTCAATTAAAGGCGTGGTTTATTTTTGCTCTCGGTGATAAGGACAATCAGCTGCTTGGTTACTAGTTGTTTACTGGTAAGCTTTACCAGGATGTGTAGAATAGATGTGACTGATATCGATCTAAATATGCCTGCAGACAAGGTAAGTGACATCATTAACAGACGGGATAGTTGGCTTTGGCATATTTTTTTGTGGCCAGGGTGATTTTGGACTTTAAAATGGTCCATATAATGCAATATAAACACATTTATCTATGTATATTTAAAAATAGTCTGAGTCTGAATAGAGTTTGCCTGTTTGTTTGTGTTTGTTTGTGTTTGTGTGTGTGTGTGTGTGTGTGTGTGTGTGTGTGTGTGTGGTGGGGGGACTTTCAGTCCAGCTTTCTCCAGGTTTTCAGGTCTAGGATTTCTGGATGTCAACCACTGCTTCCATCTGCTGGTGGTACATTCCGTGCAAGGCCCTGTCCTTCCATCATGGTTCCTCCTCTTCTTTCTTGAGTTTCTGCTGTCTGAGGTATTCACTATGCATGGGGTCATTTTTGGCCATCTTCTTAATGTACTCATGGATGTTTGTTGTCTCATTCAAGACAGGGTCCTTAGCCTCCCTCCTTTCACTTTGCATACAGTCTGAGTCTCACACTCCTTCTGTCATACTTTAGGCTTGGTACCCAAGCTCGAGTGGAGGTGATGATATCTCCCCTCTGACCTGATGTCCTGGCTCGCCCTTGCTGTAGCATGTGTGTTGTACCTCGTCAATCTCTAGCTGTGAGAAGATTTCCTTCTTCCGAATGCTGGAACACTGACCTCCTAGTTGTTGCGCCCTCAGTCTGGATACTGGGTATCGAAGACTCCATTGGTCCCACATCCTCTTCATGTATGCCCTTTGACTGGGGTTACTTGCGTAGTAGCATTTCAACAGCACCCTGTCCTCATCTCTTGCCCACTTATGCCTCCTTGTTTCAGTAACTGTCTTCTCATCAGCTTGTCTTTAACACCTGATGTGGACCTTGTTAATTCAGGTGATTTCCAAGCCAGTATGGCTTCAGTTATTTCTCTCTCACTCATATCCGAGGTATGCTTGGTTAGCATAGGGGGTCTACACTATGGACCTTAACTGGATACAGACTTAACTGAATATATACATGAGTCTATGTGTATGCTTATAGTGTGCGTGTGTGTTTGTGTGTGTGTGTGTGTATGCCTGTGTGACAGATGGGGTCGTGAGGAAACGTAATGACACACTCCAGTGGTCCAGAGAAGGGCAGAAGCACTGTCTCATTGATAACTGGATAATTATGTACTCTGTCATCATGTTGTTGTGTGTGTATGTACATTTCATTCTTAAGTGCTTGCTAACATACTGTATGTTATTTCTTCTATATTGTCATAAAACCATGTTTACATCCATATCTGTATGTGCACATGTTGCATGTGTCCAATTAACAGGTAGATTTATTTTGTCTTTTTGACCTTTGTGTGTTGGTCTGTATTTGCATAGATCTAATTTTGATATTTACTTGCACAGTTATTCTTTGTGCCACTTGCTTTTATACTGCACCTACCATAGCCTGCATGATTGCGTATGACAGCAGTGAAGTGGGATGCTAAATTGCGTTAGTAAACTATGCTACACATACATACCTGTCCTCTTTCTCTTATTCACAAATATATTGCTTTTGCACACAGAGAGGGTGTGTATCATAGGAACTGTCTTACAGTGAAAAAACATCAACTCCATTTCAAATGACTGTCACCTTCATTATTTATTTACCTGCCTAACACATTATGAGATGAACACACACACATATATGCACACAAATATATAGTATTACTTTCACTGAAAATGAAAAAGCAAATGCAAAACAGATTCACACAGGTGCACAACATCACACAGATACACATACGCACCAGGCCTCCATCATATCACCGAGCTAAGCCCTCAGCATGTTCCATGTTCCTACTGAGAATGTTTTGGACTTCTACTGTTAGGTGGATTCCCCAGTTATGTGAGTTTATCTGTCTTTGTGTTTTATTTGTTCCCTGGTGAGTTGGGGGATAGAATCTGAGGGAGGCCGTCCGAATGGGCTGTCACTAATCCTTTAACAACACAGCTGACATGATTGGCCACAACTATACAGAAGGGGATGGAGTCTGCAGGTGGTAGAAAGAATGATTGAATGGTTGAGAGCTGCAACAATGGGCAGCTGGAAAGTGAGAGATGTAAGGATGGTAAAGTCTGATTTAAGACTTTAAGACCATCTACTTATGCTTGAAGATGAGCATAAGTAGATGCTGGGGCACAAAGACAGCTTTGTCTGTATATGTGTTTATATCAGTGCACACGTGCGTGCAAATGCATCAATGTCTTCTATAGGGATGAAAGCCCAACCTGCAGGCTTTTGCTCTCTTAGACTGTTGACATCTAGTGTTTTTAGGTAAATGTACAGTTTACTGCTGTAGTGCTAGAAAAAAAAAGAGTGGGACATTGCAACAGTACAACATTTCAGACCATCTGCAGCAGCAGCATCAATCAGAAGTTTCTTATAAAGCTGCTTACCAAATAGTTTTAGGTCATATTAAAAGTTTCTATTATGATTAAACAGGATACTTTAGGCTAACTACATCTCAGATGGTTTAAGGTCAGGACCTGGCCATTCCATAACATGGTTCAATTTTAATCTATTAAATTAATTCTATTGCATAACACAACCTCTATTGTTACTACTACTTTTCAAAACTTAAAAAAATACATAAATTAACTGAATAACTTAAGTTTCAATCCAAATGTGTTATAGAAACATTAAAGTCAACCAAACCAAATCAAATATGGTACTCTGTTTCTCCTGGGGTACACTGCCCACTTTTAAATATTCATGTTGGTTTTCCTGTTCCTGTACACCTCCAAGAACTGTTGTGGAAACCTCAGATCTGCTGCAACACTCCTTTTTTTCCAGAGCTCTGGTGTTGACACTTGGCCTAAATCAAGAAGAACAAAGCACTGAAAGACAAGCTGGTCAGCTCTTTGTTCTGCACAGCTGTGTGTCTTTAATGTGTTGCATAATAAAATCCAAATGTTTCTGGCTGATTTCTTGTTGTTGTTTTTTTACTGTGATCATTTGAAATATGTTCATGCATGTTTTCGCTTTACAATTTTTCTGTAAAGTTTTCACATTTTGATTGAAGGTCAGAGAGATCTATCACATGACAGCGTTGTTTTGTCTAATTTCATTATTCTGTCTATTGTGTCTTCCTTATTCCAGTCTTATTAACTGATTTAACCTACAAGTTTTGAGATTACAGAAACATCATGGATTCTTCACAGATAGTGTCAGTGACAACTTTATTGAAATTCTACAGCAACCACCCCAGCTGCACCAGAGGCATTAGCATGATCCACCAGGAAGTGCCCTTTCTATCCATTGAGGCTCTGTGCATGGGTCACATCACAGATAGAGTTGTGGCTCCATCCATCATGTGGGTTATAGTTAGCCGCCTATGCTAATGTCTGACCCAATGAAAAGTTTACTGAGAGACGGACAAGGACATCGAGGTGGACTCTTGTTGTCTCATGCCGTAAACACGCACAAAAACGCACACATTCTCTCTCCCTCTCCCTCTCTCTCTCTCGCACACACACACACACACACACACTTCCGAGTACCGTGGGGCTGTCATATTTCACAGTACCCGGTAGCGTGGGGTGAGTTATGGCCATGTCACAGTATAGAGGTAGAATGCGTTGTGTGTGGCGTGTGTTTATGTGGAGGAACATTTATGCTGGCATGTATTTGCACTTTGTGTGTGTTTATGTATATCTCAGGTCCACTTCTTATATGTTTATTTATTAAAAAATATATAATAAAGCCCTCACTTCAAATCAGTGGTGTCCAGAATGCTGCTGCATGTGTAAATGACAAAATGATTTATAGAAACATTCCCAAAATAAAGTCCTACGTACCAAGGGGGAATGGAATATCCCAACCAGCATGGAACGTCTATGTGAGCCATGCAATAAATGTATGTATGCACAAATACAGTGCGTACAAGTTTATGCAGGTAAACTCATAGATGCACAGTCACAGACATGGTGTGGCCTGTTTAGGGACAGAGAGGACGGTACTCTGGTAAAACAGCTCTTTAGATTTATGACCTGTAAACTAGAAGACGGACAGATGGATGGATTGAAGGAAGGATGGATCAATGGTAGGGCAAAATAAAAAAGAAAGGATTAAGACAGGTAGAGAAAGATAGAAGGACAAAGAGATGATCGAAGCACAGACAGATAGATGGAGGAAGAAGACAACAAAGAGGACAACACTACGATAAAACTGTTTGAGATTTATAGCCTGTAAAGTAGAAGACAGATGGAAGGTTGGATTGAAACAAGGATTTAAGGAAATGGGGACAAATATGTGAGAATAGAAATAGAAAATAAATGGTTGGATGGACAGATGGGTGGAAAGTTGCCTGGAAGAATGGGAGGTCAAGGCAGTGATAGGAAGAGAAGAAATGAAAGGAGAAGAAGCGAACAGAAGAGTTCTGAACTCTTTTTCAGACAGTAGTAGGAATATAACAAATCCTGAAGTGGTCTTTGCTTCTTTGTGTGCCATGATTCCTGGAGGAATTGTCAAAGCATGAAATGAGTCTTTCGCTGGGAATTGTCTCATTCTGACTGTGTGTGCATTTATTAATAGTGTTATCGTTCTGTGCTGGTAATTATGCTCTCTGAGGGAGCCGGCATAGACAGAAAGAGACAGGAAGAGCAGAAGAGAAAGACATACTTTGATCTTTTGTGAACGTGACGGGCTGAGCTGAAAGAAATAAAAACGTTTCTGTGAACTAGTGCATCAGTAGACGAAATACATGTACATGTAAGCTGTAAGCTGGCCTGGGAGACCAGAGGTTAACATTCGTTTAATGTTCCATTCTGCAATCTCATCACTTTCTCATCTGTTATTTTCTGTATTTGATTTTTTCCCCTCTTATCCATTTATGCCCATCCTCCCCTTTGCTACCCTCCCCCTTACTTTGTCTTTCAGTGCCACACTGCCATGTGTCGTGTGGTGTAAATGGGCTGTGTTAAACGTTGTATTGTCCCTGGTGAGTTTTAACAGTATGGAGAGAAAGGCTGATAATCTTTAAACGGGGCATCTGCTGGCATCTGCTTTATCTTTATTGTTCCCTGGACACCAAGTAGAAAAATATACAAAATGTACTGGCAGGAAGACACAGACATGCACAAAGTGACATATACGACATGTTCACTCACAAGTTTGCAGTCATTACAACCTTTAAGGGAATATAAAAGTGAGAATTAGTAGTATGTATAACCACATACTATGTATGTGGTTATTGAGGTTTTCTTCTGGTGTTCAGGAGTGGTTATTAAAATTAGCAGTAGGTGTACGTTAAGGGATAAAGTACTACATGGAAGATTAAAAGAAGAAAAGAAATATCTTTTACTAACAGCATTTAATAAAAAAGAACAATAGTGTCTTTCTCACAATTTTGTAGATTAAACAAAAAATATCACGGACAACACTGTATATATAACATAGGAACAGGAGCTGGAAAAAATGAATGAAGAGCAGAAATGTGATGAAGCATGAGATGTTGAAGATGGTGTGAAAGATTAGCAGCAGAGATTACACAGTGAGATGACTGAAATAGATGGAGAGGAATGGGGAGGAGCAACAAAAAACAAGAGGGAGCCAGGAGGGCTTTCAACAAGGGGGCCCAAGGGCGGGGAGGCACCTGAGTCACACTTCTACCGTGCGTGTGCGTGGGAGTGTCTCATCATCTGATTGTGTGATTAATGAAGATGTGTCCATGTGGTAATCTCTAATAAGCATCAGGGGAGCAGCCATCTACCACATGGGTATTTGTTTTATTTATAAGTGTATTTATTTGTGTGTGTGCTTGTTCTCCCTCTGTTACTTTCATGTGAGCTTCTCTGGACATGATCAGAAAATCGAATAAAAAAAATGTGGGAAATGTCGGGAAAGAATTAAAGTTAAGATTCATTTTTGCTGTTGTCAGCCAGGTAAGCTGAGAACTAGTGTGGCAAAGAACTTCTGTAACACTCCTACAAGATGCTTCAAGACCAGTTTCCATCTGTGTGTGTGTTTGTGTGTGTGTGTGTGTCTGAGTGTGCTCTAATGTCATTCTTTATAACTATGCCCAGATGTTGATACTGGAATGGCTCTTTAATTACCATTCAAACAGCAGGGGCTGTGTGCGTTTGTGCGCATGTGCCTCTGTTTGTAGGTGTGTGTGTGTGCGTGTGTGCAAGATAGAGGGAGAGAGAGAGAATGTGTGTGTGTGTATGTGAGTCTGTGATCTTGACAGCGGAACTACTGTTTAATTACCATTTAAACTGCGAGAGCTGAGTGGATCATTTAAAGACAGAAGAGCTCCAGCCAGCTAAATGAGGAAAACAAAACCATTATGGACACACACACGCACAAGGGCACACACACACATGCACACACACAAATGCACACACACACACACACACACACCAAGAAACCAAGAAAAAAAAAGAAAAGAAAAACAACATACTATTAAAGTGTACAGGGTAATCCTGAGACCTTTAGCTATTTTTAAATACATGTTTAGATAATTCTGGGAAAGTACCATAAGTCAACAAGCTGCTATTACTGTAGTTGAGACATTATAATGTACAATATACAATCCTATCATTAACAGTAATTAGCCAATAAAACCATGTGAAGTAGACAAACTGCTACTTCATTATGAGTGCCCCAGTCTGACCACATAACTGGGACCTGGGTGATTGCCAAGAGTGGACAAATCATTTTGTTTGCATCAACATGGTTTTAGCTAACAATAGTGAAACTCGCAGTGCCTAAATTGCCACTCGCTGGCATGGTTAAACAAGCGACAACAGGTAAGTTAGCACATTTTGTAGGTTAGTTGGTAATTTAGTACAGCTTTGCCAGCTTAATTAATAGATAGAGGTGGCTTCTGGAAGCTGTGGTGGTTACACAGAATAAATAAACTCAATTAACCTGCCGTGTTGCTTTTGCGAAACACAGTTTGTATCGCAAACTGAGCATCACAAGCACTAAGCGAGGGGCCACTGCCTGAACTCATCAATCCAACCACTCATGTGTCTGTCACTGGCAGCAGTCATTCTATACCAGTGCAGAAATGCCAAATTGGCCACTGGATTCATCTGTAGACTTATGTTGCTATAGATGAAGTGACTGTGTTGGAGATGGAAGGCTATGGTAAAATGTATAATGTTTATTTCAAAACTCATATTCATCTACATGATATACACAAAAAGCACTGCAGAGAGTCACAAGAACATCCAACAAACTTACAAAATCTTGAAGCATTAGGAATTAACCAAATGTAGAAAACAGTAGAAGTAGAAAAACAAGTAAAACCTCAGGACCAAGAGTGATGACACAAATATCTGAGAAACACTAAAGGAAACCGGTGATGATTCTTGAGTCTGTTAAGGCACTAGGCAAAAATTCACAGGGGGCTGCTCCAACTAGAAATCATCACCAATATGTTATGTCACAGCCAGCTGAACTGGACACTCTGAGCTACTCTATTAGCTAAATGACCTAATGTTAAACTTTAAAGTAAACAAAAGAATATGTGATGCTAGTAAAAGTTACTTTATTCAAGTGTCTTGCCTCTATATTTTAAATGTAGTTAGAGATATTTAGCATTATATTTAGTCATTAAAACACTCCACTCACCGCTGTCTTACTTTTTGTCACTGAATGGCTTTTGTCGCTGTCATTAAATTTGTTTACACAATCTCTCACTGAGACTGTGCTGACTGAAGTCTTGAACATTGAAGCTGGTGTTTGTCAGCTCTCGATGTCCCTTACTGGGCTGGAATCCCACACTGTTACCTGTCTTACCTGCTTGCAGCCAATGTGAAGAATAATAAGAATCCAGATGAAGTCCATGAGTAATAAAGAGGGCAAGGAAGGGAAGTAGCTGGCCGATCAGTGGAGGACCCCAGCCCGTCCTGTGTTTTCACAAGGTTTCATTAAATCTACAATGTAAGTGGGATTTATTTACTCTACATGTACCTGAAGCATGAAGACAAATCTATAAAATATGTGTGCTTGTATTTTTTAAAAAGAATAAAAAATTATATCTTGACATCAAAGAGTAATGGAAACATTGAACAAAAACACTTTAATACAATTAGAAAATACGAGATTAGTTGCACTAAACTGTAATTAAGAATAATAATACCATTTTTTTTTCAATAGCTTGGCAGGTACAAATGATGGCAGAATATATTTCTTACAAAAAAGAAGTTACATAATTATGGAGAAGCGGAGAGAATGATAGGAGTGATCATATTTGTGACAGGCAGACAGCGTCGCACTGAGAGTATTATGATAATGATATTAATGATGGATCTTAGTAAATGTGTGTGTATCAGAGTTCAGTAGGAGATGTCTCACCTCACACTGGGCCTCTCAGTTCGATGCCATCTGTTCTGCCAGCGTGCACACACACACACACACACACACACACACACACACACACACACACACACACACACACACACACACACACACACACACACACAAATCACCTCCAAAGATCATGATCCTATAAAAATACACACATGTACAATTTAGAATAGAAAACAGGAATGCACAATGCACAATCTAATGCAAGAAGATGTCAAAAACTATTCATGCTTTGTGCAAGGAGGCCGACACGTAAATCACACACACTCACAGTCCCAGACGGTTGGTAATCCTGGCTATACCCACAATCCTCAGTTATGAGAGTTCAGCCAAAGGGAAACCAGCATGTTGTCTGCCTATTGGACATACATGAGATCAGGGACCAATGTTTTGTGTCTATCTTAGCGTGTTTTTGTATGTATACATTTCTGACACTACTGAATGGGTTTACTTTAGACGTGGAGTCGTTGAAAGTGTCACTGGAAATTTGACAAGTAGTGTTATTTAAAAAGTTTAGTTTGGCTTTTTAATTTTTGGCCTACAGAAAACAGTGAAGGTCATAAAAAAGTCATTTAATGCAATGTTTTAAACCACTGTAGTGTTAATAACTAATGTCTTATTACATGTTACTCTCCGCTCTCCATTTTTCTTCTTCTCTTCTTCTCTCTTCTGTCTTATAGTTTCTCTCATTGTTCTGTCAGACATGAAAAGTCAAGAAAAGTGAAAATTCAGTGGCAAAAATATTTCATATATCAAAGGCTTATCTGTCACCGTGTTTTCTCACTCTGACACACATACAGGAGTTTGGGCATAAAGTACATGCTTTGGTATTCTGGCGATGCCTAGACTGCATATGACCAACTCACACAGGGACAAAAACACACAGAGAGACACACGCAATGTGTGCATCTATGTGGCGTTGCCTGGACGGTGTAGGAGCAGCATATCTGTCAGTGTGTGACAGGTTGACAGCTCAAGCTCCCAGCACTTTGTCCACTATCATCACGTCAAGAAGCACACACATAAACACATACACACCCACATGCAACCCACGAAGTGATCATTTCAAAAAAGGGCCACAATGGCCACTCTAATACTTATTGTCATGAGCCTCGGTTTTGGACCCAGGACCAGTTATGGACTTTCAGTTTCTGTTTAATATTCTCTGTTTGACTTGGTTTGTTGTAGCTTTTCAGTGTAAGCTAATATTACTTTTGTTTAGGTTTTGTTTTCTTTCATATTCATAATTATCATTTTTAGTTGTTCTTCAAGGTTTTTTCTTTTCCTCGTATGTTCCCTGTGTCTAGTCTGTGTTTATTTTGGCTCTCCCACATTTAGTCAGCGTTGTCTTCATGCTTGTCAAGTTTGTGTCCTTGTGTCTGTCTCTTGTAATATTTTGATAGCCTCTTGTCTTGTGTGTACTGTCTTCAGCTTCGCCTCCTCTATCTCGTTAGCTAGATTTAGTTTACCTGTATTCCCTGGTGTTTTCCATTATGTAACCTCATGTATGCATGTGTGTCATTTATGATATTCCAACTGCAAAGAACACAAGACTAGTAGAAAAAACCTGGTTTTAGTTTAAAGGACAAATATATTACACTCCAAGTATTTTTGTAAAAACTAGTTAACTTGTGAAAATACCAGAATATTATATGTGTAAGTTTAAATCAATAGTCATACAGTTAAAAAAATAAAGTCCACAAAAACACTGCATCACTTTTCACATAAAAGTGTTATATATGCATATGAGAGTTTTCTGAAACAAACAACAGGGGTCATGATTCATCATAAGTTTGAAAGCCTTACAGCTTCTGAGTTCATGCCACACCTTCTCTCTTTCCAATATGTCCCGTCACTGGCAGTTCAACATTATCAGCCACAGCAGAAAGCAGTATATTGTCTTCAGAAAACAACAATAATTTAAATTAATTAATGGTATCAGATTCAATAGGATATCAAAAACCAGCAGGCACTATTATGAGTTTTATACTGATTCTGTTCAATGTCACGTCAAAGTTATCAGCACTTTACTGAGCCTGACTTACAGGCTCATGGCAATGCACAATATGCAGACACCACATGAGTGCCAATAGTATTATCTAACCATAATAGCTGCATTTAATGATATACACACACGCGCCCCAAGTCTTCTTTTTATTTCTGCAGATGGGGTTCAGGACTTACAAAACCAAGCCAGGTCAGGCCAGATAATTTGAGTCAGTCGCACAATCATGGATCACAGCTTTAGTACATTTCATATAATTAAGGATTGTGGATTTGAAGCAGACTAAACAATGGGGCCAAATTAAATTTTCAGTTTCTCAGTGAAAGACGCTCTGGCTGGTCTGAAAATACAATCAAACAGAATGAGAATACAGACGTAGTCTCTAACAGGATTGAGGGGCATACTGACTCACAATATGGCATCTTCCTCTTTCTTTCTGTCTGATTCTATTACTCTCCCTCCCTTTCTCTCCTTCTCTCTTGCTCTCTCGTCATCACAGTTCAACATTCAATGGCTCTGCAGCTATAGTTTAATTCTACAGTTCTTCTATTATAAGGCCTGTATTGTATCTCCTGGCGTAGAACAGTGTGAAAAACCAGAAGCAATAATGCACAGTGGAAGAGCACAATCACAGCTTTAGTGGTCAGACACACTGAGATTGAGATAAATAAAGAAAGAAGAAAGCCAAGAAGAATGTTGGAACAAGAAAAAAATACGAGTGAATTGAAATACCCATTCAAGCAGGCTTGGGTAAAAAAAGTTCTTAAGTGTGCCAGTGTTCATTAAGTGTTAACTTTTGGAACAAGAAAATGAAAGGGGTTGTTAAGAAGCATGTAATAAAACACACTTAGAGACGGGAATACAGACAGAGAGGCTGTTTAATAGAGGGAGAGAATTAAGGGAGACTGTTTGAAATAGCAGAAAAAGAAGCAGAATTAGATAAAGACAAAAAGTGAGGAAGGTCAGAGTAAAATTTATTCCCTCAAAGCATATAAGGACACACATAGACATACATTGACAATGGTACAGTATACTAAATATTTTAATATTAGGCTCCAGGGTCAAGTATGCATCTTTGTAGAGGTCTAGAAAACAGTTATACATGCCATATACAATTTACATTGTATGCGGCATGCTTTCCAGAAGCTGTCAAGTTACATCTCTAACAAGAGAAGTGGAAAAAAAGATCTAATCATAAATGGTTTTGTGAATGTCATACCATTAATCGACAAACACAGAATGCAGGAAAAAATTTCAAATATCTTTGTTTGAATACATGCCAATGTCATGGAAATTTCACAAAAAAAGAAAAAAAAAGAAAAACAAAAGAGACTCAATCGGGTCAAGGAAGGACAGAGAGAGGAAACGAGAGACAGAAATTGACAGAAAGACAAAAGGGAGATTACACAGAGACATGGATTGAAACTGAAGAAGATGGAAAGAATAAGACAGGGAAAAAATTCAACAAAGTTACAGGAAGACAGAGAATAAAAAGTGAGATATTGAATGAAACAATAAGAGACATTGGACAGCCTTTTCCCAGTAAGTGAAAGACTTCAAACTCCAGTGGATAAGAGAGCTGCACTTTATGGGGCTATTCTCTCTGCATTAGCATTAGCTATAGCTCTCAGACTGACAACGTAGCGCTCTGTTCTCAAGGTCAGGAGGGGCACTCACTACCAAGGGCCACGACTACAGACTCACTCATAGTCATAGACTCTATTCAACACACACTCAGGCATTCTTATATACAAACAGAACACATTGGAAAACCCAGACAAACACAGGCAAAAAGTTTTAGGCAATAACAGTTCAAACATAACGTGATAATTAGGAGATTATGGATTGCTTATTAATGGTTGTTTCATCTATTCAAGCTCTCTGTGGTGCATTCAAGCAGAAAAAGTAAGCATGCTAAACACATGGCTCCCATGACTGCTGTAGTATGTCACTGGCAGTTAAGTACTGGCTACTGGCTAATCATTTTGCTAAACCTCATTAAGACATTATTTATGCAGGAAGCATCATCTGTGTCCTGTATTAGCTTGGCCTGGCCCAATCCTAATGAAGACACTGACTCATCTGTTGTGGGAAAAGTAAGAAAAACACTAAAAGGATGTCTCTGCTGTTGTTCTGTATGCTGCCTGTAGGGAATGGTCTTGTGGAGAAAACTAAGGTATTGATGTTCCCATAATGGCTACTAAACCATCCCACTTAATGCTTATCAAAGAAATTTGATGGTGAAATATGATCTTGTATTTTTCCTGGAGTCAGCTGATAATTTTTTGGACGCCAAAGATTTCTACATAAAGCGCGCGCACAGCAAGTAAGGGAGAAAAAAAAACAAAGGGGGAAAAGATAGCACTGAGGCAATCTGTGATGTGGTTTTTTGATAACCATAATCATAATCTGCCTAGGGCGATCCAATTCCTGAGACAGTTTATGGGGTAGGGACGGCCATCAGAATTAGAATGAGACGAACATAAATGGCTATTTATCCTGTGTGTGTGTGTGTGTGTGTGTGTGTGTGTGTGTGTGTGTGTGTGTGCGCGTCTGTCATGAATGGCTATTTAGGTGGATTAAAGGATTGGTGAGGCCATCTGAAACACATAAAGCGACCTCACAGTGTGGTTAAAACAGGCATAGAACTCGACATTCAATAGATAAAACCTTTAAACATTAGAATAAAAGTAGATTAAAAAAATCTACTTTTATCAATATTGAAAAGTGTGTATATTCATAATCCCAAATGTTGTGTGTATGAGTGTGTACTATATGTATATAAAACATTTAATCCTCAATGTGCATAAGTATACTTATTCATATGGCTTGCGTGTTTGCACTTGAACGTGTTCTTAAATACGGTTCTGTAAGTGTATGTGTGTGTGTGTGTGTTAGTGAGTGACTGAGCGTTGAGAGAGTGGTAATTACCATTCAGCAGCAGCTAAAGTGACATGTTTGAGGAAGAGATAAGGGGACATAAATTGGCCTGGTATAAAATGGTGATATTTCCTCCACTGCTTTAGAAAAACCCATTTACTCTGCCTCTTTAGCATGTCAAGACCCCGTCACTACCCTCTCATCCCCTCGGCCAGAAGAACTCATTCGTGCACACACGCTCGCGCACACATACACTTATATGCCTCATGCAGTCAGCCGGCTCCTTGTGAAAAAGTGCTCATCTGCATTCTGCTATTAACTTGGAGAGACACAGTGAGAGAGAGAGAGAGACAGAAAGGGTGTGTGTAAATCAGTGTAATGGGGCCAGGACCTCAGTAGCTCTAAAAAGAGAGCAGACATGTGGAGGACAAGACATGATTTTTTTTTTTTCTTTCATGAAGAGAAGCAGCGATACAGCACATCTGTCACTGCCAGCCACACAATTGGTCCTACAGTCAGACAGACATAGAAACATGAACAGAAAGAAAGCGAATAAAGGCGATGGAGAAGAATAAGAGTGGACAGAGCTCAAATCTGACAACACTGGACCAACAGACTCTCACCTTTAGTCTATGTTTTCCTGATTCTTTGTGGATTTTGTTTCATTGTTATTAGCAGTAGTACAAATGATACTGCTTTTTTCAGTTACATTAGTGCTAACAGATCTAAAACATCTGTAATCTAACTACACTCCAACACTCACAAAGACGGGATACTTTCCTTAAAAACATCACCATGATGGAAACAAAAACATTATGTTTTTGTTTCTAGAGCCTGCTCACATGTCAGATGTTTAGGTCACTGGTTTTTATTTTGTGACATGTATTATACATTAATTTGTTAATTTGTGTATTTAAAAATCCATCCATGAGGGGGAGAGAGGGAAAAAAAATGATGAAGTGAAGAATTTGTGTATAAATAGTTTAATTTAGCATTTTGGTAAGTAAGTTTGTGTGCATGTGTTTCTGTGTGTGTTTGAGAATTAACTAAAGCATCACTGTGTACGCCACTACATCGGCATCTACATAATGGATTTTTGTGTGTAACTGCAAACACTTTGCCCTAGTGTCACACAGGTGCCTTGACTCACCTTAACTCTTTGTGTTTTTTTAAGAGCAGTAATGTTTGCATTTGGAGGTTCACAGAATTTGTTTTCCTGTACCTTCTAGCATTCATTTGTGATGAGCTGGAAAAATTAAAAAATTAATCTCACTATTTTTATAAATAGAGCACTAATGTCAAAGGAACGGGACGCCTCCAGATTTGACCAAACAGCGATATCTGACGCCTTGGGAATGAGAAAAATCTTGTCCTTCAGCTTTTACGGAGGTCATCAAAACAGCTGTATGTGTCAAGTAGCAACTTGGTCATGGTCCTTGTGTTGATTGAGTAAAAAATGCCCATACTACGGAGCTAGTAGACACTTGACTCCACAAGAAGGCGCTAGATGACCCTAAGGGGACTGAAGACATTTAACTTTGAAGACATTAGAAAAGACATCAGAAAGCCCTTATTCATTGAGTTTTCAGGCTTGGTTGAACATTTACAAAGACTTGGAGTGCCAAGAGGAGCTTTTGAGAATTTTTGCATCCTCCTAGTGGTACCCAAGTAACATCTAACATGGAGTTGGCTAGCTCTTTGCTTATTTCCACTGAGTTTGCTGCAAGTGTGATAGCTAATATTTACTCTGTTTCTGTGACTGTGTCAACATGCCTCTGCACACATCACAGTCTCTGTTCCTAAAGTCTTTTTCCCTGGCACTGTTCCACAACCTCACCACTACTGAGCATCTCTATACAGGCCTCAACTAGTCTCATGAAGATGCCTTTGTCCAGTGTCCTGGCTGACATGATTCTGAGTCAAATGCCACACTACCTGTTCCCGAGACTGCTACAGAAATAGTCAACTCAACCTTTATTGATACATCTCTTCCAGGGACATGTGACACTAAACCGTACTGTTTGCCAGTTAAAGCTTTAGAGTTTGAGTCAGCAATTGTCTTCCAAATTCCAATAGTCACTGGGAACTCTAGGGTTTCTTTGCTAGAGTCAGCCATTACGTCGTGATTTTCTGCTCCAGGACTCTGCCACTGGTTCTGGGATGTATTTGCTGGCCTCTTATCAGGCTCACCTTCCTTCCTTCCTGTCCTCTGGGCCAAACTCAGAGGAGATGAGCCCTCATTCGTCCACCCATCCAAGGCACCTATTTCAAGGGATGAACCAGTATTGTGTCTAAAAACAACTTAGCAAGGACAGAATATTGTAAATTTTAATTTGTATCTTTAGGCACTTTGTTACTATCAGCCTGTCGCATAAAACACAATTTATTTTAATTTCTTTTGTTGAAGCTGTAAAAAAAATGCCAAAACTAACACAGTTTGACAGGCATTAAATAGTATTTTTGCACCACCAAAATACTTTGTGAAACAACGAGGTGATTCCCAAAGAACTACTAGCCTAAACTTGATTTATCTGAGGAGGGTGTGTAGTATGTCCCTAAAAAGAATGAGGAAACTGGAGAAGTAAGGACAAAAGAAAAAAATCCAGCAAACACATGATAAAGGACCTGAGAGATGCATCTGGTCATTCAGTCAATCCATCTACTGTTCAATAATGCGTCGTCAGAAATGAGCTCAGTGGAAGTGTGGTTGTCAAGAAGACATTCTTTATGAAAGAAAACAGGGAGGAAAGGCTCAAGGATACCAAATTACGCAGAACTGCACAGAGATAGTCAGTAACAACATGTCCTAGGGAGTGATGAATCCAAATTTTGATTGTTTACTTCAACACATTGTCATTCTGTGTGGAGGAGGTCAGGAGAGAAGTACAGCAGTGAGTGTCTACAGCCATCTGTAAAACACTGTAGAGGCTCTGTCATGGTTTGTGGATGCATTTCAGCCATTGGTGTTAGAGATGGACTTTTTAATGCATGGCCTTCAGATTTTGATGCACCATACAATACCATCTGTAAAGTGTCTAATTGGCAACAGCTTCATTTACCAGCATGACAGTAATCCCAAACAAACTGTAAAAGCATACCTGGATAGAAAAGCACACAATCCAACACTATCAGTTATGGAGTGGCCTCCACAGCCCAGATCTCAACATTATTT
This sequence comes from Aulonocara stuartgranti, assembly GCF_965226115.1. Classification (NCBI taxonomy): domain Eukaryota; kingdom Metazoa; phylum Chordata; class Actinopteri; order Cichliformes; family Cichlidae; genus Aulonocara; species Aulonocara stuartgranti. The sequence continues at coordinate 14,140,029 of NC_138939.1, read as the reverse complement.
GTGGGATCCTCTTGTAAGACAAAGGAAACAAAAAAGGCAAACACCCACAGAAGAGCTTTGAATGTCCTTCAAATAGCCTGGAGAACCGCTAAAGAAATGACATGAAAGCTTGCCCAAGAGACTTTATATTATGTTAAAGAAGACGATCACACCAAATGTAGACTTTTATACTCATTAGGATTGTACAAACTCTGCTTTGCATTTCCATGTACGTTCTCATTCAATAAATCATTGGACCTATTTCCCATTTTTCTAGCAAAATGAGAGGCGGCTCAAGACTTTTAAGCACTGTACTATATGGTTTCAGTCACTTGATAGAAAACTTAAAATAGTTTAAAAAGTCTTTGAATATAGTAGAAAGAATCCATTCAGTTTGCAGCCTTTGTCAGCCTTAGTCAATCACAATGTTTCTATTGCTCACTGGTGAAAGTAGAGAAAAATCTTTTCTCCTTGAACAAAGTTATAAAAGACAAAACCTTTCAACAGCGCCACACAGAGAAGATTGTGAATCATTTCCACGTGCCATGTGCTCCAGGTCGCAGGTTAGAGCCCTTGGTGCGTTACTTACCAAATACGCTCACTCGAGCCACAGGGGAAGAGGTGAGAAGAAAGGAGGAGGAGAGGAAGAGGAGTGGAGAGGAGCAGAGAGGAGGTGAGGTCAGACCTCTCTTTAGCCTCACAGCTGTGGGCGTATAAGCCTTTTTTCTCACAGGTAAATAAAAGCCACACCCTGTGTGTGTTTGTGTGTGTGTTAATGTGTGCAAACCTGCTTCCCCTGGCTGCCAGCTGACACAACCCCAGGCACAATCTCTTCTTACCCTGGTTCGATTCATGCACCCTCCATCCCTTGTTTTATACTGTCCTCTTTTTATCGCATGTATGTGTGTGTGTGTGTGTGTATGTGTGCACCTGATTGTACATTTTGTGTCCATAGGAAAGGGAAAGCATAATGGGGGCTATCATGTGTCCTTGTCTGGATAAACTGCACACCCTTTAGTAACTTTCTACTTTTCTCTTCTGTCCAGTTGCAGTTGTTGTTATCCTCTTAAAATGTGATATTCTGCTACATAATCATCTTCTCGAGTCCTAATTTCATGAAACATTTTCCTCCTGATGCACTTGTTGATGTTTCATTTGCCCCTTTTTTAATGTTTCTCTTTATTTACAACCCCACTGCAATTTGGCATCTCTCTGTCAAGTTTTGTTTAGTTTGACTTTCCTCTTTTTTCAGTTTAGCTTATCCAGCTCAAGAATCCATGAGCTAATGCTTCACTCATCCACCTGGCCATGTGTCTGTCTGTTCACAATTCACAAGAACCACTACTACTCCTTCTGTATCGACTAAAATGTTACCAAATTTACACACAACGAAAATCTAATGGGTCTTTACCCATTGTGCTCAAAGTCAAGGTTGTTTTCACAAGAATTGCAACTCATGCTAGAGTTTTGGTCAGATTCTATTGAAACTTGCAGACTCTGATCACTTCAGGGACTTTCACCCAAACTGACCAATGGACTGTGATGGAGTGAAGATGACCTACTTCATCACTCAAATTCTGGTTACTCACCTTCTGTCTCTTGCCTCCTTGCCTATGTTCCTTTATCTCTCTCCTTTATCTTGCCATGGCATACTGAACTGATTTCTTGTTTTGCCTTAAACTTGTACGACAATATCATGACATGTTTCAGAAACTCATATGTAGACAGACACACTGTTCTTCAATTGCAAGGTGTAAAAGGATCACGTTGGCTGCGAGCCACAGGTGTTAGATCTGATATGGTTCCTGCTTAGAACCAATTCACAGTCTGGGAACGTGCTCAACATAGAGTACAGCGTCACAGTCATACAAAACTTGTGCCACTCTGTTTTCTGGACCAAAGAACAGAGAAACGCTCAGAAATGAAAATTGTACACAATCTTTTCAAACTGCTCGTTTTTCCAGTGATGCAGACCACTGTTCATAAAATTACCCCTTTATGAAAAATGTATTACTTGAATTTGTGACATTGCTACATATATATTTATGCATTAATTCTTTAGCTTTAAGCTTCAAGTTGATTAGTGCATTACAATAACTCATACATTTTCTAATCTATAGGCCTAACCCTTTCAGCATGTTTAAAGACTGCATTATCACTATTATTATTATTTATTATTGTTGTTTTATTGTATGTCAAAGGGTTCATTTCTGTGCACAATTATGGCTTAAATGATTTTATTTTTTTTTAGGAATGGAGAGAAACATGAAAACAAATTCTAAAGGGTATGAATATAATCATTTAGAAAAAAAAATAGTTACACAATTTAAAACATGTTTAACTCCTTCTCCACTTTAAGGCATGTAGGTCAGTCAGCAAAATTTCAAGAGCTTTAAAAATTTCTACAAGTTCTCAAAATCCATCAGACACTGTGAAACTGGCTCTTGTGAGGACTGCCTCGGGAAAGGAAGGGAGCGTTACCTCTGCTGTGGATAAGATCATTACTGGTTACTGGCCTCAGGCACTGCAGATTAACAGGACCTTGGATAAGAGTCCACATTAATGCGTCTAAGAGTTCAAGTTAAAAATTTAAGAAAACTCATCAGAACGGTAACCATAACAATCATTCGTGTGATTTTTTCTTCTTAGCAGTGCCATTGGACTGCAGAGTTTAACTGTAATTGACCAGTTTTTATTTCAGAACTTCGGGTCAGGAAATATATATTATGTAAACTGTATTAGCATTCATTCACAGTTTTATTCATTAAATCTTATACAGTGGTACGTTCAAAGATAAATATCCATTTGCACAGATGAAAAAGCAGTTCCAAAGAAAGTGGAAAAGTAATCAGAAAGTGGAGTTAAAATAAGCTGGTATTAAGTAGGTAATCAGTATTCTGCAATGAAGTACATCTTCAAAGTAACCTTCGCAAACCTGATTGAGTCAAATGAACAATAAGTGCGTCTGACAATGACAATGATATTATTCTCGTGTTGTTGGTAAACAAGCAGGTCTGGTGGATTAAGACACCAGCCAGTATACTCCTCTGCAGTGACAACAGAAAAGCCATGTACCAATTGAAACTGAAGAGGTTTTCCTCCATAAGCACAGCCTGTATAATTATTTCAAACACGAGGAAAACCAAATCACTTTACAACGCGGATTTACATATGATTAGCGTCATACAAAGACGGGATTACTACAAGTAGTCGAGAAGCAGCCTTTTCCCTCTCCCTGCCTCGTTCTCCTTGTCTTGATTTCAAAGAGCCTTGACAGGAGTTAACACTGCTCTCTTACCAAAAAGGTACAACTGTAGAGACAGAAGTTGACAGCATGCACCTTTGTGCTCAAGCCGAAATGATAATAATTACAATAGGAGTATATTAAAAAAGAGACTTAAAAAAGGACCTTTTCTCACTTATGACTCCCCCTGCCCCCCCACTTTCCTCTCTACTTCCTGCACCATCTATTGTTGCACACTATCCTCCTGTTCTTCTACTGACTTATTACTGGAAATATAGGAGAATTATTACAGGATAGAAATAAGCATCCTTTATTAAGTGAAAGATGAATGCGTACAAAGAACAAATTTCACACCGACGTGTAAACTTGGTTGAAATGTGTTCAAATCATTTTCTGTAATCCGTAAGCATTGTGATCTTAGAGTACATAGATTACAAAATGAATAATTTAAAAGAGTATTGATTATTTAATGGCATTTTTAGTAGATGGCATTCTGAGTTCATTTTAATGCAGCGAGGATAAAAGAGGACAAACTGCCATTTGGTGCTCTGTGAACACAAAAAGACACCTTGCCACTCTAAATTATCATTGATTACCCAAAATGATACAGAGGAAATTATTGAGTGCATAAAAATGTCACTGGAGAACATGTATCATTGCCCATTATTCACATATTATCCATTGATTTGCAGTATTGTATTCAGTTTATTCAACTTGGCAGGGTGTAGAGATGGATGTAGCAGCAGTAAGGCCAGTTGCTTTAAAGAGAATTGCAGGTTTCTTTTCCATTCAAAGATCAGGCAGGCACTGAAAACACTGATATTCTTTTCATTTTTTTATTAGCTTTTATTCAGAATTAATTTTATTTGCATGTAATTTACTCAGCTGGTGTTTTAAATACTTTAAAAAATAAGCTGGGATAGTTTAACCATTATTATTATTATGTTTATTATTTTTCCTTTTGCCACTTCAGTTGCTGCTTTATGTTATACTGTGGGCCTAGTTATCATATCCTTAAAGAATTTAGATACTGAAGTGGATCTTTTAATAATTGGGAGAAAAAGAAAGTCTCTCTTTTTCTTTCTCACTCTCCTTCCCTCTGTCTGTCTGTCTGTCTCTCTCTCTCTCTCTCACACACACACACACACACACACACACACACACACACACACACACACACACACACATACCCGTGTCTATAGGTATGTGAATATCGCACGTCTTCACACAGTGCATGTATATGAATCCTTCACACACACACACACGCACACACACAGGTATGCACTCACGCACTGTTCATCCTTTTTGGTTCTTGTGGTTGCATTATTGTGAAGGCACGTGCCCAAAAAATGATATACATGCATTCCAATGCAATGCATGTAGTTTGACATTTTGGATAGATTTTAGTATTAAAAAGTTGGTATTTCGTGCCACCAGGATAAAATTCTTTAATAGTTCATTATGTGATTAAAAACTGCCCTCCCTTAATTTCCTAAAGTCTTTGTTATGGTTGTGAGCCAAGGAATTCTGTGGCAGAATAGCTGTTATAACACTCAAATTAAAATGCAAAATATATGAATGTGCCTCTTCTAGCAGACGAATTGAGACAGAAAACAAAAATAAAAACAAAACAAAAACAAGAAAGAATAAAGCTTTGGAAGAGAATAAATATAATCATATAAAAAGAAAACTAGAAGAAGGCCTGACTAGAAGACAGATGAACCCATGGACAGACAGGCATATTTACATACACAACAGTACGCAGTGACAGACAGAAAATCCACTCATTGAGAGACAGTAGTGATAGACAGAGAGGAAGGCAGGAAGTTAATGAGTAGATTGTGGGCCAATAACATAACCAGTCACCCACAACAACGCACTGCCCGTACTCCATACCTGCCTGCCTTGCTGCACTGCATTCTGGGAGTGGAAGGGCAGAGCAGAGCGGCGATGGGATTTGAAAGGCGTTCTGCTTGGGCAACTCACTGATTTGCATTCAACAGTGGAGACACACAAACACGCGCACACCAGCAAACTTAGTCCCAAAGCACATGCACATTGAAAAAAAAAGAAGTTTGTAAGCAAGCACACACATGCAATCATGTATGAGGACACGGGCTTGAATGTTGTAGACTAATTATTAACCCCACTCATATTCAAGTAGTCTAAATGTGTGTGTCAGTGTGTGGATGTTTGTGTGTATGTGTGCATGTGTGTGGCAGAGAGAGAGAGAGAGGGGGGGATGATTGGAGAGAGGAAGGGGGAAGAAGGATTAGAGGTTGGAGGGAATACACTCACCCCTCTCAAAACCTTCTCTAGTCACTTCTTTTTTTTCCCCTGGCATGTTATTTTTCGCTTTACGATTCTGATAATGATGATATTAGAGAGAAGAGGAGGGGGAGGAGGAAGGAGAGGAGAGGATGATGGGCGCCGCATGCAATTGTTCACTCTGTCTTTCCTCTTTCTTTTTTTTTTTACTGCTACACATTGCATGGAGAGAGCGACAAAGAGATAGAGAAAGACTAGAGGATGGGGTAGTGGGGGCTTCAATGACTAATTTTCCTTTCTTTTACGGCAGCATAAATTTAACAGGAGGGGGGTTGTGGGGGTAGAGTAGAAATCCTTTTAGCGCTCTGATTTATGTACGTCTGATGGCCGAATCATAGATCACTGCCGGAAGATGGCAGACACACTGATGATGATGGGGCCCTTCGACGGGGCCCACTAATGCCCCGCCGAACAAAATGTAACCAATCTGTGGGGGCCCTCAAGCATGCAATGATTCTCTAATAGAAACTGTAGAAAACGATATGCCTGTCACCAACGGCTGAGGTGGGGGAGTTGTGCGTGAGCATGCACGTTGAAAAAGTGGATAGAGAAAAAGAAAGCAAAAAAAAAAAAAAACATAAAGGAAGTTAAAAAATTTACCTGTTGTGAAATGACAAATAGAGAAGAGAACAACAAGAGATAGAGCAGACAGAGAACGTGGAGTATGCAACTCAAAAAGAGCTATAGAGCCACGGATCGAAAAACAAAGGCCGAAAGCAGAGCCTGCAAGTGTGAAAATGGAGACAGCCAGGGGAGCCTGGATGAAGGGGACTCTAAATGTCAAGTTGAAATAAAAATCGAATTTGAAAAAACATCCAGAGGAGTAAACACCTAAACAATAGACAACAACAACTAAACGACTCGAGTGTCCACCTTAAATCACCCAATCACACACATTCCTTCCCACACACACACATCTGTGGGCCTGATGCACAGTGCGGCTCATGCAGCACCACCAATCATCTTTATATCAAAACATCATTATGCTGGCTGACAGCAGCTAAGATTCCAGCGAGGCCTCGTTGTCATAAATCGTCAGCTGTTGCAGCGCTGGAAAGAGAGCCTTTTCATTTAGGAATGTCAGAGCTCTCCCGAGCCTCGTAAAGATTGTAGGAGACTCGGGAGATGAGGAAACAGAAGCGGAGATGGCAGAGCCCCGGAGATAAGGAGGATAACGGGAGATAGTAGGCCTGGTGTAGTCCGCGAGTCAGACAGCTCAGTCAGCTTTGCCAACATGGGTGTTAAATACATGATTTAGATTTTGCTCCTGGATGTATTGACAACTAATCCCATCTGGTAGCTTATATCTCCTCACTCAACTATCTTTACAATGTACAATGAATTCTGCCGGAGTCAGTTTGAATAAAGTGTCATCATTAAAAAGGGCTAAAAAAGTGACTTGCATGTGAAAAAATTCTCTCAGAATTTGTTACTGCCTGTTAAGGGAAAAAGTCTAAATGCCGAGTTTGTAAATTCATCATTTTGAGCTGCACTAGCAGCAGGGCTGTAGGGCTGACAGTGTTGGTTGTATCCAAACTAAACTCATGTGAACTACTATTCCATAGATACATTTAGGACATTCATAATCGCAAGACAATGTTATATTTACAGTACATTATGATTTTGGGGAACCTCCTTAATTTTCACCACCACGGGCTAAAAACTTAATAAAGTGTCAGGAAGCTTTTGAATAAATTGCTGTCAAAATGTACTTTCCCCTATTCATCTAATGTAATTTATAATGTAACTTATTCCAAAACCTATTCTAAACTTTGACTTCTCCTGAGGCCTCTAACCCCCCATAAATGTATTTTATTAAATAAATCAAATCAAATCACTGTTCCAAATATCAGATGTGTGTACATGCACATATTTTTTTTTAGTATACTTCTTTCAACCTAAACAGCCTTAGTAGTAGCTGGCACTGTATCCCTTGCAGATGTGGTTCCTGAAAGAATTGCTAAACCCCCAGGTCAAAGGTCAAACCCTCTTCCGCTCCTTTACTAAACTGTGAGGTGTCCCGTGTCATTCAATAAATAAATAAACAACCCAAAATTCTAATTCTACCAAAAACCTGGTTTGTTGCCTGAGGGCAATCCCTTGCGGTACTGCATTTGACCTCTCAGGATTACCGTAAATACTGCATTACTGAAAAATTTAATGTGATTACAGTAATAGACTACTCCCAACACTGGTTGTAACAGTCTTCTTGAATGATTTTGATAAATGCATGTAAACAAAAATAACAAGCTTGTTTAACCATTTAACCTTTCTGCATGAATCCAGATTTGTTTTAAAAATTAATGTATTAATACATTCAGCTAAGGGTATAAACCTCAAACACATCCCTGTAACATTCATTTATAGCTACAGACATGGGTATTTACTCTATTATAATTTATAAGGCACAATATTTCATATAAAATTAAATAAAACTAAAACATTCTGTAAATATTCAGTAAAAACAGTGCTTGGAGAGAAAATTTATATTTTTTTAGCTGTTCAATCAAATTTATCATGAAATGAGAGCAAATTAAATCTGACAGTCTGCACTTCACAGTCACTGTGTCATTTCACATCAAAAAGAAGTAGTATGGAGAAAAAAATTATGCATGTGTGCATTTGTGTGTACGTGTGTCTGTGACTAATATACTGGAGAGCTCTTCACTGATGCTGACAAAAAGACAAGTTTGCGTTGCTGGTGCTACTGTGTCCCTCCAGGGCTTCCGTCCATTCACTAGCAGGGGAGATGAACTGAGACAAGATGTCAGAGCAGGAAATGTCAGACCGCTGCCAAACCACTGTAGTGCACATCACTGACAGGCACACACACACACACACATAGACCCACACACACATATGACAAAATACATGAACTACCAATGTCATACAGAAACATTCATAATCAAATGGTGAACGTGTGGTTTCAAATTTGCTCCTTGATTCTGAAGTTACATATTCCTTTTTTCAACTTAACACTTTATTTTAAAATTTTATAGTTCAGATTGATGTTTTTTCTATACCAACTTTTAATTTCTGTGTTTTTACTTGCATTCTTAAAAGTTGCAGTAAAAAGTTTGAAAGTCTGACAATGAAAATGCATCGAGAGAAAGAGAAGAAGAAAAAACTGGTTTGTTGGGGGAAATGGACAGATGATGTGGAGGGATGAGCACAGCAGCAGTTTATGTCCGCCGGCCAGTTCTTATGTTTGTTTTCTTTGGTGGTGTGTACATATTACAGATGTCTTGAGTAATGCCGCCATCTGTAATCTCTCTTTTCCCTCTCTCTCCCTCTCTCTCAGCTATCCTCGGGACTCCGTTTTCCTTAAGTGTGTCAATTTGGGTCTCCTTGCTCAAGTTCAAACATTTAGCCCCGAAACAGCCATTTGTCTCCAACTTACCAGACAGAGAGACCAAAATAGAAGAAAATACCCCAAGAAATGAAGAGCAGAGCAAGAGAGATAGGGAGGAAAAATAAACATCTTGTGTGTTTGACAGCACTTTTTGCTGTCTGGTTAAAGACACTCACACACATCTGCACACATACACACCCCCGTCTTGTGTGGTTACTGGCTGTGCACTTGCAGTCCCTCTAGGGCATGTAGGGTCACCGTGTGTGCGCATTGTGTTTGTGTGGCTGTGTCTGTCTGTGCACTGGTGGGTGAGGGGAGTTCACCCAGTGCCAGCCCCCTCCTTCCCTCCCTCTACCATCCACACACACACACACACACACACACACACACACACACACACACACACACACACACACACACAAACGTGCACACGCCCATCTAGTCACAAAGCTACAGATGATGTGCCGTCCAGCTGCATTTCCGTCACTGTGACGATGAGTGCTCCTGCCAAACGCCCGGCAACCAGAGTCACATCTGCTCCTGTCTTTGTCGCCACGGCAATACTGCCGAACTCTGCTCGACAACCAGCACAAGGCCAGGGGGCAACAACGGGTGGCACAGAATGAGACTAGCATAGAGAGACAGAGAAACAGATATAGAGTCAGTTACAAACAAAAAAATTCATAAGTTAAGAGTTCAGATATAGGGCTCTCTCGTCTGGTTTGTCTGGATGCCTTCAAGGAAACACTGTTTTAGAATAATCAGTTACTAGAGCACAATACATACCATCAAAGACATGAGTTATTAATGCAAACATGACAGCATCAAAATCAAACTATATCCAGGTTACTGGGTGGGTGTATATTATATGGATGGAGAAATAAAACCAGTGACAGATCTACATCTACTTTACTTTCCCGTTTCTTTGTTTCTTTGAAACATATGGTTAATGTGACAAAATCAGTCCACCAAATTTAGCCTCCAGGATAGTTTTACAGAATGTAAAATCTTTAGAGGAGGAGGACACAACTTTTGGACTTTTCACTTCTTTTTGGAGTAGAAAGTGGTTGTCATCATGAGAGTGGTTGTCCATTAATTTAATCAAAGCTAGAGGTCTGGAGCAATGTGAGCTTCACAGCTTTCTTATTGTCAAAGACATTTCTCATGGCCCCTCACCACAGGCCAGCTCATCCAAGGAGCAGTGCAGATGTGTTTCTTTGTTCCAGGTCTTCTGCATTTACCGTTTCCTTTATTCCTCCTCCCATCTTTACTTTTCTCAATGTATAATATGTATAGTATGAATAGCCTCTATTATCTTTATTTCACGACCTCTTCTCCAGAACTTTATTATTCTTCTTGTGTTGTCTCCCCTCGTCTTCTTTCTTTTGACCATTCAGATGCACACTTTTAACAGCACTCTCCTTTTCTCCCACCATCCCCTTTTTCCTCCTGCCAGAGTGTTTATATTTGCCCAGCCCACGGCAGAGCGCCTAACAAGGTGGAAAGAATTAGGGGTGAAAAGACAGCACTGCTGCCAGCTAAGGTCTCTCAGTCCTTCTCTCTCTCTCTCTCTTTCTCTCTGTTGCTGTCTTTTTCTGACAGTAGATATGTTTCAGCTAATGTACTGCTGACCTATTCTGCTGCAATGAAGTATCAACAAAACAGTTATCCACACTCTTAACGAGGATGCTAAAGCACATCAGAAATTTTGAAATAGGGCAAAATTAGCTTTTTACATATTTACTGTTAACATATTGCACTGTCTGGTTAAATGTCAGCTTTTAAATCCCGTATTTCTTACCAAATTTCAGTTTTGGAGCGCAAAGCAGAGAAGCTGCCTCGGTGGCCAGGCAAGCTGCTTGAGCTGCATGCACATGAACATGCTTCGCTCTCACGTGAGGCATGTCACACCTAGGTCTTTCCAAGTCACATCTGGACCTTTCCAAATTGCTGCCTATTTAAATTGCAACATATTCCATCTCTACCTTTGACACATCAGTGCCAGTGATATCCTGCATCCCAATAAAGGTTTATCTTATCCACCTGTAGGCTTCAGGGAAATATGTTGCTCATCACTCTCCAATTTCATATGTAGCCTCTAAGGGGGCGTGCTTGTCATGTCAGCCTAATTGATGGAACAGTCATACTGAATCTTGTTGAAAGTTAAAAAAAAAATCACTGACAATTTTTTTTGTTCAGGAAAAGTGGCAGAGATGCTCAGACCATACTTCACACAACATTTCATGTATGTTGGCAAAACAAACAGGAAGTGACATCTCTGTAACACTTTTAACGTACTAACACCAGACTCGATGTAAGCACTCAGCACTCTTTGCTGTGGTTGTCCAAAAAGTTAACAAATGAGGTGGGTGGCAATATCTGACACCCCCCCCCCCCTTTTTTTTTTCCTTTCATGGACTAATTGCTATAAAAAAAAATTTCTGCACATTAATATGTAGCGAATATTAGGAGTAAATACTTTCTGGTTTCCCTTTACTGACTAAACACGTCTGATCAGTTAATAGCTGCATGCTATATAGAGAGCAAAAGAGGATGAAATAGCTATTATTTTTGTTTTGTTTACCCTTGATTGTTTTGTTACACTATCAAAATTGAATGGCAAAATGTAAACAATCTTAAAATTCCCTAGACCATGGAGGAAGAAAACCTCTCACCGCCTTAAACTCTGCTTTGCAGAGTTTATTTGAGGTGTTTAACTTTAAGGGCGATCGTGGCTTAAGAGTTGGGAGTTCGCCTTGTAATCGGAAGGTTGCCGGTTGGACAGTCTTGGTCGTTGTGTCCTTGGGCAAGACACTTCACCCGTTGGCTACTGGTGGTGGTCAGAGGGCCCGGTGGCGCCAGTGTCCGGCAGCCTCGCCTCTGTCAGTGCGCCCCAGGGTGGCTGTGGCTACAATGTAGCTTGCCATCACGTGTGTGTGAATGGGTGGATGACTGGTTGTGTAAAGCGCTTTGGGATCCTTAGGGACTAGAAAAGCGCTATACAAATACAGGCCATTTACCATTTTACAGTTGACTGGGGTCAAGGTGTGGTGGGAAGGCCTTTTAACAGCTGCAGCAAGAGAGTGAAAGAAAATGCAGACAGGGTGAAGACCTGTCCCCATCCTCATGAATATATTTTGTTGCATATCCACGATTATATGACACAGAATGATATGTTTTCAGAGAAGAGAAGAGGAGGAAAAGTGTCATGGTACTGAGTGTTGTGTGTATTTTAGTTTTATTTCGTTGTTTATTGTATTTTTCTCCACATTTCCTGTTTTATTTTGAAGGAGTATTTTGTTCTTTGTTCATTGTATTTAGTTTCATTTCCAATGTCCCGTCATTAGGTTCATGTCAGTCAGCTGTTTCCCCATGTGTTCCCACTTCCCCTGATCACCTTGTGAGTGTACAGTATTTAAGTCCTCTCTTTTCTGTTTTCTTCTGTATGTAGTTGTCAGGTTGTCTGTTATCCCCACCACAGTCACAGTCTTAGTCATAGTGTTTCTTAGTGTTTCATATTGTTTCTTAGTTTACTTGTTTTTCATGTGCCATCAGCCAAAATAAAGGCTTGCCTTTTGTTTCACCTGCAGCTCCTCTCTCAGTGTCTGCTCTTGGGTCCGTTCAACAAAACACACGGGCGTACCCCACTGTGACAGAAAAGAGGGGAAGGTCCCATGGGACTGGTGGTGACAGGAGAAGCAAATACTATGTGTAGTTAGTTAAGTGCAGGTAATGAGGTGCGTGTAGAGAAGAAGATAACTATTCTTGGTTTCCATACCTTAAGATGGCTTTTTTGTTGTTATTGTTGTTGTTGTTTTTTCACAAGGCCTTTTTACAGAAGGCCCAAGCTTCTAATAAATGTGTGTTTGAGTGTGTCAGCTGAGTTGGGTGTATATCCATGTGCCTCGGTTATTACTTGCGCGTTATCATATGACTTTGTGGTGTGTGTGTGTGTGTGTGTGGTAACACCCACCCAGGAACAAGGTAAGTGATTAGATGATTCACCTTGAGCCCATGCCTTAGCTTTTAAATGCATTTTCAAAGTCACAGTATTTTAACACAGGACATACAATATGCTGTACAAATGAGGACATTAGCAAGCGGAAGGTGTGGGTGGTTTAGCAGCAGTTATTTTAAACATGCACTTGAGTGTAACTCAGTTTAGGTGTCCTGGATTGACTTTCAGTTAAGTATCTCTCTGTATTACAGTACATTACAAAAATTATTACAAAACATATAATGTTTGAAACATTAGTGTATTTTTTGAAAACTACACCAACCTTATCACTACCTGTAATACTGACCACCAAGCAACCACTCAACCTTTATGGCATCAAATACAGGTAACTGTTTAATAAAATATAAGTCAGGTTTTCTGTAATGTGCATTTTCTAGTATCAGGTTGTCAGGGTCCTGGGTCTCCTGACCCAGCGTTTTAGTTCATTGTGATTTTTGTATTATTGTACTTGGTGTGAGTTTCTATGGTTTCTAGTTTCGATCCCTTGCCCTTCATGTTTCTCTATGTCCCCTCTGTTCTGTGTAAGTCTGTGTCTGCATGTTTGAGTTCCCCTCTGTGTCTCTCGGTTCTTAGAGTCCTCTGCCTTATGGTTTATGTCTCTGTGTTTCTTAGTTGCTGTCTCCACTGTGTCAAGTTTGCATCTCTGTGTGATCCTTCCTGTTTTACTTTGTAGGTCCGTGTCTTATGTGAATGTGTCCTGCTTTGCTTGTCTCGTCAGTTCTAATTTCCCCCAGCTGTGCCCTCCTTCTGTGTCTCATTCTCCTCGTTACTTCCCAGTGTATTTAGTCCCTGTGTTTCTCTGAGTCAATGTTGCGTCGTACCCTCAACAAGCTGTGTGTGTTTTGCCTCCGTGTTACCAGTGTTTTGTTTCCAGTTCAGTGTTTTCTGCTTCAGTGTTTTAGTCCACCAGCGTTTTTGTTTGTCTTTTGATGCCTTTAGTTAGTAAGAGGGTTTCCAGCAATAAAGCTGCGCTTTAAGTTGAACTTCTGTGTCTGAGTCCTGCATTTTGGATCCACCACTCCTGCTTGCACGCCTGCCACACAGCCAACCATGACACAGGTCTTATCTTCTAGTATTTGAATGTCCCAGTGACGAAATAAAAGACTGGTTAATTTTTCTTTTGTGTGATGAAGCGCAAAAGTTAAATTACTCTGGATAAAAAAACACTGTATAAAGTGTGCATTTAAACTAAATGTCAAAGGCAAAGAATAGAGACATTCTGAATAATGTTCTCCAAAAAGCAACATGCCATTAAGCCAAAAAGCATATATACTGATAATATTGTTATTATAATGTCGAGCTTTCCTTATAATTATGGAAACGATGAAACAATTCTTTTATTCACTACAGTGTCATTCATCAATATGTGTGTGTGTCTGTGTGTGTCTGTGCATGTGTGTTTCTGTATGTATAATTATTAGAACAATAGAGACATTCTCAGATTTTTATTTTATGATATATTTTTAATTATTTTGTAATAATACAAAAATCAATATTATTATTATTATATTCATTGTGTTTACTTGTCATTTGTTTTGGATTAATGTGCCTCCTTTTATTTTACAGAATAGTCTTTGTATCTTCCTCAAAGTATTCCCGTATTCATTTTACATAAAGACCATTTACTGTGTCAGTGTACCAGCAGATTAAAGTTTTCCACAGAGGGTTGTGACAAGTTCTAGCTGAATATTTATGCTGACACATGTAGTGCCCAAGAGCCAGCGAAGTAAACTGTGCAATGCCTGTTTGCTGTCCATGGTGCTGAAATGGTTGATGAATTATACAAGGTGCCTGTTTTAGACTGGAAAAAATGAGACAGCAGAAGGATTTTGTAAGGGTGGGAAGTAACTAAGAAAAGAAGCTTGGTGTCTTTGTGTGTTTGTAAAGCAAGCCTTTGTGCTCAAATACAAATTGAGAATTAGACTTAAATGTAGCAGTGATAGATCTCTGTTTAGTAGTAGTGCACCTCAGTACTTCATGTAGGTGTGTTTTACTGTCACAGCGAGAACAATGAGAACTTGTTTAACAGTAACAGAACCAGGTACACACAGGGGTGCATAAAAAGCAACAGAGGAAAAAAAATACTGATACACACAAGCACATCAAAACCTGCTAGTCTGTCCCCGATAATGCTCACTGGATGTTCTCACCTCTCACAGAGTCTGTTCGTGGCTGTATTTATAATCCCATCACTAAGCGCACACACACAGACTCACAGATGCACTTGCACACACAAATACCTCTGGTTTCTTGCTGCTCACTTGCACGTTTATGTGTGTTGGTATGTCTGTGTGTTGAGATGGAGATGGATCCAAGTGTAGGGTCTTAGTAGGGTTTGCTTCAGTGCGATAACAGCCTGTGATTTGTATCTGTAGATGAAGCACCAGCATAATAAATGCTCTCTACCTCTCACCTTCCCCCATCTCTCTCTTAGTCTCTTATTCTGACTCACACAAACAGTAATTCTCTGTCTGACTTGCTCGCTCATGCTTTCAGTCATTCTGTCTTGCTATTTTTGGAGATAAAGTTTGTACGTCTTTTTTTCATTTCATTTAAATTCTATTTCTTATGTGACATTTTCTGTTGTTTTCACTGTTTTACTTTCTCACTAGCCCGTACGCACATGAGCGAGCAGACGGACGGTGTGGTAGAGTGAGAAGGTGTCAGTACTATTCTCAGGTCAGTTGGGTTTGATCTTTTCCACTTTCTGCTTTCACACATTAACAGACAGCCCACAGGCTGAAACAGAAAGGAAGACACACACACACACACACACACACACACACACACACACACACACACACACACACACACACACACACACAGGCATGTATGCACCCAGCCCCATTCAAACACACTGTGGTAGGCAGACTTAAAACAGCGACAACAATGACTTATTCATACCAAAACTATGCTTACTTATCATAGTTAATTAGGGTTATCCTCATGTTTATGTCAGTGGATCCATGTTTTGGTGTTTTGAACTGAAGAAAATAAAATAAAAATGTAAACTTTAATTTCTGCCCCAAATTATTACTTTATGTTCTGTCAGTCCAACACTGTTTAGTCTTCTGGGTGCAATTTTTCTGACTCAACAAAAGGATCTCTTTCTGCAGCTGATCTATAGTTTTCTGCTGGTCTGTCATAAATTTCTGTCAGTGGTATTAGCTGAGGTTAGGCTCTATTCAATTCTCCTCACCGCAGTCAGTCCATCTGCCTGTTATCCTCTTTAACTCTGTCCTCATCCTCATCCCAGCACCGCCTAATACTCACTGCTATGGGTGAAAGCCTGTTGGCAAACTGTTCTCTTCTCCTGCTCTCATCTTTCTTACTTTCACTCGCTGCTTTACTTCCACTGACCGTTTGTCTTCCCTCGCCCGATTCCCACAATCTCTGACTTCTGTGTTCTTGTCGCTTTTCCTGTCTTCCTGTCTCATTATCTGATATTTACTCAACTATACTCCACATCTCCTGCCAACTACCCTTCCACATTGCAACTCTTGGCCTGCTCGCCACACTTAAGTTCTCTATGTTTGTTCAATGTGTAAAGAAGTGTTGGATAAAGCCAGGGTAGATATATTAGGGATATACCCCTAGCTTGAACATATTCTAATTTTCCATAATGAACTGGAGCCCAATCCTCACCTTCATCATCTTTAGATCTCATCTTATCGGAGTGGAAAGAAATCAATTTTTACTCTTATTAAGGGAGGACTACTCCTGCTTAAGTCTCTGATTTGAGTATAAGCACACGTGTAGGTAGACAGAGGTGTGGGGTGGGGGTTGTAGAGTCATATTCTTCCTTTGCTCTTTCTCCTATTCTTTCTTTCTGTCTATCCTTAACGTATGAGTTTCCTTTTTCCCCTTTGTGTTCATTTTTCATTCAAACTCCTCTCCCTGTGATTATCCGAGTGCATATCAGAGGCTCTTAATGAAGATTCACAACATTTTTCCCTCCCAGCTAATACCTTATCAAAGGAGAAATCTCGTTCCAGAAAATCAATTTTCTTTTATATTATTAAGTCCTCCTCTACTGCACTTGCATGCATGATTCCGTTGGTTTAACGCTGCAAAGCAACAGTGAGGGACTTAACCCTAAGAGCGCTGCTGATCTTATATCTCTCATGGCTTAATCAGATATAAGGGCCAAGGTAGGAGGAGAAAATGAATCAGGGAGAGAAGAGAAGAGAACAGAAGAGAACAGAAGAGAACAGAAGACAAGAGAACTTTTAGCTACATAAGTCAGACTTTCCTCATACTGTGTCTGCCATTACTACAGTTTGATGTAATATTTGTTAGGCAATGTAGCTTGCAACAAGACAGCGTTTCTTCACTCCATATTTACCCTTATATAAAGGCCTTTGTTACAATTATACACAACTGAATGTAAGAGAAACTTGACAAAAAGACTTTTTGCATAGACTGTAAGCCAGAAGCATAAAGTGTAACAAGTGCACAGCCACCACAACATTCCCATCAGTACACATTGCCTTTGTAATATAAGCCAGGGGTTCATTCTTCTTTTAATAAGAGTAGAAGATGTAAAAATCAATATACCAAGGTCAAGGTAATGTTACTAATCTGACCAAGAGAAATTTCTATGTCAATATAAGTCAGTGAGTTTGCAGTAGAAGTCTCCTACTGTAGGTATAATAGTCTTTCCCAAAGAGACAAATACATTGTACAAAATTAAAAATTGTATTAAGATTAAATTATTTGGAACTGACAGACTTGTAAAATTAGTGTAACAGATTCTATGCAATAGTCCTGTTGCTTAATTCAGTTAATTCAGATAAGAAAGAACAAATATTCTGTCTGAAGTGTAGGGTTGTCATTCGTTTCAAATATTATAGAAACTCTGACCGAGTGTAACTTTAACATGTAGATTAATGTATATATACATACTTTATGTATCTATGTACCCTAATACAGAACTTGTATGTATATTCTGCAAGTGTACACTCTACATACTGCATAGAGCAACAAAGCTTACCACACAAATAGTAACTCTGGATAGTGTTTTTATTTTATTTGCTGTTGGTAAACAATGTCATTTTCAAAGCTGCCACTGCACAGAATATATATTTTCAGGATTCCTTCCAAGTACACATTGGATGAACACCATATTTTTCTCCCTATCACTGTCGTCCATTCATTCATTATAAATTAATTTACTCGTCACTAAGGAATTGTTGCCAACTTGAAATGACCTCAAGTCTGCTCGGCTCTTTTAAGCCTTTTAAAAGCAAATGATACTCTGAGAATATGTGCTATGGAGCATCCAAAGTTCAGACCCAAGCATCTGACCCAAGCCCTTCCTGCCACATGCTCTGCTACCCTAATAACACAAAAGCATATCGCTTAAGAATAATAAATTATTCATTCACAAAGAATACAATTTTTTATGTAAGTCTTTATAGACCATTACAAAAGCCGAATTGGCTATCACAAGTACATACCTCTCCATTATAGCATCAAAGTAGCATAAAAGCATAGTGTACTACTAATGATCTAACAACACTCAGTGATATAGCAGTCTGTCACTCGAGTGAGTCGAATTGTGTTCCAATGGAGTTTTCAAAGTAAGAAAGTTAGTTATTATATAAATTATACTATTGCGTGGCCTCATGAAACCATAAAGCATACTGTAATATTCTACAATAATATTGCAGCTACACAATATGATCTTGCACCTACTTAGTGGTTTCCAGTCTTTAACTAAATTATGTTTCTTGCGGGGGGGGGGTTTGTATTAAGCTTTATATTCCTTCACAAGAGACCTCGCTTTATGCTAAGCAAAAACAACTTTTTCTGCCTTTTTTCTTTGCTGTTTTTCTTCATTTATCCATGTTAGGCCAAAGAAGAAATACATTTTTTTAAAAAAGCTGACAACAGCAATAGATATTTCAGGCACAAATTTGCCTTTTTTTGTTTTTGTTTTTTGTTTTTTTTACATGAATTCATCTTTCCGTCTCTTTCTGAGAACATTCCACAGCTGTGGAGTATTAATGGACCAAAGTTTGTTTTATGTTTTGGTGCCAGCCCCACTCCCTTATCCTCTTGTAGTGGCACCTTGGCTACAGGATTTTTATCTAATTCTATCAACTACATTTGGATTGAAACTATTTAAATGACAAAAAAAAATGTGGTTGTGGATTTGTACAATAACATTATAGGTTGCTCAGTCTGTATTAGTCACACAATAAAAACAATGTAATAGATCTTTGAATAAACTCTTATTAGTTGAGAATAGTTTTTTCGTTCCATGATCTTAGATTGATACATATGAGTGCGTCAGCATTCGAGTTAAGATCCAGGTTTACAGCCAAACATCTGAACTCATTTTACAGTACCAGACTACAAAAATAAGGCCTCTGGTGAAGGAATAGGCCCCATGGCAGAGCTGCTGGGTGATAGATAAAGTAGGGCAGGGGTAATGATGAGGCATCATCGATGTAAATGATACTCAGGGAGGCCTGGCAAGAGATGTGTGTGGGGGGGGGCCCACAAGCAGGTGAAACAGAGAAAAAGAGAGAGTTGTGAAGACACAAGCACTCATGAGAGATGGGAGCAGGTGAGAGCGAGGCTGGGAGGAGAGCTGGATGGATGGAGGGAGGGAGAGAGGGAATAGGGATGATGAAGAGGGAGAGAAGAGAGAAACAGAGGTGTTGGGGGTGGTGATGTATGTAGGCCTGTCAGAGAGTAGTCGGGGAAGATACAGTGTGCTCCTTACACTGGGGAAGAAACACCCCCACTAACTCCACCACACACACATTTGGCTTCCATCCCACACCACCCACCCAGCACCTCTCCCTAGGTTGGCCTGGATGTAGAGGCTGACTAATAACCTAAAGGTTGTTGGGTTGATCCCCGCCACAGACAGGAGTGTTTTCTGGCTGTGAGCTGGCAGCTGGAGGATACTGGTATTACTTCTGAAGTTCTCACCAGTAATGCCCTTGAATAAGACATAGAATCCCATGCTGCACTGCAGGTGGCCTCTAGCATCCCTGATGAAATGCAAATATATAGAGAGCTGTGTGTGTGTGTGATAGGAGGGTGAATGCAGGATATCCTCCTGGTTACCTGGTTTACAGTAAATTAACAACACGTCTGACTGTATAGTCAGTATTATATCAGTATTACAAAGGCCCTGTGAGCAGAGGTGAATTTTTCAGTACCACATGAAAAGGTTTGACATGTTAGTGTTATCAGTTATTAAAGGAAAAATTAAAGGAAAACAAACAGATTTCAAACATTCTTTGCTTCTTTTCTCAGATAGAGTTTGTGCAAATGTCCTCCAGACATGTGTTCTCTGACTTGATAGAAAAACACATTATATATCAGTTGACTCTATATTAAGGTTTGGAGGGACACTGGTTTTTAGAAGACTGTGTTTTTAGAAGACCAGTTTTTATCACGCCAACATAACTTGTAGTGAGTGTAGCTGCTTTGAAATGCACAAAAGAGGAAGTGTGATGAAATAATTATTTGGCATTTTGATTCAACTCTAAAACTGGTTTTATGTCATTATTTTTAAATCTACTTGACAAAGTAACTGATGCTGCTGATTCAGGAAAACAGTGTTTATGGTCTTTATGGTCTAGACACAGAGAATGTTTCATAAGCTCTAATGATGAGGTTCCAGGTTGAAAATGCCACTGCTATTTTGAACATATCTGTCAGCTTCAATCAGTGAACTAACCTCTTTATTCAGCTTGCTTGCGCTGTACTTCATGTTCAGAGCAAACATGGTAACAAAGCTGAGCTTTTTTTCTACATTTTTTCCACAAAACTAGTTTCTTGACATCACAGACTTTGAAATTTTCACTCTGCAAATGTCAGCAGAGCACAAGGAAAAGTAATGATTTGATTACTGTGAACATTTTTTAAGCCTTGCTGAATGTCAAAGCTTCCAAAGTTGTGTGTGAAGAAAGAGAAGAATCAAGGCATCAAAGATCGACATTCACAGGTCTGAAGTCTAAGAATGGTTGAAGTTTTAATTTTACCAGATCTACCGGTGTTCCTTTCTCTGTATGAGCTTGGGTACAGTATGGTACATATGGGAGGCATATGAAGTTGTGTGCATGCGTGCGTGAGTGTATGCGTGTGTGTTGGTGTTTCGAGTCAGAGAGCAGAGTAATCCATTCTCTCCACAGTGGTATGGAGAGACACTGTTGTCATGCCGTGTTTCACACACACACAAGCACAGAGACACACTCAAATACACAAGCTGTTGTCACGCTGCGTTACATGGAGTCGTGATCACATTATCCAGTGCTGGACCCTACATACTCATTCACTTATATAGCATTCTCTGTAGATTTCCTTCACACACGCACAAACACACACACACACACACACACACACACACACACACACACACAGACACATTCTAGGAACGAAACAACGAGCGGCTCACCCGATGGGCTGGCTGAGATCGAGAAGAGCATTGCTCTTTCTCTCTCTCTCACACACACACACACATTCACACACACACTTCCAAACACACAGTGGTCCTGCTGACAAGCTCTTCCACGCCAGATTAATCTGGTTTACAGTCTTATCTGAGCATAGATAGCCCCTCCACAGGCGCATACACATAAACACACAAACACACACAAATATAATATAACAAACCACATTTGGACCGGGAGGGGCAATGGACTGGAGACATATGAACACCCACACACACACACACACACACACACACAAAGACGCTGATCACAAGAATACAACTGCCTGTTTACCTGCAGGTGGGCCGGTCATTCACTTACATTTTCTGTAGAGAAAACAGGCAAACAAAGCAAACAATAAAAACGAGTGAATAAAAAGAGAGGAAAAAAATAACACACAACCAAAAAAAGAGAGAAACCACTTGTCCACGCGAAGGTTGCGAGCGGGTGGGGGGCAGCAGGAGAAAGTTTAGATTTGACAAACATCACATTAGTCACAGCGAGGAATCTCCAGTCACTCCCCCACCTAGAAAGAAATATAACTAAAAGAATATTGAAGCAGTAATTCTCCAAACTTCTCTGTCCTTTCTGCCTCATGAAGGTCAACTTACAGTTTAAAACATTCCAGTGCGCCTTTCACTTTTTCCCATTGTATTTTCATTCTTTTCATGTCTTCACTGCCAGCCTACCGGAGTCACAAATGAATTTTAAGGTTCGTTTGCCCCTGAAATGTTGATTACACTGTACCATGCATAAAAACATCCTGTCACTTTACCACAGGTGAGCCAAACGAATCTAAAATAAATGTGAAACCTTCTTCTTGAGAAATCTCGCATTAAAGAAAAAAAAAATAATTATCTTTCAGAATTCATTAAGCTCGACCTAAGTCAGGCTTCCTGTAGATTAGCATGGTAAGAGAACAGCTGTTGTCACTGGTGTTAGAAAGAAAAAAATATGCAAAGAATTTGTGCAAAAGAATGTAAATTTTTGTTGAACTTTTTGTTAAAAACAGGAAAAAGAATGACATTTATTTGCCAACTGTCTTTCACTACCAAGAAAGAAAGAAGTAGAGGAAAAGAAAGAAAGAGTTTATGGCTCATGAACATTAATTCAACAATCTCAGCATCATGGTTAAAAATATATCAAAAGGTACATAGCCTGTCAGGTGTGTAGCGACTCCCAGAATACAGTCAA
Source organism: Aulonocara stuartgranti (assembly GCF_965226115.1). Lineage (NCBI taxonomy): Eukaryota > Metazoa > Chordata > Actinopteri > Cichliformes > Cichlidae > Aulonocara > Aulonocara stuartgranti. Next base: position 14,117,461 of record NC_138939.1, on the reverse strand, counting down.
TAGCTGTGAATGCATTTCCTTATTGCACAGCATGTAGTATTTTATGTCAAAAAGATGACCATTTTCTCATTGTATGGGCCTTTCTTCTGCTCCCACTGTTCTTGATCATTCTTGTCTTTTTGTTTTTCTTCTGCTCTGATCTTTCTTCCCCTTCTTCACCCGCTGCTGGAAAATAGAAAATACAAAAAGGAAAAGAAACAAACTATGACATGTTACAGCAGAGTGACTGCACAACAACAGCGCATTGTGTGTATTATTACAATGACGGCAGGAAGCTAAACTCCACTCTTCACTCCTCACAGGGAAAACTGAATGAGTGTCAATTTCAATTTCTCACCAATGTCTCTCTCTGCCTCAGTCAAAAGCAGCGGTTGTGAGCAGAGCAGAGTTGATGGGAATAAACAGGAACAAACAAAATAAGACGCGGCATCATCAGTGTTGTCGCGTCCTTTCTTTTTTTACGTCTATCATTCCCTCTCTTTTCTAGTCATTCTCCGTCCTTTTCTACTTTGTAGCTTGTGTTTTGACTAATTTCTCCCATCTCTCACATCTCCTCTCTGCTCTGGCTGCATCCACCTCTTGTACTTTCATTTGCCCCCCCCGACAAAAAATTGACCCACCCCCCTTTGCTTAGTAATGGACAGCTGTCATGTGTGCGTGAGTTCACTTGTGAATGTGGGCCGTCTGTCTGTACTGAATGCTGTGAGTGGCCTCTACTGGCTGACTGAAGGGAATTAAAATGATTCATGATTCACAGGAGTGCTCAGTGACTAACTCTTCACAAACATGAAGGAAAAAAAGCACAAAAACAAAAATGAAAAATGATGCAAGTACCTTTATTGTGTGAGAGATGATTTCCCTTGTAGAGCAGAACAGAAGGCCTTAAAGTTATAGTTTTGCATGTTTCCTCCTGTTTCTATACAGTATAGTGTAAGAGAGAGATAAAGAGAAGCTATGCTGGGCACAGTATACAGGGAACAGTAGGCCATAGATTTATTGCTTTCAGGGGAGTAGAAGGCTGCAGGCCTCAGGGGTCTGTCCTCACATCAATATAACAATGACACACATCGACCCAACAACGGCCCGCTTGCTTCATCACTAGGACAAAGTAGCATCAATAGTTACACAGAGAGTGCCAGAACACTGGTTAAGAACAAAGTAGAATAGCAGGTCACATATACGTGCCATGTTCCCTAAAACAAAACATATTCTGATGCAGATTAAATTATCTGACTCTTGTCTATTTATTTCATTTTGCTTTGCTCTTTTCATCTGGAGGCATAACAGAAGAAAATACAGTTAGAAGTTACAGACACAGAGTTTAATCAACATGATTCTGATCAATATGATAGGTTCACCAAAGGATTTCATTAAAATGCCCCTACCTGTGCTTCTGCTTTGCAAGATACTCCAAGTTCACTAGTGTTGATCACACAAGGTATCGTGTCCAGGAATTTGTGGTTTTTGCCAACTGCGAGAGGAGCTCGTTTTCTTCATTAGCTGATTGTGACATTTATTAATTTTACGGCGTGGAGCGTGCTAGTGAAACACTGACTTCTTGTTGCATCTACACCACACTTCATGCATAAACACACACATGCGCGCACACACATACTCCCAAATGAGAACATCTGCACAGAATGTGTGATGTGGGTTGACATACATGCATACAATGTGCATGTTTGATAATAAAAGCATAATGATCCCAGCCTTTTATGCACTTAGCGAGTGTTTTATCATAATACCCATGGTGACATGGTCATTGTGCGTATCAACACCCCACGACACGTGCAACATATGTTTGCAGAAAATAATATGTCACATTCATAACTCATGATAAATTTACTTCTAGACCATCATCATAAAAAAGGCACCTAACAAGAAAGGAGGCCAAAAAGTCAGGACCGAGGTATATATATATAAATTAGCCATAGGTAGAAAATATGTATAATTTAAGAAAGAAGTAAATAATTAAAACAATGGAGAAATTGAGAATTTTTTTAAATTGAATAAATCAGTTTAGAAGAGATATTTTGTTTTGTTATTGTTTTGTTTTTTTCTAATTTCTAAAAAATGTGATTATGACATGTTAATACGGTTTTTAGATTGTAGGGAAGTATTACATAGTCTGAATTAAGCTAATGTGAGTTATATATCTCAAACTTTAAATCAATTTCTCCTTTTAAACAGAAGAAGAATTTTGATAATGAGTCATAGATCACAAAAAGAAAGGAAAAAGAACTGGAAATATTCAAAAGACACATGATGATGTGGGAGGAAATGAGAGACTGAAGAGAAAGAGACAATATGCTTGTAACACTGTATGGAGAGTTGCTGCTGAGTGATGAAAAGTCCATATGTTACAGAACCATCATAAATTATGTCCCACAACGTATGGTAGAGGGGCACAGGGTTTGGTGTGGATATGTGTGTGTGTCATCCAGAAATAGGACACCCACCCAGCTAGTGAGACAGCTAGCCTAGGAAACAAATAGCTCTCCTCGTTACCCGGACAGGCCTGCTACACCTATACCTGCCACACAATGCTGCATGCGCTTTGAAACAAGTGTAGTGCATGTACACACCCCAGTAAATCCAGGGTAACGTTTTTAGATTACAAACATCTTCAAAAAAATAAAAACAAGTAGTTAAAGTGGGAGGACTTGTTCTACATGTGATAACACAATCGCATCAAATCAGACCAATAAGAGAGAATATGGAGATAGAGACTATGAGGAGATACTTGGTAAAAAAAAAACCAACCTCTTATTTTAACATTTTACCTTTTCAGTTATATTTTTTATCTTAAAAGGTGGAAGATGGAGTCCCATTTAGGCCTGCTTTTTTTGTAATTACTGGACTACTCCATTAGGTTCAGGAAGGCTTATAGTTTGGATGTTAACCACTTGTTAGAAGATCAACTTCTTATAACCTGCTTTTCGTTCAAGTTAGTTGTCAGAAAGGTGACCGGTTTCAGTAGCGTGATGATATAAGCAGAAAAGAATTTGTCGTGTGACAAAATGGGAGTGTAACATGGCTCTTGAGGAGCAACCTTTTTTTTCTAGTTTCCCATAAAGAAAAATGATGCATACCATGCAAATTTGGCAGTTTGTACATCTACGCAGTCCCACAGACTACTTTTTCTGAAGATGCACGCCTCCTCTAATATGCAGTAATCTGCGCTCTGATGCAGTAGGACACTGCCAGAGGTGGCTTCTGATCTTGCCCCAGTATATGATCCCAGACCACAGAATGCAGTACTGCTACCTGACTGTCTGTGTCCCTGCTCTGTTTGTGTGTTTACTAATAAATCATCCCATTACACATCATAAGTAGGCCATCATAATTAATTGGCCAGTCGAGAGAAGCTCTGACAACAAGCCCCCAGCGGTGAGCATGCATACACAGACACACATGCTGTATGTAGCTCTCACAAAAGCAGCAGTCACTATGTATGTACAGCAAGAAACTGTACATACTTGCATGCATATAAACGAGCACTCAGTCATGAAAGCATCAATAAGAATACAGCCATACACAAAGTTATTTGTGTGCTACATTTGCAGAAGAAAGCTTCAAGCAATGTTTACATTGTTCATAATTACAGTTTACAGTTTACATTATTCATCTATCACCAATTTTTTATGAGTATCTTGTGGCACAGGCTTAAATAATAATGTAAAATATGTGCCATAAATTCACACATTTTACATTAAGAGGAAGCTGAAAACTCCGGGACTGTTACCTCCTCCCTGTCTCCTTTCAGCCTTTTCACAGTCTGTCAGGTACCTTTGTTACCCATTGTGGTTACAACACCAAAGCAAGTTGCATGAAGAGCAATAATGCCTCACATCCTTGCAGTCTATGAGAAGGTCAGAAGGTATTCATGGAAACACTGAAGAGAATGAACAATGTCCTGACACACGCACAATGGAGCTCACTGTGGGAGAGAAAGGATGGCCTAGACCATGTTTGTGTGTATGGCTCTGTGCACACATACGTGCGTGTCATGTGTGCACATGTATATGCACACAGCTGCTTTGCTTCTAATATCCTCGTGCATGAACACATGTAGCACCATGTGACCATGACAATGACCTATATAACATTAGTGAAAGAGATAGGGAGCGAAAGTTTGTGAGCGTGTCAGTGCTAAAAGGAAAAGAGGGAAAGGTGACCCTGGAAGGAAGAATGCATGACCTCTGATACCCATCTTTAGATCAGGGGAGAAAAAGACACCTGATTGGTCTTTGAATAATTTAAAGGGACATTCCACACAGGCTTGTAAGCCCACAGACTAACGTTAGGCTAAAATAAACAAATGTTACTCATGACTTGCATTGAATGGCGTATTCAAACCTTGTATTATTGGTACTATTTCATTGCCATTTCAAACATGATGGATTTTTTTAGTCTGACTCAATAACATATTTAACAGGGTGATCTGGTTTTCTAATCACAGTTGTAGCGCTGACCTGAAGGTCATAGGTAAAGAGATGCATACATTAGTTGGTTTTGATAAAAGCATAATCTTAAGTGCATGGACAGGTCAAATCTAATTAGATTAAATTATAACACTTAAACAAAAGCTGTAGAAATGTTATCCTTCTTCAAGCATGTTAGGCATGCAGAATACAAATCTCAAATAATACATAAGCAAAGTATGCATATCAAAAGATTTCATATGAATTTGGTTTTGGCCAGTCCCTGCGCTGGGCATCCATATTGAAATGCCCTCAGACATTGATTTGGACAATTATTTTTGACCTTTTATCATTAGGACAAAAACATCTAGCAAAATTGTTCACTTTGTCCCAAAACAAGGTTTCAAAAAGGTCGTGGCTCCTCCCACTTGTACTTCTCCCATGGATTCCAGTTCAATATTCTTTGATAACCAGAACATCTCACTAGCATATTTCCTCTGGTAAACAGAATTAGTTCTTGCTCATACTGAGGGCACTGATGACTAGATGGCAGTGCACTGACCTGTTTCATTTAACATGCAGGCAAAAGGAGATGCTCGAGAGTGGAAAACAAAGTGCTGAGTCAGTAAAACTATTCACCAAATGAAACCTGGTTAACATATGTTGGAAAACAATGTTCAGTAAACTTAAACTGACACTGTAAACTGTAGCTAGTCAACATTTTTTTTAATGAAAAACATAATATTTAAAGGGTCAGAATTTAAAGAGGATTTTAGGTAACTTTCACTTCCTGAGAACCTGCATCCTTATATGAGGACTTCACTATACTTCACTCTGCTCAGTTATATATATTTTGTTTGTTAAACATTGCAATGGCATTATTGTGTAATTCTGTGAAATTCTATTAAATAAACCCACTATTCTCACATGCGGACACACACACACGAGCGCGTATGCACACATACACACAAATTTGTGTTAAAGGATGAGTTTTTAAAGAGTTTATAAACTTATCTGATCCAGTGTATCCCTGGTTCTCAGGAGGATAATGTTTAATAGAAAAAAGTAGTATATTAAAACATTTCTGTATATGTAGATGCAACAAAGTGGCAGTTTAAAAAATCCCGCACAACAATATTAAATGGCTGTTTGTATGGCAGTACTGTAAAAAAACCAAACACTCAAAACAGATTTATTAGCTTATTGCTGACCCCTGTACCTGTATATGTGAGTAAAAGGAAGGAGAAAAAGAGGGAGGCCAAGGTCAGTTTTAACAGGGTCAAGTTCAGTCCATCTCCCTGCTGCATTGCATTATGCAGTCAGCTGACTGAATTAGCATGACAACCCAATTTAACAAACCTCTTTTTCCCAGTTCACAACTATAATACACACACACACACACAGACACACGCACACACACACACACACACACACACGCACACACACGCACACACACACACACACACACACACACACAGGGGCTTTTATACTACACAAACGTAGTATGTGCAGTATGTGATTCCAGACACACAGAAACATCTACTCTGCATATAAAAGTCTTAATTCTGTTAAAGGTTAAAATATCATTATCAACAACTAAAGCTTTCAGCATAGTATTTTTATATCCACTTTCTCTAAAAGAAAAAGTATTAACATGTGAAAACAAGCAAATCAGCATATTTGACATTTCACTCTGGTTCATTGGATTAAATTAAAAAAAATACTTGAAACTTAGTAATATAAACACATATTTACACAGAAAGGCAAAAAGACATAAGATAAACAGCAAGCATTAGATTTGTACAACAAGGCAGCGGCTACAGAAACAGAGAGAGTGTCATACACACTGATCATTGAGCAAAGCAGAGAGAAAGAGAGAAAAAAAGCTAAGTCTAAATTAAGATGTTGGATGCTGGCTTTCCAATAGGACCTTGACACAGCGGTTGACCTACTCATGACAGGATCCCAGTGCTGCGGATTTGGAATTCTATTAGTATTACCAGATGTAGGGGAGGGAGAAAAATGTCATGCAGTCATCAGGAAGAGGCCAATCCATAGCTTCTATCCATCAGCCAATTACTGGTGCTAAAGTGGAATTAGATAGGTATTGACAATAAGAGGAGGTGGAGGGAGATTAGCAAGAGAGATGGAAAAAGTCGAGGAAAATGGAGGCGGGAGAAGGGAAAGGAAGAGATGAAACCATGAGAAGACACGATGGAAGAGGAGCAGAAGAACGACAAGATAAAGCGGAGAAATTGGAGGAAAAAGAAAGTGGAAGGGAAGAAGAAAAAATGAAGGAAAGGAGAGGAGAGAGTGAGACAAGAAGGGATCTAATCAGTGGCTGAAGCAGGCTAGTAGGAGAAAAGCACACATTTAGAAATATAATATTTGATTAAAAACATCATTTTGATGCAGAGAAAAGATATTTAGGTATATATAATGCATTTGACTTTTTTAGGGTTTCCACATTTTTCTCTAACTTGATGCTGCGGAAGGTAAGTCTCCAAAGGTTATTGACACATTAAAATATCACACTGCTTTTTCCCTTAGATCTCAGAATACATAATGCTTTAAATGGTTTCAAACAGCACCTTGGGCCTCATCATGTATTGTTGTGTAGTTGTGTAGTTTCATCCCAGCAGGGAGTACTGGTACTGAAAAAAAAAAATGTAACAAAACCAAAACCAACAGAGCAACTTCCTGAGTTAACCTTTAAACAGAGGAATAAAAGCCTATAATTTAAAGAAGTGAAATGTAAAGAAATAAAGAAATAAATTGATGGTGAAAAGACAGAGTAAAGAGTATGAGAAGAAGTGATGGGAGAGAAAGATAGAAAAAGAGAGAGACTATAAACTCAGAGCTATGTAATGAATTTATGCCTGGCTGGCAGATCTTTATAAGTTATTGGAAAAATAGCCGGGGCGGCGTATTGACACAGCTGGGTCTGGGATCAATACATTGAGAACGGGCAATACATTTTAATTTAAAACTGTTCAAACTTTAGCAGCAAATCCATGCGGCTCAGTGCAGCCTCCTCCTTCATTGGAACACACAGAAACTAACACAGAGACAGATGCACATGTGTGCATGCACACACATCCACAAAAGCATTGGCTGAGAAAGACAGCAACTTCAAACTTCCTGATAAAATGACACACGCATAGTTGTGTTTCTATTACTTCAAAAAGCTAAATATGATTATCAATTAAACATCTAACTAAACTAAACTGAACTCACCAAAAAACTATAACCTTAACTAAACCTAAACGTAAACTCGGCTTGTTATCATCATGAGGACATGGCTCTTGCTGGCTAAACAAAGTCACACTGGATAAACTCCTCCCCTTATTTTATTTAAAATGTAAAACTAGTTGTAGCATATACAAGTTTTGCTGTCTAAAAGGAAAATTCTGCATAGATTTTAAGCATTGATGTCTAATGGAAAGAGCCAAGTTTACCATTGTAATCTTTCCTAACAGAGAAGGATGCATAAAGGATGCTGCAAAGCAAAAAAGTGATCAAATACTGCAGAAGGGTTTGTTTTTGCAAAACATAAGAATGATATTGCCGACTTACATCGATAAACTTTGTATGAAATATAGATAAAATTAAAAGAGGGAGACATAAAAACACCAAAAGAATCTGAGATGTACAGGAAATTTTAGGCCAGAGACATGTATTAATTGACAATAAGGATTTGTGATAGGACAGGATTAATGGTTACTAAATAGTGAAAAGATTGTGGGGTTGAATATGCTTATGTTCATGCCCTCTTGTATTATATTAACCTGTTCAAAGTAAACCCTCGTTATCATGATCATCATGTGAAGCTGTTGTTTTTGTCTTCAGTTGTAGGTAAGGTTTCTCGTGGTGATCGTGGCTCAAGAGTTAGCAGTTCGTCTTGTAATCAGAACGTTGCCGGTTTGAGCCTCGGCTCCCATAGTCTCGGTCGTTGTGTCCTTGGGCAAGACACTTCACCCGTTGCCTACTGGTGGTGATCAGAGGGCCCGGTGGCGCCAGTGTCCGGCAGCCTTGCCTCTGTCAGTGTGCCCCAGGGCAACTGTGGCTACAATGTAGCTTATCCATCACCCATGGGTGAATGACTAAATGTAGTGTAAAGTGCTTTGGGGTCCTTAGGGACTAAGTAGAGCGCTATACAAATACAGGCCATTTACCATTTTTAAAAACAATGCTATAAATGATCAAATCATCTCCAAATTTATCATGTGCCCTGTGCTTGTTTGCATCAGTCCCTAAGTATACACCTTGGTCGGGGTTGTTCTCTGTGTGTCCAGCAAACATTTGCATCTCTTATGAGTTATTTTTAGATAAACCAATAGGATCTCTAATTAAAAGGCCAGGTTTACCAAGAGATGAGTAGGAGGGCACTTTCGACATCTGTTTTCATCCTGCTCAATTAGCATAATTAATTAATGCTAATCGATCCAAACAAATTATTTTTTAACACCTAGAATAAATCACACAACATCTCTCCATTCCTTAGCACTCTGCAAAGCATTCATTGATCGCCTAACAAATGAGACAATGCTGGGCAATGAGGCTTATTGTATTGTATTCCTATTGTATACCTCAGTTTGAATTCTTTTATCGTCCGTCATTACCTTTACATGCAAAACAGGTTGTGGTTAAAACTTGGTAAAGTGAAAAAAGATGACTTTTACTTATAACTTTAAAGTGGGTAAGTGGTAAATACAAATCCTTCAGAGAATGTTAAAGAACATTAAAATTAATGAACAAATATTTATACACATATAAATTCAACATTATGTTATATTCAACTTTAGATTTAACCTCAAGAAAGAGTGAGATGGACTATCATGCACACACATTTATGCATGCACTTTTTATTTTCCCTATATCTAAGTGTTCTGTGTCTAGCTTTCACACACATTCACACTCCCACAATGGGAGAGATACTCTACCAGTTCTCAGATTAAAAGAAATGAAGCAGCACGACTGTTGGCTTCTTTTCATCGGTTCCCTGTTAAATCCAGTTAAATTTAAAATCCCTCTCTTTACATACAAGGTCTTGAAAAATCAGCCTCATCTTATCTTGAAGAACTCATATTACCATATCAAAGACCACTTTACTCTCATACTGCTGACTTACTTGTGGTTCCTAGCATATTTAAGGTAGAATGGGAGCTTTCAGCTTTCAGGCCCTTCCTCTGTGGAACCAGCTCCCAGTTTGGATTTGGGAGAGAGACACCCTCTCTACTTTTAAGATTAAGCTGAAAACTTTCCTTTTTGATAAAGAATAGATTTAGGACTCTGTCAGGTGACCCTGAATCCTCCCTTAGTTACACTGCAATAAGCTTAGGCTGCTGGGGGCTTCACATGTACTGAGCGGTTCTCCTTGTCTCACATGTTTTCACTCATCGTGTGTTAGACCATTTAATTATAAGTTATTACTAACTACTGGATCTCTTCCACAGTGTGTATTTTGTCTAGTCTTCCTCCCCTCAGCCCCAACTGGCCATGGTAGTCTGATTCTGCTGGTTCTTCCTGTTAAAAGGGAGCTTTTCCTTCCCACTGTCTCCAAGTGCTTGCTCACTGGGTGGATCGTCTGATTGTTCGGGCTGTCTCTGTATAATTGTAGGGTCTTTACCTTACAAAATAAAGCATGCTGAGGCAAATGTTGTTTTGATTTGGCACTATATAAATACCACTGAATTTAATTGAACTGATTTCATTTGGTTTGAATTTAATTAATTTGAATTAGTTTTCCTTTTTATTTTTTCCCCACTGATATTTATGATTAAGCACTTGAATGTATTTTGTAAAACTCAGACTACTATTGGTTGAATAAATATTGTACATATGAACACTCATGGTTATGACATATGCTTTCTGGAAGTTGGTTTCTAATTCAGTGTCATTCTACCTCAATAGAAAAAAAAAGTGAGGGAGAGAGAAGGACTCAGAGATAGAGTGGGGACATAGATAGAGAGGACACACCTACTGGAAGCAGCAGAAACATCATTGTTGTGCTTCAGTAGTTAAAGAAATAGCAGTGCCTTTGTTTTTCAGTGATTTTCTGAACATCAGTAGTTGTACTATTGTATTAAGAGTCTGGTGCTGTTAGATCCCTTGAGGGTGTCAGTTCGTATATAGATAACCACAATACCCAGCAAAGTATTTTGCAAAATGTGCAACATGACACTGATAAACGTGCTGATAAACTACTACAGAAAGTAATTTTCTCTTTGTTAGGTAAGATAACTGTCAGGTTTTGATCAGTGCAGGAACCGTGTCAGACAGAAATCTGTAGAGTGTGTTCAAAATATAAATTTTACAATTTAAGGACATTTTACAAAATGTAGTCATAATATTTCAGAATGTTTATGATTACTCTAAATCCATGAGAAAATCTATGTTTGAGTGTTTTTTGTCAAGTGGGAATTAAGTGGCTATATTTTCACTGACTAATGTTGTGATATATAGTTCAAACTAAGGGAAAGTACTGTTTCCTCATTCTTAACCCTCATAATCTTTTACAAACTGATTTAGGCGGGATGTATCTTGTCTCTTTTTTATTTAGCTGACAAGTGAGAGAGGTGAACAGCTTCTAAATATTACAAAAAAAAAGCAGAATAAAGATTCATGCAGCTGCTTAAAACTGTAACCAGTAAGCAGAGAGACATGATAATGTGTATTTGTGCCTCTTTGAAAACAATAGAGTAAGATCATCTCTATTCACTCACAAGCTGAAGCCACACTTATAACCTAAACATGACTGTGTAAACATCCTGGAGATTTTTATAAAAAGACAAAGGCTTTTTCACATGGAACTGGGGCACACCTGCACACAACTGCAGACACATTCACATGCTCACATGCACCTCTAATATTGTTATATGGCTGTCAGGTTTTCAGTGGCTTGGGTTAATCGGAAAAGCAACTGGAAGGGTGCTATCTACTCACCAAACTGCCACATTTATCGATTCCATTTACACACACACACAAACTGACAACCAGTTTCACCAGAAGAACAGGCGCCCATAACACCCCTTTAACTATTCTATTGGCCCCAAATAGATTTTCCCATTTTACGCTTTAGAGGCAGGGGAAACACTGGAGCAGAACTGAAAGTGATATAAATGTATCAAAAAACAGATGAACAAACATTGTGGGAAGATTTATTACTGGAGATTTTAATAAAAATTGGAGGTGGATGAATTGATTTTGGTTTAAGGGAGGGTGTTATAAAGAACAATTTATCGGGATGGCCCAGGTAAGATGCATTATTTTCCGATTGTTATCTGGCTTTGCTGTTTAAGGGGCTGATTTGTGTTGTGTATTGCATTTTATGGGTAAGAAGGAAAGGGGAACTTTCAATGATTTAGGTGGGATGTATTAATCAAAGGCAGTCGGTGTGAACCATAGATCGCCAAGCAAAGGAGGCACAGGTGACAGCTCATTCTGCAAAAGAATGTTTTGGAGCTGCACATCATCGCTTCTCAATCCCCTTTCTTCACCACACTATTCCCCACCTCCCTCTTCCTTTCGCTCTCCATCTAACTATCTTTCTCACCTCATCATCTAAGCCTTTTCTCTCCCCTTTCTCTCTTGGTATCCTTCCCTATCCATGCCTCTTCTCCACAGTTCGGTGCACACTTGGTTTTAATTTTATGAGGCTGAGAGTAGCTTTTAACCATCCATGCGGCAAATAAACTGGGGATTAGGAGTATTTAGTGTTTTCCTCCTTCTTAAAAGCTTCCTTAGCGCTCAGTGACCTTTGCTGCTGCCTCTGACATGCAAAGAGACAAGCCCATCATCATCAAGTTTATGCATTCAGTCTACTATCACTTGGTAAATGATGTACTGTTTGCCTTTGTACTAGCTGCTTTTGTCTGCTCAGTCTAGTTCATATATATATATACATACACACACACACACACACACACACACACACACAAATATATTCATTTGTTTCTAGTATTGAGACAAATGGTTCAGGGGGTTGGAAGCTCATCTTGTAACCGGAACGTTGTTGGTTCGATCCCCAGCTCTGTCTGTCCTGGTCGTTGTGTCCTTGGGCAAGACACTTCACCTACCGCCTACTGGTGTTGACCAGGGGGACTGATGGAGCGATATGGCAGCCTCGCTTCTGTCAGTCTGCCCAAGGGCAGCTGTGGCTACAACTGTGGTTTGCCTCCACCAGTGTGTGAATGTGAGAGTGAATGAATTGTAAAACGCTTTGAGGGTCTCAGAAAGCACTGTATAAATGATATATATATATATATATATATATATATATATATATATATATATAAAATATAATACACTGGTAAAAAATCTCAGTCTTAAATGTTGAGTAATTACAGACATACCATGTAACAAATTCAGCAAAGAGTCTAAAAATGAACCAAAAAGTAAGTAAGGATTCTGTTTGTTTTTGCAATGTTCTATAGTTTTTCATGTAGAATATAATAAATGAATTTCCCTTATTTTTATATAACATAAAAAAAACATGTTTTAAAGTTCCAGCCCAGCCATGGCAGTCAGCTAGTGAATGTGAAAACAAATCAATCAATGGGCATTATGGCCAAAAGGCCAAAGCTGGTTAAAGTTTCTTGGACACACTCACTAACCACAAATGCAAGTGTGCTGATGCATGTTCTAGGGTGGTCACTAGCTACCATGAACAGCTACATATTCCAAAGTGCCTACTGTGCAAAAGCAGTGAAGTCCACTATGCATTGCTTTATAAGATAAATACACTGAAAGACTTGCAAGGCATGCCTAACAATTAAGACTTAAAACTGCATCAGTCATAAAACACAACCAAGAGTAAAAGGTTGCATCACTTATTTTTATTTGCTTCTTTTCTGCAAGCGATATGTTTCTTTCCCCTTACATGTTTCCTTTCATAGTGTTTCTTGTTCATAAAAAATTATGTACACGAGGTAAGAGTTATTTTAAGTCAGCACAAACAAAACTCCCGAATCAGGCACAGAGGCCCTAAAGGGGCAAAGGTCAAGGTATTTGAGGTGCTAAAAACACTGACCCCTGCTTTTCTCATATATGTCTTTCTTTGCAGTTAGATAAGAGCCAAGCAATTACAAAGTAATGAAAATGTCTGCATGTGTGTAATAATTTAGCAACGGTGTTTATGTGGATGATGTTATCATTGAGAAAGACAACTGGGAGCACCATCTGCAGATGGTGGCTGTGGCTCTGAAATCCCCAAAGGCAGGACTCATGGCCAGCCCCTAAAAAGTGTGTAATTGGGCAGGGGGAGAGTCACTGTCTAGGGAATCTTCTGACCCAAAGGCAGGTGTGCCTCTAGCTAGTCTACTGCCATTACTGCCTTCCAGAAGCCCAGACTTAAAAAATGATGTAAGGTAGTTCACGAGGGTGGATAGCAGGCTACTGGGTGTCTGAGCTACATTCTCAGCCTTTTTTGTGTTGACTGATCTGGCCTGGATAGGTGAGCCCAGCAGGCTTGAACCAGATTACTTTTACGTTTCCATATTAGAGACAAATGAATCATAGCCTTTAATTTCCAGGTCACATGATTTCCCGTAAAAGCTCCCTAATGCTCTAAATGAAGAGGACTGTCATAGGGAAAGGAAGAGTAATTTTCTGGGTTAGTCTGAGCAGAAGGCAAAAGTTGGAGATAGAGAAAAGTGTCATTAATTGTAATTATCATGCTTGCCTGCACTGATGTTGAAGTACCCCTTTACCTATTCACATGGTGGCAGGGTGGTGCCACCACTGCAGCTCTTTCTGACTCATGATGACCTTACAGGTTTTATTGAATCAGCCACTCACATTGTTGGTTCTAAGAGAATTATCACGGTCAGCACCGGACTTCTCATATTTATTGTAGGTTAATTCACCAATAACCAGTCTGCTCCAAGTTTTCAGTAAGTATCTTGTCTTTCTTGCATTCCAAACATTTCATATATATTACAATAAAGGTTACTGTGGAAAAAATAGACACAAATACACCCTGCTTTTTAATCTCATCAGAAATTCCACAACAGTGCACCTAGTCAGCATTTTACAGTATAATGTAGAGACAATAACCAAAGCAGTTCCTTTATAGTATAATGTGTATTAGTTTTAAAAAAGAAAGGGAGAAAACTTTTCCAGAGGGGCTGAGCACAAGTTAAGCAAGCAGTCAAAAAGGAACTTTGATAATAGCAACATATGTAGGTACAGATGTTCACACAAGAAGAGATTCAATTAATCATTAAGTCACTCCACATGTCACTGCCTCAGCTAAATAAGGTCCAGTGTATCTGAGCCAGAACCACTATATGTTCCTGTGCGTGTGCATATACAAAAGTGAGTGTGCGTGTCTGTATTCATGTGTGTGTGTGCGTGTCCCTGTTTGTGTGTCGGGGCTGATTGCTCTTGACTTCATTAATCTCTGCAGTGTGGTTATGATTAGCTCTCTGAGGCATGCCAGAGGACATCTGACACACAAGCTCACACACTCACTGTCAGGTCTGGCCACCTCTCCAGCCTGTTTCTCTCACGGTCCAACCAATTAGCTGCAGTAAAGAGAAATAGACTAGCTCCTGTGGTCACTGGGCATACGCACATACACATACTTGAAAAAGGTCTGTGATATTTCAGACAGAAGAGACGAAGTCTCTGTGTGTCATATCTACAGCGAAAAACCAACTCTACAGTTTGGAAATGTGTGAAAAGTTGGAGCGGAACAAGGTGTTGCAATGCCCAGTTGGTTCTAGTAGCTTGAAAAATTAATTGGCTTAGTATATGAGGAACAAGTGATTCTAAGGTCTGCAGTGATCACATGACTTTAATAAAACCCTGAAATTAACACTCATATTTGGTCCTCTTATAAGCCCAGGTACAAAAACTGTTACATTCATTCTCTACATTACTATTATTTTGTGTGTCAAAATCAGCTTGGAGGTTAAAAAAAGATGAATAAGTAGATGCAAGAAGGGAGAACACAAAAACCAACAAAGAAACAGAACGAAGGTTAACGTAAATGAAAAATTTGACAGGAGAAAAGCAGAGAAAGACTGTAATGTTCGACAAATGGAAAAGCCAGTGGCAAAGCTAGTAAGCAATGCCAATCTGATAGAGCAAGCAAAGCAAAGCTAGAACAAGAGAACAAGGGATGAACGCGACAGCAGATGGGTAGGGGCAGATGAAAAGAACAAGTGAAGTGTAAGGACTGAAGTGCCTTAGATTGGCAGATGTCTAAGATGCAACACTACACCCTACCATGATCAGAGTGTAGACTGGATGATTTATTTTCCTTCTCCAATATTGAGTTCATGAAAAAAAAAAGATCTACATTCAATTAAACTACTGAGGGTTTTATTTTGAAAGGAGAATGTGATTGTGGGCGTGGATGTGTGGAAGTAAAGGAATGGTCATCAGATGTGGCAATCATGCAACAAAAAAGTCTTACTCATCTTACTCTATTCTTCTGGTCTTTGATTGCCATTCTGTCCATTCTCCTTTCTTCTATTTCTAATGCATACTGAACCTAGACTTGTAGATGTTATTCACAAACATGCAAATAGAAAGTGTTTGATCTGAACCATGGTTTTACTCTTTGGGGACTAAGACGGGCTTTTCTTTATTAGGCTTTTCTTAAAATACAGATTGTGCACAAAACAAAGATATTAAAACTTGCTGGAGCTAAGGGTCACACAGTTTGTAAGGGTACATTGTAAAGTGTTGGAAACTCCTGGAAAAAATCAGGTCGCGGTGGGAGAATACTGGATGTAATAACAAAAACTTTTACTTAATTCGTTTTTTAAATGAAATTAAACTGTATTTAAAATTTTAACTCAGCATTTAGTTGCAAACTGAAAACAATTAAAGTTTTTAAAAGATGTGATTTAATTGTATCATTTTTTCTAGTCTGACAACAACACATTTACATTTGTCTTCTGCTGTGTGTGTGTGTGTGTGTGTGTGTGTGTGTGTGTGTGTGTGTGTGTGTGTGTGTGTGTGTGTGTGTGTCAAGAGAGAGAGCAAAATGACATATTGTTGAAAAGAAGAATGAGAGGCGTAATGATGGAACAATAATACCATATGTGTATGGTAGCCTGTGTGTATGTGCTTGTATTCGTGCGCGTGCGTGCATGTGTATGTGTGTGTGTGTGTGTGTGTGTGTGGTGATGAATCTCTCATTGTGACAGTGGGGCCGGCAGCAGCGAATGTCCTTCTGGGTGGGACATACACTCACACATGAACACGCAGACACACACACATACAGAGATACAGGCATACACAGATGGAAACGACCACACTAATGGATCACCCCTGTCTGCACGCAATCCGCCACAAATAATGATGAACCACCCCTGCATTAAACTATTTTACACAATGCTCAATTCATTACTTTGCGCGCTCTCTCTCTTGCTCTCTTTCTCTCTGCTCTCCCTCTCGCTCTCTCTCCGGGTATAGGTGAGCTAATAACAGTATGATATTTCTCCTTTACCAGCAGAATTGTAGTTTTTATCCATTAGTAGGATATTAGGAATGAGGAAAGGTGGAAGGGAGGGGATGGGATGGAGAGGGAAAAATAGATGACTTTAAAAATGGTTTAAAAGCATTGCCACTATAAAAAGTAACAGCAGCCCCAGGTGGAAAATATGAAGGAACAATTTGCATAGTTTTGCAAAGAAGAACAGGAACAACTTCCCACATTTTTGGCTCAAACTGAAAATGTTTAAACCATGTTTTAAAGTCTGAGCTTGTGTGTGATGAGTAATTCCATTACTTTTTTATGGAACATAATGGGAAAATCACCACTGATGAAAATGATACCAGTGGTTTATTCATCACAAAACTCATCTTGGAAATTATGCGCAGTTTACTTGGATGCTACTAAGTTTACAGTACTTGATATGAAATATGAAATCAAACCCTGAATTTTCTCTTCAAATATGGTGCCATTTGGAATTTTTTTTAGCATTTGTGTTTATTTAAAACCTAAATTAACTACTCTTTAAGTGTTTAATGCAGGTCTAAAAAAATATTTGAAACGTGAGTTAATGTGAATGAATTCAAAATTAATAATAAATTGCTGATTGTAACTTCATTAAAAATCTTTTTCCTTAGTAGAACATAATTTTGATTTTTCTTAAAGTTTTCCAGTATTTAAACTTTCAAGGAATACCTTATAATTCTTTTATTAAAAATAAAAAAAAAAAAGCATACCAGTGGGTTAATGATTAGATAACAGCTGATACAAATATCTTTTTGTCTAAAAGATATTTCCCTGCTTCACTTTGCTCAGTGTGGGATAGAAGAGAAGAAAGAGTCATTATGGATTTCAATTAAGTGATCCCTGGGCAGAGAGGGATGCGTCAGAGTGGGGGAATTAATGTGCTGCGGACAGATGTTTAATAATAATGGCCGAACTGGCCCTGCCGAGAAACACACATTCCATCCGCCGCACCCTACTGTGGTGGAAGGAACACACATGCATCGAAAGACACACAGACGGCCTTGCATACACAGACGCTCACGTATAATCAGTCACACACTGACACATACAATAATGATTCATACACATGCACTGTGTGAAGACATGTGCGGCAGTCACATAGCTACAGACACTGGTATCTGTGTGTGTGTGTGTGTGCGTGTGTGTGTGTGTGTGTGTGTGTGTGTGTGTGTGTGTGTGTGTGTGTGTGTGTGTGTGTGTGTGTATCTTTATGACCAGTGCTGGCCACAGTGCATATGGCCCTCATTTAGCAACAATGGGCATGGACAATGACTGGCGGGAAGAGCTTCCTAACTGCGAGAGGTGACTCTAGGCGTGTTAAATGACATGCCCCATATGGAGAGATGGAGAAAGAGATGGAGAGAGTATATACATGGGTAATCCTGGATAAGAACTTATCGCCTCAGTGAGCAAGGGAAATGTTTTGATTGAGAACAGACAGGAGATGAGGAAAGTAGAAAGAAAATGGAAAAGTAGAGACAGAAGACAGAACTGCTCAGAACAATACCTGGAGGATGAAAGTACACCTAAGTTGTTGGAAGGGTGTGTTGTATAGAGGAATGTGGAAAAGATGTTAGGCTGAGTCTGTAAGTGTGTCATTAGAAAGAGTGTAAACAGGATGTCTTTTTATGAAGTGGTCTCACTCTCCTTTTTGTGCTGTTCTCTCACAGATACACTCCTGGTGACACCTAATCAGTGCTGTGGCAGGACGAATAGCCTGCAGCATTTTTACAGTCTTGTCAAAAACAAAGCTTGCCCCCCCCAAAAATCTCTCTTTTCTCTCTCGCTCATTCACTCGCTCTCTTTTTCCTCACATGCGCTGTTCATACCCTCTTGTCACAACAGCATTTCTCCAGTAATTACTAGGGTGGTCGCCCTCCTATCGCCCTTCGATGGATGAGCTGAGCCACCATGGGTTCAACCCTCCAGCCATAACTCTACCTAGGACGTCTGCCTACTGCTCTTCACTACTGTGGTGGCCCTCAGACAGCAAATTGGCCTCAGAGAAAGACAGAGAGACTGAAAGGGATTCTCAAACAAGCACACTGCCTAGTTCACAGAGAAACAAGCCGAGGCATGCCAGTACAAAAACACATGTAAGAGCAATGAGACAGACATATACTCATTCACTTTCACTATTTGTGGTTTCCCTGTCTCCAAGGAGTAATCTATAATACAGACAGTCTTTTGCTCTGACCACTGGCCAGACAGATATATTTCCTTGCACAAGTACAGAAATACACACACAGACACACATATACACCCTGCTTAGGTGATCATTTTGACAGGGCAATATGACTGAAGGAGAGTGGAGTGAAGATGGGGGAAAATGTGGAAGGAAGAGTGGGGAGAAATAAACTGATAACTGTATGATGAAGGGTGATAACGTCAGGAGAGGAGGGAAGTAGATGAAGGGATGGATGGAAGAAGTGAGGCAGCTGGCAGATCAATACACAGATCCACAATCTGCATCTATGAAACGGGCGCTTTTTAAAATCTCTTTTAGTTTTTTTTAATGCCTACTATTCTTATTACTTACAAAATGTTTTTGCTTTGGTATAGTAAGTGGGAAGTGGTTTGCAGGACGAAAAAGAACATTTTTTCGTGAAGTTTTTATTTCTATCATGGATTACTTTTGGAATTTATGGTTAAATTATAATGTAAACTTGTTTGCATACAGCGCATGATATTAACCCAATTCGGTTACTGGAATCTGTTTAAACGCTTTACAATAGTCGAAATGAAAGGAAATAGACACGTTAGGAGGAACTTTCCCTTTTCCTGTGAGTTTTGAACGCATCTGCAGCACCCTGGGAAACACCTGTGTTGTCAAGACAACATGTAAACTCTCGCTTGAGTACACCGACATGGCGGAGCTGTTGAAAATAAAACGCAAATTTGAAGAGTTCCAAAAGGAATACTACTATACAAACAGGTATGGATTAATGATTTACATAACTATATATGGATACGTTTAATTGCTTTATGAGTTCTTGTTAGCAGTTTAGCAGTCAGCATTTAGCTAACATCACCCAGAACTAAGGCTAGCGTCATGCGTCTACTGTGTATGCTAATAAGCTTTTGCGGTCCTGTTTTGGCGTTACAATGCAAGTTTTTGGTTCCCTAAGAATGACAGTAATGCTCAGAAGCACCCTACGAGTAAGCCACACAAATGGGGCAAAGTTTAGCTGTGTAACTTGCCAGTAAAAATGTGTTGTTGTTGTTTTTTGTTTGTTTGTTTACGTATGAAGGACTTATTATCGCTTCTCCAAAAGGGTTTAGCTAAAGTCAAAGGCAAGTGGCGTTTAGTCTCCAAATGTTGAAAGATTTTTCAGCCAGTTTTAATAATTGGTGTTATAATGAAGCTTAATATGCACTTTTCAGAAAATTCTTAAGTCAGCTATGATAACAATGTATTCTCTTTACTGTATATCGTGCATGCTGCCATGCGTAGTAAACTCCAATGGCGCGTTTTGAGCCAGGCGAAGAGTGATATATTTTTGTGTTTATGTATTTCAGAGAAGCTGATGAGAACAGAGAGAAGGAGAACCAGGCCGTCACCCAGATCCAGAGCTGGTTCAGAGGCTGCAAGGTGCGGGCTTACCTCAGGTATGGTATATCTCTGTGATCCGATTTGTATCTGTAATCCATAAAAAAAGACTTTTGGTGCTCATGCAAAAACAAAGCAGACATTCATTTTATTTATCAATGTAAGTGTAGTTCCTTTGGAGTTGTAAAACACTCAGACAGGCTGTAAGAGTTCATATCAAGGGAAACCCTGATATTAGCTCACTACCATAATTATCCCACTTCCAGAAGTTTGCAAATGGCCTGGAGGAATAAATGTCGCTTGCACTCTATGCTCTTTTCTCACACAGAGAAATAAATGTCTCTATCTCTGTGCTTGTTCCCATACTGTGACCCTAGCACCATTCTGCAGGGTCAGCAGACAAACTTCCAGACAGTAGGTTAATTCAGATTACTTTAGTTAATTGATCAATGCGTTAAGTGGATAATTAGCAACAGTTTTAGCTGCCTAAGTGCAACTCCGGGGTTGTGCTAGCCCCACTATAAGCATTGATTTTCTGGGCATATAAATGGCCTTTTGGAAATTGATGGCCTCATTGGAGGCAGAGAATCGCAGTGGACTTGCATTTAGAGTATGTTTGAAGATGAATACAAATGTGTACCGCTGACTATAGGAGGTGGAAGGCTCATCGGACATGATCGAAAAGCCTGGGAGAGCACGAATGGTCTATATGTGTGTGCATGTGTGTTTGTGACAGCTTGTATTTATAAGCATAATGTTTCCCTGACCTTTCATTTGAGCCTTTTCACAACCTTAAATTTGTATGCAGAAAATCACTTTCTTTTTATTGTTTTCCCTAAAAAAGAGTTTATGTTAGGAAGTTAAATTAATTGAATAATTAATAAATTAATTCTAGATAAAGGTATTTTTTAGCTTATTCATAACTATGGAAACTTTCCATTTCATGCTTTGTTAGGATTGAGCTTTCTGGGGGAGGGTTGCAGAATTGCTTAATTTCTCAGCTTAAACAACCTTGTTAATGACCAGTGAAATTTGCCTTTTACTTCCCTTACGTGTTTCTGAATAACTTTTTCCAGGGTTTCCTTCAGTTTAACTACTAAAAAAACATCCACCCAATCCTCTCCTCAATTTGATTTTATTACAGCCATCTGCACAAGAAGGCAATCATTATACAGAAGATATGGCGGGGCTTCACAGCAAGGGCACGTGTCAGACAAATGGTGAAGGTAAGCCAGTGCCTGGAACGACTATAGATATATTGATTATGCTATGATAGCACGCATTAGAATTCAATTGCTATATTCCTAAAGTCCCTGCGTCTGACCTTAAGAAATATAATTCACCCATTACACATTAGGAAATTAGCACTTTGGAAAAATGATGCATTATGATAAGGAATTCCATCTATTTCACAATTCTTGGGATGCATATAGAAAAAAGAAAAGAGTTGTGTATCTATGTGTGTATGTGTATGCTTTAGTAAAACAAGGCCCCATTTTCAGCATATTGCCTCCAACTGCTTCTTAATTGAACAGATTGTTGATACCGGATCCAATACCCAGCGCTCTCACGTATAATTTTCCCCTGGATTGAGTTTTGTAAACGTATCACAACAAGCTATTTATCATGCCTGTAAATTGACTGTTTGCTAAAGCATAACTGCCAGCCGCCGTTTGGGAGGCGTTCAAGAAATGGAAGGGTGGTGGTGGCGGGGGGGTGTTGAAATAAACAATGAAGGATGTGTCACATCACACATATGGGCTAAAAAGAGGCTGTTTGGTCTCATTTGGAAACAGACAAGCGCTAATTTGAATCACTCAAAATTGCCACAGTGCACTGTTTTGAAATTAGCCCTGAGAGATTCTACTCTTCACCTCCTTTATCTCTCTCTGTCTTTTTCTCTCTTGCGGACCTTATCGTGTATAATGTGATGTGCACAAAGCCTCTTCTCAAAACATCAAGCTGAATTTACAACCTCCTTTCAAGTCTTTGTCTTCCATCTCCTTCCTCTTTTTCCTCTCTTCCTTGTCGTTATTAAAAAAGACGTGTTGAGATATGAATCCCTTTTATGGCCCACACTCCAGTTTGCTCCTGAAATGTGCTCCCAGTGGTTGCCTGGCATGTTTGGAGTGCGATGGCTCGTTGAGTATGTTGCTGAATATTCTCTGGCCTTTTGTTAGTCTGTTCTGTGGCAGTCCTGTCATTGATTATGAAATCCAGAGGAGAGCGTTTGGCCGTCATACATCTCCATTAGCGCGCTGCTTGACTACCATAGATTTTCTTGGCCCTTGTCTGTGTTAGTGTATTAAGAGAGTACTGTCCTCCCCTTGATAGAAAGTCCCACTAACCACTCTCTCTCTCTCCTTTTTTCTCTCTTTGTCTCTGTCTCTCTTCTGCTCTCTCTCCATCTCTCTGACTTTTTCTCGTTCCTCTTGTCTCTCTTGCTTTCCCACTCTCCTTTTCTGCCCCCTTCCCTCCTCCCTCCACTCTACAGTGGCCCTATCTATGCTGCCTGTGCAATGTATTATGTATAAAGAGCTCTTTATCTTTGACGCCTGCTGTGGACAGATCAGAGGGTTGGGAGACAAGATGTAACACCATCGTTTCCTTTGTGTTCACAGGCGGCATATTTTATCATGAAGATGAATTTCTACGAGGAGATGGCGGTCAGGGTAAATATCACTACACTGTCTTGTTTTAGCAAATGGAGTGTCGTGGTGGGAGCCCCTGTGAGTAGCAGCCCATAAGCATCATATCTCTAAATTTCTTTAATCTTTTGTTGGCCATTTTTCTCCCTTTTTAAGTGCAGCATCATGTTGGTAATCCAGTATAATTTATTATTATTAAAAACCCTATAAAAATGGACAGATTTCTATATCAGAATGACCTATCATATTTATATGTCAAACCACAGCAAATATTTTATATATAACGTTAAAAACTTTTTTTTCACTTTGCTTAAATGCTCAAGGCCCTGAAATACTGTCTTTATCCCTGAACACCTACTACTGTTCAACTCATAAATCATAGCTCTGTGGCTGTGAGTGATGCTTTGGCACTTTTACACAAGGATATTGCCTAGAAATCTTATATTTTAACAATTCCATATAGGCCTTCTCTTTTGGTGAATAGTTTCATGCCTAAACCGTTAAAGGGTTTTATAGACCAACAAAAGAATTTGCCAGTGTTTATTGAAGAGAGAGATTCACTGTCCAGCTGGAAAGAGATGTTTATAATATTTTCGTATTGGTGGAAAAGCTGGGGAACTGAGGGCTTTAC
Organism: Aulonocara stuartgranti; assembly: GCF_965226115.1. NCBI lineage: Eukaryota > Metazoa > Chordata > Actinopteri > Cichliformes > Cichlidae > Aulonocara > Aulonocara stuartgranti. The sequence goes on along the minus strand of NC_138939.1, from coordinate 14,093,733 downwards.
GTTTTACACATAATAGGAACCCAAACAAATAAAGCTCACCCCCTGCTTTTACAATAAATTTCACATTATAGGAGAGACATAGATTCACAAATAATGTTTGACCCAGCTGTTTAGGTCACAGGGTGAAAGTTCAGAGGTGATGTCGACATGTAGTCCAAAAGAGAAGCTACTGAAATAAGAGACCTATGTTATCTATGAAAATAGCCACAATTTCCTATAGGAGACAATAGGAATTTTAATGGAGAACTGTGTTAAAATGACTGGTGCTTAGAGGTTACCAATGCGAGAAAGTACTGGGTTTAAACCCCAGAAGGGCCAAGTGAGCCTTTTCTGCGCTGAGTGTATCCTCTGTGTCTGTCTGGGGTTTTTCCGGGTGTTCCAGTTTTCTCCCACTGCCCTTGACCAAGGCTTTAGCCTCATATGTGAAATTGGTCCCTTGGTGTTGGACTGTGTACTGCCCACAGCGCCTAAAGAGAAGTCATGGGGCAAATCCAAAGACAAAAATTCTCAAAACAGATTGATTACATGTGACTTTAGACTTTAGAAATAATAAATTAAAGGACAATAAGGGAAATACATGCAGTATCTGGCCTTTTTTATGATGCCACCTGTTGAAACTTTTCTACTATTTACACCAGACATACAGATATAGTACTTAATACCTGCAATATAAATCTTGATCCCACGTCTTCTGACACATACTCTGTACTTTCTCGACTTCAGTGTTTGTGCTGTTTCAATATGACCTGACATTTGTACTTTTTTGCCAAATAAGTATATATTGTATAAATGAAAAAAAAGAAACCCACAAAGCACACCCAACACATACAATCATCTGAGAATCCCCTTGTGACATTTTCTTTAAATCAATTTTAACTCTATTTCTTTTTCTCTCCCCTCCTGATGTCTTTATCTTGGTGTGGTAGCTAACAGAGGATAATGTATTAAGGCCGTAATAGAAACCAGTGTTTACATGCCGCACCTCGTATTTGTATTAGATTCAACAGCATCGATTTCACTAGTCAACAAAGGTCAGCAAGAACTCGGGAGGCGGCAATTACTTTATTTAAAATTATCTATTGACTGGCAGATCAATGCTAATTCTCATTTTGCTCTTTGTTGTTTTTCCCTATCCTTTACTTCTCCTCTTCTTTCTTCTTCCCTCTTCTCATACCGTGATTATTCTTTTACCTGCCATTGTTTTAATCTCCTAATTAGTCTGAAGGACATCCGCCCCTATGCTTTAAAATGGTCAACTGTTGTGTGTGGGTGTGTTCTGGCTAATCTGCAGCCTCCTCAATCAGTGTGGATGATGCCGTTAAATACATGGTTATGTGACAGTTTGACAGTCTGTCTCTCTCGTGCTGGATTGTCCCTCTGAAAGTAGGGATTGTATAGTTTATTAACAATGGTTTAAAAAGTGTCCTACTTAAATGTTACATTTAAACTTCATAAAAACTTCTGTAATCCCACACAGATCCAGCGGACATGGAGAGGATTCTTTGTGAGGAAGTATATCCATAACTTCTATGCACGAAAAAAGTATATGGAAGGACTTGTCATGAAAAATGAACTAGTCAGGTGAGAAAAAATAGTTTCATTTATGAGACCTTAAGAGACCTGAATTAATTTTTATCTTTTTATTTCGTTTTATTTTCCTGAAACTCACTTGAAGTTGTGTTGCTTTTGTCTTTCTCACATGGCCAGTACATGTGTCAGCATTCTTCTAGATAGATTATAACCGATATAATACAATATCTTCAATTAAAGGAAGCAAATATGGGGTACCTTTTTTGCACAAAGGAATGCAAACTGGAAAGGATAAAAAACTTAGCCTTAATATGTTCTGTTAGAACATGGTGTATCTTTGCCCACTGACTATGGCCTACTATATAGCCTATCAATCAAAATGAATTGATTTGATTAATGTAAAGACAGTTGTCTGAAAGGTGTATTGTGTATGCTTAACCAAAACACATGACTGGAGTAACGCGAAAGGAAAAGTGAGGATATGAAAGAGACTGAGAGACAAAGAGAAGAGAAAGACAGAAGAGAGAGAGAGAAGTCCTCTAAAGCGCTTGAGGCTAAGAGAGAAGTGAACGATGTGAAGAAATTAAAAATTAGCCTCTGATTTGAACTGCAGCTCGTGCATTAATAAAACATCCTGCGCTTCAGGGCTTACTGCTAGAGATACACCATCTTTTATTTTTGACAAAAAAAACCATCACGTTTAGCTAATAGTCACATTTTTAATGTTGCTAATATATTTTACAGGAAAATATCTTTAGGCTTCCTGCTAAAATTAAATGTAAATTTGTTAAAGTGCTCCTTGGATCACCGACTCTCCCCCCCTCACTTCCCCAGCAGCGTTTTACCTTTCCTCCACGCTCTTTGCCCCTTTTAGAAATAGGAGTGACTAGGCTGTTAAAGTCCATCATGGAAGAGTTGCTGCTATAATATAACACAAAAATGAGCACACACAAAGACATGTCAACTACGTTAAGTATTCTGACCAGTCACTGGGATTATTTTGCTTGTAATGTCTTAATGAAATTTAAGACATTACAAAAGTACAAAAAATGATTCATAGTAAAAAGTATTCATAATCAGGCCAAATTTTAACCACACTGTAATAAAGCTACAATAAGGAAACAATCAGACCATTGATCTGAACTGAACATCACTTCATAGGACTAGATTAGATTAATTCAGAAGTATGCAAGCTATAGCTTTTAGTTTGCAAGGACCTTGCCTAAACAGTATATGCATATACTGTGGCTCCTGTCTCTTTGCACCTTTTGCACAACTTACAACAGTTAACAAAAATCATAGGAATTGAAATTTAGAAACAAGGAGCTATAAGGATAAAGTGACCAGCTATGTGATGCTATTTCATTTTAGGATTCTGGTCTTATGCTTTTGTTATCAGCCGTGGTACATTCACACTCTTACTCATACACACATTTATGCAAAAACACACATACACACATGCACATGCAGCCCCTCCTCCACAGTGGTTTGGGGTACGAGGTCACTTTCACTTCACTTAATCACATGTTTATTTAGTGCTACTGGGGTCACGATCAATTAACGCCGTGCCGGCATTTATTTAAAATATCCTTTCTCTGTTAGCTGCTAAGCCCTCGGATTGCACACTGCCTGATCACTAACCCTGCAAAGGTCTGCTTTTTAATCCATCACCATGCTCCCTGCCTCCGCAAGTGTGTCCATCCGTCTGTCCAACCACTGCATAAATTAATAAATTCAAAGTCAGATGAATGATCTCCATTTATTGAAGGCTGATCAGCTGTGCATGGTAATGATGTAGGAGTATTGCATATTTTCCCTTCACTGTCTTTGTCCTTTTTCATTCTGATTCTCCATTCCAATCTCTTTCTCATGACAGAGCTCCCCAGTTCAAAACCATCTGTATCATTTCATTAGGTACAACTAATCCACGCCACTTACACCATCCTCTTTTATCCACCGCCCTCTCTCCGCCTCCCTTTCTTAATCTCTGCCTCTCGCCTCTCTCTTTCTCAATCTATTTTGTTCGATATCTTTCTCTCTTGCTCTCCTTGCCACAGGTTCACTATGCTTTAGTGTCCATCCTCATTCATCCTTCCTCTCCTTCTGCATAGCCTAATGAAGTCAGGACCCCAGTGCAGTCCCCACTCTGCCACAGTTTTCCTTGATACCCCAACAATTTATCACTTTGTCAGGGAGACACTTAAAGTTCCTGGGCTTTAATAAGGGCATGCTGTGGGACGATGGGGGCAATTAGGAAAGCGGAGCAAGTCCGCTTTGCATATTTACTAAATGTGCTGGTGTCATCGTTGCTGCCACTAGCACGGCCTGTTGACTGCATGAATTATTCCTCTATCTGCAATAAACAGCGGGGTAATTATTACTGCCATAATCAGATAAATAATTCTCCCTGTGATGTTGCAACAACATAGTGAAATCTTTTAACTTATCCTAAAGAGTGCTAAAAAAGGAGGCTCAGAGAGAATTTATGGACTGTCACTAGGCTGAAAAGCACAAGTGTTTTCTTCTCTTCTTTTCTTTTGTGCTGTGCTGTGTCTCTTCGTCTGTCTACTTTTTTCCTGTCTCCCTTCATTCCAGCCTTCTTCATTCCTCCATCTCTTGTGTCCCTCTCAAGGACATTCATGAAAGGAGAGCTGCTATGTCGGAGAGAGTGTGGGTCTGCCCTGCGATCACTCTCCCCTTCTATGCGTCAGTCTTTCTTTTACTGCTCTTCCCTTCTGATCCAGTTTGGATGCAGACAAGTTCTCTCTTCAGTCTGATTGGATTTATATATTCGCTATGTGTGTGTCTGTTGAAGTTTAATGTGGATGCACTGCTACTTGTCTCTTAAGAAAATTACTTTGAGAGTGAACAGTGGACAAAAGTCTGTAATATATTTGAAATTATTTGTTTTTTTCCTCTCAGTTTATTGAATGTGGATTAGCAATATTATCAAAGCTGGGGTTAATTGTTTTCTTAAACACCTTTGGGTGGCATTAGTTTTACTACTTTAGTGAATTAGTTAATCAATCGGTCAGTCACTTAAATGGAAAGGCTATGTTATGAGGGTGTTCAAGGCTCAATACATTGAGCTGGCCACTGTCTAAATTGACTGGCTGACTACCCTCTCATTGCCAGCTATTGAATCATTCAATTGGAGCAATTAAAACAGCCAATCAGGTCAAGCCTCCATTAAATATTTAGAACCTGGCCAATTAGCTGCTCTGGTGCTGGCCTGGATGACCGAAGGTGTGGCCTGCTGTCCCACAATGCCTCACTCTCTGATGTTCCATTACTCCTTGATCCCCTGTTTTGAACCAGAGCTTAAATTATTGAGGAAGAAGTGAGAAATGTGGCTTTATTATATTAGACATTTAAATAAGTTAGAAATCCAGGGTGAAAATGTCAGTAAGGGTTTCAGTCATTTAAAAGTACTTCAGGTATGTTTGATTAACTTGTCCAGCGGTTCAGCAGCCATTAAACATAATCTCTAGCCACAGTGCTTCAGGAATACAACATGACAGGCTTAGCGCATTATATGTGCCTAATGTTAATAATTGTTATTCAGTTTTTATTTTATGTCATATATCTATTTTATTATCACATAATCTAAATGGCAGAATATCATGATTCATGAATCATAAATATATGTATTAATATATTTATATAATTGGTGTTTCAACTCCAATTAAGGAATGAAAGTTGTGACATTATTTATTATTTAATTGCACATCATCGCATTTCAAAATTGTTCATGCATGATTATGTTTAGCCCTTTGTTGCACCTCCAGCAGTGGTACAGTATAGTTTAATGTTACTGGGATTAATGTAGTGATTTTTATCCGGCTCACTGCTAATTGTGTGGCACGAAGAAGAGCGTAGATGCAGCTTTGCACAAACAGCTGGAGAGAGACAGAGAGGCACCAGGGAGTTTATTTAATTTCTTCAACATGAAAAGATGGTTTTATAGGGGACAAATCAAGGTTCACATAGAGCAATTAATGATTTATCCTGTTGTAATTAGGTATCAGCTGTAAAGGTAAAATAATTTAACACTTGCCTGCTTTTTTATCTCCTTATTATAGGTAAAAGTGTTCTTTTTGACTTTTACCTTTTTTTGTGTGTGTAAAATATTTAATATGCATAATACATTACATCACATACTGTTAACATGAACTGTTAACTGATAATAATCAATACATTAGCTCAATTTTTGTTTCTGTTGTTATAAAAATAAATGCACAAAAAATTCCCCATAGTTGGACCTGGCTTGGGATCAGTTTAAGGCCTGAAAATGCCCTGTAATCCTCTGAGGAACTAAGGAGATCGATTGCTGTGACTTTAAAAGTGAAATGTTTTCTCTTTATTGCCTTTTTAAATTTTCATAATGTGACTTTTCTTTAAGAAACTAAAGCAAGAACTTCTCTAAAAAAAAGACAGTGTAAATGGGAACATATTTGACTTCAAAATCTATGTATGTAATTTCAGCATTCTTATGCCTTTTCAGATATACAAGTTACTCATTTTGCACACTAATGCACTCCTGTACCATCAGTATTGCTGGCCTTTGACTGTATGTTGAAAACAAGCATACAGTCAAAAGCAAGCGTGTCTCTCTGATTTAGCCTGGAGGATGTGCATTTCTTTTTTTAAATAGCTCCAAATTACATTTTTTTACTTGAATTTTTGGATGCTTGAAAGAATAATGTTCAGTGACCACAATTTATGGAAGAGTTACTGAGCTCTGTACCGTGTCAGCAAAATTGTCACTATTTTAAAGCAGTGTTGCCTTAGATCCAGAAAACTGAACTGGCCTTGTCCTTCGGACACAGAGGTTACTCTATATATTGCCCAACCGTTTTTCTGAAAGTTTTGGGACCTATGTTTTGTTTGTTTTGTTTGTTTTTTGTTTTTTTTTGTTTTTTGCTTTGTTTTGGGGTTTTTTTTGGGGGGGGGGGGGGGGGGGTAAGGGAGCAGCTGAAAGTGCCTTTGAGTGGCTCTTTAATGTTTTCTTAAAAATTTAATGTGATAGCTGAGAAAAACTTGGTTTTGTGGTGACCCTTCTCTCATACTTCCTTTACTATGCTGGTTCAGATTGTTCAGATTTTTCCTATAATCTGTCACCTATAACTTTATTTATTTTTAATGTATTATAGTAAATCTATACATATGTGTAGAATTTTAGTTAAAACTAGCAATAATTTTTTTTTCTTTACAAGAAATTAGTTTAGGCTGATAAACCAGACGTAGCACATGTTCCAGAGCTGTTCCAGAGTTAAACATAGTGTTTCTTTCTTTTCAATTTTACTCAGTCAGTCGCACACACATTTATAAACACAGACACACACGCGCGCACACACAGGCGCGAGGGCATGTGCTGCTTGCTGAACAGGGCTAACGAGGGTTGTATGTTGTGGCGGCTGGTTGGGTCGACACAGATCGAGGTGCCTTCAGCCGTTACAAATCTGTTTGGCTTTTGTCCACTACAGAGCAATTAATAACACTGGGGCTGGGGGTAGGGAAGCAAAGGTCACTCATTGAGCACCCCCACCCCCCCAACACACACATATATAGATACATATACACATACAAGCAAAGTGTACATACATTTAGTATAAAAACAGATACACATTTGCATATTTATGATAAATGCACAAACTGCTACATTCTCAGTTAAACTGTTTCAGCCCAGAGACATATGTATGAAAATATGAACATATGAACAAAGGTCCTGATCCCCTGAAACATTACTACAAGCTTTTTAAGGTGCTATTAAGAATTGAGCAAACAGAAATGACGACATATATACAGACATGCACATATCGTGGAGAACACCGTCCCTAAACCAGGACTTTAAATGTTACATTAATAAGTAATATCCCTGTTAGCTAGGTGGACAAATAGAGGCCAAGCAACCTCAATATTTACTCCCCACACACCTACACTATATTAAATTACTGTATTTAATATTACACAAATGCACATATTTAGATTCACTCTTCTTCTTTACACACCCGCAAGCATTTTTCATTTATTTTGTAATTGAGTCTGGTGCTGAAGAATGAATGAGAATGCACAGGCAATGGGAATTTGTTGTGATTTGTTTTTAAATGTCAGTAGCCACAGAATGTGTTAACCTCAGATTACTGACACACTTTGAATACCCTGATTCTTCTATGGAGGATTGTAATTGAAAACAGAAGTTGGGTAGAGGGGGAAAAAAACAGCGGAGAAGAAGTAAGGAAAAAAGGAGGGAAACAGACACGGGATTCTTGATGAGCTATGGTTAAACTCTTATTGGTATTGTGCTCTTGGAATTAAATTGGTTTTACTCCTGCTTTGTGTGTGTGTGTTTATATTATGACGACATGTGTGTATTTAGTAATTGTTTCCAATTCCCCTTTTAAGTTATCACCACTTTGTAACAACATTGCTGTGTGGTTGTGGAATTAAATTGCTGTGTGTATGGGGTTTTAATGCATCCCATTTAGCCAGCTTCGCTTAACAGATGTCATAGAAAGACCTGTCCTGGCTGCCATGATGAAATATATCAATCATCCTCCCACTTATAGCCTCTTACGCTCTTATTTTGCCTTTTTTTCTTCTATGCAGTGTCATTCTGTTGTTTTTGCCCCAGAGCTCCTCTGTCTTTCCATGTATGCCTCAGTGTGATTAGGTAGTTTTTTTTCCTTCATCTGAAGGACACTTTAGGGAATTGTCAGCTTTACGACCAACAACTGTTTCCCAAATACATAATAACACATGCACAGATGTACTTGTCTGAAGTTTACACCGTTAACAAGTTATTGATTTATTTGGTGTTAAGATATAGTACTTCGTAAGGTGAATCCTCAGAAAATGTGTAATATAACACATTAATGTAGTATTAAAAAAACATTAGGCTTACTTGTTAAACCAAGTGGTATAGAGTTAAATGTAATCAAAATACAGAGTAATGTGCATTTAGTCATTGTCATTCACAAAACATACTGTACATGAGTATATAAATATGATGAGTTATTTCTACTATATGAATTATAATGATTGACAACTTAGGAATTGGAGAAATTATGTCTTAACTGTTATATTTAAAAAAAAAAAAATTATGCTATTGTTCACGTGTTATTGTAAGGTGACCTTGAGGGTCTGAAAGGTGCCTATAAATAAAATGTATTATTATTATTATTATTGTGTAACATTTATTATACATGTCTAACTAACATTGTAACATTGTAAAGCCTAATGAATCCGAAGTGCAAGAATCTTTGTGTGTCGTTTATGTTCCCTGCAGGAGGGAGCTTGATCAGCTGGAAGATCTCCAGAAAAGGGAGAGAGACTGTCTGGATATGGTGAAAGAGCACACTGCCAAAGTCTATCAAGCTCATCGGTTACATCATCTCCTTAGTACAAAGCAGGTGGGCTTATGGAAACACAAACACATTCAATTTTGCACACATTTTACAACAATGTTATAATGATTAGACTAATATTTAACCAGAGGGAAATGTACATATTAATTTTATGTTAACCAGAGCTACATGAAAATAGCGCAGTTTAATAAAAATACTGTAATGAATAAAAAATTGTTGGACTAGTGACAGTAACACGTATTGACTTTGTAATTCCAAAGTGACCTTAACTGCGGTTATGTATGGATGCAAAGTCACTTCAGATGACACGAGAAACGCATCCCTGTGGATTGACTTCACATTTGTGTAGCACTCACCCATACAGCTATGCACAATTATGTGCATGCTCAGATACATATGCAGGCACACACATGGGCATTGAGCTCAACATTACAAAGAGGTGGATTCCTACAGAAACGGGCTACACAAAGAAATACCACAGACCTTTTCCTTTCTATTAGTCAACAGAAGTGGGCCGTGTGGAGTTCAGTTGCGCATGTGCAAACATAAGTGTGAGTCCTCACGGTTGTTCTGATGTGCTCAGTCTGATGCTTCCCATGGCAAAAGTGTGCACATTTGTAAATGGTAAATGGACTAGTACTTATGTAGTGCTTTTATACTCTATTTGAGCGCTCAGAGCACTTTTTTTTTACCGTATGCATCATTCAACTATTCACACACACACATCATGCTTTTCTCTATGCCTAAGCATTTTTAGCGTGGCAGCCACACACTCTTAGTCCAGTGGATGCATTGGAAATAACTCGTTGTTTAGTATCATGCCCGAGGATACAGCAACAGACTAGAGAATCTGGGGATCAAACCACCAGTTAGCGGGCGAGCCACAGCTATCCTTGTGTTCATATGTGTGTGGCATCTACGCATCTTTGTGACTCCTCACTGTGATAATAATGAAGACAAAGCACAGTGGTCACTGTTGATTCAGCACTAGCATTCTGCTTGCTCTCTCTCTCTCTCTCTCTCTCTCTCTCTCTCTCTCTCTCTCTCTCTCTCTCGTGTCTTTACAACTAGCATCATCATTGCCTGTCTTGCTGTCTACTGTCCTCAGACATCCCATGTTCACCGAAGACGCATACATACACAAAATTTTCACACAATTGCATGAAGTTGATGTAAGCTGGAATGAGGTTAAGTTCGCAGTTTTTACACATCAGGCTTGATTCTTAAAATACTTTAACTCGTGGGTATCCACATAATTTGTGTTACGTTTCTGTAACTCTGTTATCGTTATTTTTAAGTACACGCTAGAAAGAATGAAAGTTTATGTGCTCTTCTCCGCCCTCTGTCCATCTTTCTCTATATACTTCCCTCTCTTTCCCTGCATATGGCAGGGGACTCTTTCCCTTCGTAGCTCTGACCTTGTCAGCAGTGAATAGATGGCTCTCCCACACAGTTCATCCTTTCTCACTTCTCAGACCCCAGCCCACACACACACACACACACCAAAATACACAGACTCACATCCAGCTTACCAAAAGGCCCCAAGTCCCTCTGACAGAGACAGAGATGCTGTGTTCCTGGGGTCAACATCATTGCTCTTCCCGTAGCTAGGTTGGTACTTGGTACTTTTTGGGCTTATGTGTTGTGTTTGTGTATTCGTGTGTGTCTTTAGGGGTGGTGAGATTTACTTTTGTTTATGCGTTGTGTGTATCTGTGTATTTTGCTGGCTTTCTGTCACTTCCTATTTGACTTGTGTACTGTCATCCCTAAAGCAGAACATTTCTCCTGTAGTTTCAAGCAATTTCCAAGATACTGATTGGTGTTGATCATATAAACTATTCTTATGACTACTCAGTCCATACTTTTAATTAGTTTACTACTCTATTGGGGTGAGGCATAACATTTACTAATTTAGTTTTTTATCTATAAGTAAGAACCATTTAATATAACTTATTATTGGTTGTAGAAATATATTTGACAACTGCTTCAAGATATTTTTGTTCTCAAGAGGGACCCTATGCATGATTGATTACTGATTTTGATTATTAGTGAAAAGTTGCCCCACTGTCACTTTGAAATTTTAGTCACTGCTTAGCAGCTAGCCTGGGACCTGTTTATCGGTCACCACTGTTTTTAACTGCAACTGGCAGTCTAACAGTGGTACTTCCTTTGCTTTGAATGTCCCCTGCAATCTAGAGGAGGTCTCTAATGAGAAGAATGAGCAAGTACTGCTCTTAACAACTAAAATCCATGATGGTGTAGTTGTCCTCATCCCAAGTCCTAGCTTGGGATGAGATTCACTAGAGGTGCATGTAATTATATTGCTTCATTATTTTTTTCTCATAGTGTACTTGACAAGTAAAATATTTGCAGAACACAACCTTTTAAATGTTACATTAAAGTGTAAGATTAATCTAAGAAAGCACACGTGTATGCATATATACATGATTACATATATGCGCATGCACATATTCTGCCGTTACATATAGGATCTAAACCTATGGGAAACTATGACGTTGTATAATAACTACTTTCAACTACTCCCTTAGTCACAAGGAGTTTTGATTTGGTAGATTTTCACATTGGATGTCCTTCCTGACACAATCCCCCAAGTTATTTGTATCAACACCACTATTTTTTAAATAGGTACGTATTGTGCTATTATCAAGCTGTACCTACAACCCAGGGTCAAAAAAATTGCAGTGAATAAAGTGGAATTTCTTTATTTTTTCTTATAACGCAATGGATGATATTTAGACCAAAAGTGCTTATGATCTAATAGTGACACATTTGCTATTTTACTAATTTGTTAATATGTTATTTTAGAAAGAGCGAGGTTTGGGAGGATGTAGTTAAAGCTGTATGTGTTTCTCTCTCTCCCTTTCCTTCTTGTTGCAGTCTTTTAGAGTGGAAAGCAGTGTTATTAGCATATAGAACAACTCAAAGCTTTGGTCTGGTAATTAAGACACAGGCAAAAGAATAACTGTGGTTTGAATAATTATCATCAAGGCTGTCTGTGGCAAATCTGTACCCCAGTTCAGAATCGGAGAGGCACAGTTTTAAGTATGTGTACTTGTGTGTGTGTTTAGGATTTTCATCTATCCATTCTTCTATTCTGTATTCATTTAAGATAACACCTTTTTAAAGTGGGGATATTTGGGGGAGGTTAATATGGATTACATGACCATTGATAGGGAAGAAGGCTGATGGAAAATTTTAACACAATTGATGTTTAGTAGCTAACAATTGTTAGTTTAGTCCCTGTCCCAGTAGGTGCCCATTCTGAGATTTGATGTTCCTCTTCATAAACTGAATTCTTTTTTTCTCCAAAATCTAAATTAAGTTATATATATATTTATTTAGTACTGAAGCATCCATGTGGACAGCCAGGTGCTTAAAAATCAGTGCCCCAAAATCATTTTCGCTTTATGTCTATGTCACTCCATAGAGCCTGTTTTTTTTATTTCATATTTTTAGGTCTAGTACATTCTTATTAAATGCTGCTGCATGTCTTTTAACAGGTGCTAGAATGTATGAACATATCACTCCAGTTTTAGGAAATTTACACTGGCTCCCTGTTGATTATCGTATTCATTTTGAGATTCTTTTGCTTACTAGTTTTAAATGGTATGGCGCCCAATTATTTAAGCAAACTCTTCAACATGTGTAACCCCAAAAGAGCACTGAGATCGTCCAGCCAGATGCTCTTAGTACAACCGAGGTCTCGATTGAAGCATAGAGGAGATCGGGCCTACGCAGTCGCAGCACCTAGACTCTGGAATAACTTAGCCACTTCAGAGTCTATTCAGTCTTTCAAATCACATCTTAAAACGCACTGTTTATGTTGGCTTTTAGTTCAGTTTGAGTACCATCAGGCTTGTTTTACGTTTGTTATGGGGGTTTTTTGTTTTCATGTTATACATTGTCATTGCCTCATCTCATTTATCTGTATTTGTTTTTCTATTGTTTTCTCATGGTCTTAACTAATTGTGAAGCACTTTGGTCAACTAAATTGCTTTTAAATGTGCTATAGAAATAAATTTGATTTGATTTTGATTCATTAATTTAAAAAAATTTAATTACTAGTAAGAAATACATTTTAATCTAATGACTTTAAAATCCTAATTTAATGTTTTCACGCTTTTACCCTCTCTCTCTTTTTTTCTGTTTCCTCAGTGCCCAGGGGTCTTCAACTCTCCATTCAGGCCAGCTCCTCATGAGATGGAGCTGCTGCTGAGGCAGCAGGTCAAGTACCAGGCCCCCACCAGGCTGGCCTCCAGGGGCAAGGCTTGTCTCTTGGGCATCCCAAGCTCAACAAGCTCTAGTTTCCCTGTGACTCTTGGATCCCCATTGATCAAAACCTCTAGAACTTACAGCTCCAGGCCCATACTGCCTCCCATTGCCAACAAGACACAGCAGGTGACGGTGGTCAAAACGTTGCCTATAAAAGACATAAACAAGTAGAAAACAGATAAATACAGTAGTATAAAAGCAGATATACAAGAGATGAGATGTGATGGTGTGAAAAACTGGATTTAAGCATGTTCAAGAGGTGAAACAGACTGTTAGTTTAACAAAGTATCATACTAATTATTAAAGCCTTCAACATCACCTTCCTTCCTCATGGGGGATGGTTCTTGATGAAAGCAGAGATCCTTTAAAACTCCTTTTAAAGAAGAATGACATCATTAAAGCATGGCAGACAGCTCTCCAGGGGGCTACTGCATAGAGTCGTTTAGTGCCTTTATTTCAATGAGTACTCTGTGGGACTATGTAGTTATGTGTTACTATATTTGTGCACCACAGTGTGTGCGTGTGTGTGTGTGTGTGTGTGTGTGTGTGTGTGTGTGTGTGTGTGTGTGTGTGTGTGTGTGTGTGTTTTAAAATTGCATGCACAGCTCTGACTAGTGGACCACAACAACATGATATGTGCTGTGTCAGGTAACGATTTAACTGTACAATTATCCACAATTTTGTTGTCCAGGTACAATGACAATAAAGGGCTCTTCTGTTCTAAATGTAAACTAATACACATTCACATACACATTCCACTTGAATTTGAAGTTTAGATGTATGTATTTGTTTCTGTATATTACAGATATATATGGATAATTTTGTTAAATTCCATGGAAACATGCATTATATTTCCATTAAGCAAATAAGCGACATATATACATTCAACAGAAATTAAAATTTAATTTGATAAATAATAAATTTAATAAATTAGTATTTTTCTGATCTTATATGTTGTGAACACATTTTCTTCTTTTTTTTTTACAGAAATTGTTTTAACAATATATTGCTTTGTCCAAAATGATCAAGAATAAGTGTTCATTTTAAAGAGTAAATTTTCATCAAAGACCTTTGGACATATCATAGAGAGAAAAGAACAGATTTGCCACTGTTTCATATTGAACTATCACATAATTATGACAGTTACCAGTCAAAATGTGTACTATATTAATCCAGTGGCTGATAAAAATAGACGAACCCTGAGTTGCCACTATTTGAATATTTACTTTGGTTGTTCTCAACTGAGAATTTGTCTTGGTTCAGTAAAGGATAATCCAGTGGTGTGTTTGTGACTGTATGTGTCATGTGTCTGTGTTTGCATTTGTGTGTATGATGATGATTTGAGTGCTATTGAAGAGCAATATTTTCCACTCTGTGGCTCTTTATGGCAAATTGCTTTCCCTAGTATTAGTTTCTAGTAATGTAAAACATAAGTGAGCAGAAATGAGGCGTATATTTGTCTCCTTTTATTAGCTGCAGTTCATACACTTACATACACATGCAGGCATGTCTCCAGCTGGCCGAAATGGGAATAGGTTTATTAATGGTGTCCTAGGAAAGTCTCTATGGTTGATATGAAGAATAATTGTCTATATTTATACATGTGTGCCTCATAGTGTGTCTTTTTTGTGTGTGTTCAGCTCGTGTCATTAGTGCAGGAAGTCCCCTTTTCTTTTGCACTCACCCCTACATCCCACACCCCCTCCATCTCTGGTGTGATAACTATCTAGTGGTGATGGATAAGGTTGAGGTGCTGGCTGTGGAAGTGGTCAGGCCAGGCCAATGATCCCGTGGTGATAGGAGCAAGGACAGGGTCTCTGTCTCTCTCCTCCTCATTCTCCCTCCTTTTTTTAACACCAAACAACAACTGAAGGTCACCTTAAACATAGCGAAAACATTTAAGTTAATCTGCATTCCCAAAAGTTTAGCCGTTATTCGCACAAGTTCTTAAGTAATGTAGTCTTAGAGCATCCACTTTGAGATTTGACTTCGCTGGACACACGGACAACTCACACACACGCACACACACACACACACACACACACACACACACACACATACACACATATATATTCCAACAAGCTTGTTCACCTTTGTTCTTGCACTTAGCCTGAACTCTCTTAGGCAGCTTTCTTGTAATTTCTGTAAGCAGTCTATTTCTCCAGCCTTCTTGGACATAAACCCAGAGCTCTACCTTAGATGTTAGCTGGATGTACTTCTTCAGTAATGTTGAGGTCCGGGCTCTCGGGAAGCCAATCCATGACTGATAGTCTTCCATGGTGTGTTTTTGTTCTTTTGTTGTGGGTTTTTTGTGTTTTCTTTTTTAATCCAGATGTAGTTTTTTGTGCATTGGCAGTGTTTTTGGATCCATTGCCATGATGATCTCTTCTTCTTGTTTGACTCCTCAAATATTTTAAGGACAAACTGCACACCATACTGAGATGTGCCAAGTTTTCAGCTTATTAGCTCCATGGGAATCACTGTGTTATCTTCCGCATGTTCTCTAAATTTAACTAATGAATTGATAATAAGTGACAAAGTGCCTAAAGATACCAATTAAAATAGGTTCTTCGAAAAGTTGTCTGGTTTATCCCTTGAGTTACGCCTTTTTTATGATTGAGTGAATCATAGGTAAATGTAATGTGGCTTAACGAACAAACAAAAAGAGAGCCTGAAGAACTATTGTTCAAGACCATTTGTAAAAAATCATGAGAAAGTCAGTCTCCATGGAAGAAAAATAAAAAGAAATGAGGGGTGGCTCAAGACTTTTTAATTGTGTGTGTGTTTCTTCAGTTTACCTTAACAATTTAACAACATTAACACAGATATTATGTAAGTTGACTTCTTAAATAAACTGAGTTTAAATAAACTCAGCTTATTTAAGAAGCCAGACAATTCATAATTTAGTCTTTTCCGTTGAAATCACTGCTATATTTACAGAAAACCATTCCACACCCCACACCCAACCACTTACCCACTAATCTCAGCCATGGTCTGAGTAACCCTCATCCCTCTGGCCACTTACGCAAAGACTCTATACTCCAAAGTCTTTTGCACAACATTCAAGCACTTTTCAACTTGTCATTGTTACTGTGTGCCTTTGTTTTTATATATATGTTCTTCTTGTTTGTTGGTTATTCCAGTCTTCTTACTATTTATATTTCCTGCACAAGTGTTGCACTTTTAACAGGAAGAAAACTCTGGCAGAATCAGGCTCAGGGAGGGGCACCCATATGCTGGAACTAATTGGGGGTGAGGGGAAAAGAAGAGAACAGGGAAAAAGATCCACTATCATATTCATTTAGATTTCAATTAACAAATCACCACAAAAGCCCAAATCATGATTTTAACCCATTGCAGACAGTGTCCTCATTGCTCCAAAACTGTCTTCTTTTTAACTGATACCCCTCCCATCCCCCTCTCTCCAAAATTGAACTAACATGCTTGGTTTTACTTCTCCTGCCACTTGATCTTTTTTATTCTTTCTCTACACTTAGCCTTTCTCCTGTCACAAGAGAAGAGATGCAGAGGACTGACCTCTGTCTTTTTTTAATTCTGCAAAAGAGTGATTTTGCGATCAGTTTTCGACTAATGTACTGTCTATTTTGTCTGTCCTTATTCCAGGGTCTTTACAGAGAAGCAGGAGAGGCTTGGGAGCAGCGCTTGCATTGTCGTGAATTGATGTTATGTCTGCAGACCTCTTACATGCACCTAGAGGAGGCCCAGAATCAGCTACGTGAACTCGAGCCAGTGAGACTTAGGTTTGTACAGGAGTTCTCTGTCCGACCTGTCTGGATAATTCTTTTAGATTGGATACAATATATTAGAACATTCATACATTAATCTAACATAATTCAGCTACAGGTATGTCCAAGTCCATTGTTTGGTGCGTTTTAACAGATATTATTTACTGCAAATAGTGTCTGTATTAACTCGATACTAGCAAGAAGCTGTTCTTTGAGTGAGCACTGCTTCATTGTGGGGTCTGTACAGAAATGTTACTAAAAAGTTATAATAACATAATAATCCAGTGTAAGCTATATCCTTGCATGTGTCTTGTGTTGGTATTCGCCTCCTCCTTTTGATGCTCTATGTTAAATTGAGTTCAGTTTAAGCTGTATTTTATCAAAATACTGGTGTTACTGAAATATGTGGAGCTCCACTCTAAACATTTGGGATCAAGATTCAGTGAAGCCCTACAGGACAAAAGAACAAAGCTTTGGCACTAAACTCACAGCTTTGTGCTGTCCATCTGTGCCAATTACGCGCTAATTCTGATAAAGTTGCTTGCTGGCATCCCTAATATAGCAAAGCTCCCAGCTGCAACTTTCAGCTATTCTGGTGCAAAATAAGACATGCTTTCATAATTAAATATGCCACTATTTGCAGTAAATTGCTTCCCGCAAACTCTTAGTTTCAAAACTGACACTGCACCATCTCTAGTAAATCCTGACAGTAGTTTTATATCCATGGAGGGTTTTACACCAGTGAATCTAGCCCTATAAAAGTGAAAGACATGCTTAGCAAACAACAGTTTTAATAAAACCAATCTGAAAACCTGTGTGCACTATATTGTATAACTTTGCTGTTTCTTGTTGTCTGACACCCAGAGGAACAGGAAGTACACTTCACCATTTGAGCCACAGCAGCAGTTCATTTCCTCATCCAGCCCATACCGGCAAGAGCTTCAGATGATTAATATACACTGGTTATCAGAGGAGGTATGATGAAAACTAAAAAGACTAAACAAAAAGAAAAAAAATCATTTGTTTGTTTATTTATTTAATTATCCCATGTAGAGGGAATGGTCTGAATGGGCTAAAAGCTGTTGTAAAGGGTTTATATGGTTGAATTAGTTTGATCCTAAGGTATAATTCTTCTTCTAAGAAAGACATGAAAAAACAGAGCAGCACAACCTAAACCTTTCAACTTGTGTTGCACAAATTTGTCAAAAGTGACAGCAATTTAATAAATCGCCACTCTCCATCACACGCATATCTACACCCACCCACACCCATACACACAATTCCCAGCTATGCCCTCCACTGCCCCTTCTCCATGTATACGTAAATGAGGTGTATGCATTGATGTGTATGTGTGGGTATGTTAGTGAGAGAATGTGTGAGCGTGGGCCCTGCGGTCTGGTCCAGGCATTAGGTAATTGACTGTGTCTTTGCTCAAGGCCTTTCATGGATCACCGTCCTTTATTAGCTCACTTCCCAGCACACACACTCGCATACGTGCACATCCACACACACATACACAAAGTTCCCAGCAGCTCCACCCCAGCCCCTTACTCCCCACCAGCAACCAGACCCAATTGCCCGGAAACAAGGAGTGAAACAAGAGAGAGAGAGAGAGGAGCAAGGGAAAAAGGAGAGAGCAGCGACAGGGGAATGAACTAACACGGCCCCAGGAAGTGGAGATAAATAAGTATGAGGAGAGAGTGAGTGGGTGAACGGGGTCTCCTCAAACTGACAAGAGAAATTGAGGGAGTACGATCCATATTTCACTGTATCATGTTTGTCAAATACAATTTTAGGAAGGTTGTAGATCTGCATTGGTGGTAGTATTTTGACTTTGCCTATCGCCCTAGCCCCGTTTGGGTGAAAAGTACCTGTCTAGACAAAACAGGAAACAAATGTCCCAAATATGCTGTTGAACTAACGCAGGTTCACAGCAAAGCTGCATGGCAGTTTTAACTGTGTGCTAACGGGCATACCCACTGATTATCAAATAATATGTCGGTAAGTATAAGTGTGAATTAGAATGAGATTTGGTCATTTAAATGGTGGGATGAGCCAGGATTCATTTATTAAGTTGATTCATTTCTTAGATAAGTATGTGTGTGTGTTTGCTGACACGTTTAGCTATTTTCTATTATTTTATTTTATCTCAAATCAAATATTTGCTAAACGTATTCTCTGTATAGTATAACTTTGCCATGCAGGATGTTGTTGAGGAAGATGATAAAGACAGTAGTTGCCTGTCCTCGGCCCAGTCCTGTCATACTGCTGTCACTCAGAACTCATCAAACCTCACATCTTTCTCTCAGAGATTCTGTGTCTTTGTATCTCTCTACCTCTGTTTACTCTCTCTCTCCTCTCACTCTGTGATAATTAGTGCATTAGTCCTATCATTGGCATCACCGTGAGCTATAGCAGCAGCCAGCGGAGCTTCTTGTCACATCTCACAGGGCCAGTGGAGTGGACAGCTCAACCCTGGTACTCATCATCGTCATACCGTGCCTAGCCAGCCTCCCCCCAGCCACATTATTTAGCTATGTTATCCAGCCATGCTCCTAATTATTTTCAAATCCTAGCCATAGCCCTCTCACCCAGTCTCTGCCACATTACCTAGCCTTGCTTGTAATCATCACCTTAAGCGTTGCTTTAGCTTCTCCACACAGCCTGAAGCCTCATCATTAACATACCCCAGTTTTTTTTTCTGTTTTCTTTGGCTTGACCATCACAGCTCTTGGCAGTATGTACACAGCATCCTCAGACCAAACCAAGCCCTAGAAATAGCCTGTGACTCCTGGACCTTTATTTACCTTAGCCATCTGGGTCACAATATGAAAGTCTGTCAGTGTACACACACACATATCCACATGCATCCACATAAATTCACAAAAATGCCAGTCCCTGCCTCTTGAAAAGCTGAGTTCCCTGTCTCAGGCCAAAGAGCGCTGTGTAAAGGTTGCCCCTTTTCTTGCCCATATGTCTGCTTACCCTTTTTGCCTATGTTCCTGGTAATCCTGTTATGCCAACACAACAATGATGGTTATTTTACTCGTTAGTTCATGTTATATTATCATTGTTATTATCATTGTTATTTCAGGAGAAATAAAGTGATAAAGAGCAAAATGTAGGTTATTGGTAAGCAACACATTGCCTGTAAGTACTGTAAGATAAAATGCTATAAAAGCTTGTGAACCAGTTACATGCTCCAGCAAAGACTAATTTCAAATGCAGATATGGGAAAGCCCTCTGTGTTCATGCTAATTTTGTGGTCGTTATTAGCCATGTCACCAGTGGTTCTGCCTATAACCATAGAAGATAGCTAATTAGGAGGCTACGTGCTAATAAAGTACACTACAGTGAGTGGTCACGTCTGTGTTTATCTGTGCTCCAAGCCTTTCCTTCTCTTTTCATTAGACTGATGTCCATCATAACTTTCAGAGCATCAGGAGAAACTCCCTGATACACACTAAAACACAAGCACTCTTCCCTAGGTCCAGGTCTTTTTAAAATTTTGCTTGTTTGTTTGTTTCTGGTAATTGTTTATTGAAATAATACCAAATATGAGGTCCAGACATAGAGAAAAAATCATTTTCAGAACAGAAGTTAATGCACAGGGATGAAAAGTTAAAGGGCATAAATAAATGAAAACAAATACAAATCAAACTGGACAGGCAGACGAAGAAGGAAATGCATCGACACATAATAGAATATAAATACTAATAAACAACCAGAACAGCAGTGGAGGCAAAAAACCCCAAAAGCATATATAACATCAGTCATAAAAAAATAAACATAAATTATGTATCAATGGCTAAAAGTAATACCAAGATAGTAATAACAAAGTGGAGGCAAGGCTAAAGATTGTGTTAGCTGTAGCAACGGCTTTGGATCAGTGGACCACTATACAATGTCCATCTTTCTTAATTCTGGCCCTTTCAAGTGATCATATATCTGAAAAGAACGTTGGCCAAATTTGGTCTAAACCATTTTTTAATAATAGTTTTCATTGCAGCAGTTGAAGCAGCTAATGTTGCAAATTACTCCTGAAACTAATAATGTATTTAAGCTGAGACTAGTATGAAAATTATAGTTCAAAAAATCATATAGTGTGATTATTTTACCAGACTCATAACAGTGAACCCAAAAGTCATTATTTAATAATTTATCTTTAAATCTAGGCTCAGGTGTAAACTGAGCCTAGATTTAAAGATAAATTGTTTTCCTAACTTATAGTCAATATGTGTGGTTTTACAGTAAAGGAAGAAAGACAATTTGTAAATAATAATGAAACTGATCAAATGTTTTCTTGAAATTACCATGATATCACGGAAGACCCTGGTATTCACAACCTTTTAATTTGAATTTACCAATAATAATGCTGCCATGTGGGTATTAAAACGCGAAAAAACTCGTCTAAGGGTGAAAGTCAAAATCAAATGGATTATCAGAACAAATACAGATTGATATACACCAGAATATGTTCTGATTTATCTGTTCTTGTTTCCACAGACTGTATCTAAAAGATAGATGTAGTCTCTGTGTCAACCCTCATTGGTTATCCAAAAGCTGTTATGACACTTTAGGCTTTGCAATCTCATTTTTTTAACCACTGTGCTTGAATAACAAAGATAACCTAGGACACTGTCAGATAACTCCAGCTCTAACTAGCTAGATTGGTTAACAAGATGCATTTATGATTTACTGTGATATTGATTCAAGTGATCTATCCGACTCTGCTGCATTAGGGTCCATGTTACTAACCATTACTACTAACCATTTTACAGCCTGTGTAAAACTCTGAAGCCCTGCCATTTGCTCAACCATAAAGCATTTCCCGCCACACCGCTTCCTACTTGAGACCTCAGGCTTATCAGTTAACCCACCAATTCATTTACATTATGGTGACGTTTAGGACTGTATACAGAGTAACAGTGAGGGTCAAGTTCACACAGCATGATGTTAAATGGACAGCATCTGCTAAGTAGCAGATATATTTTGGTAAGATTTGAAAGAATGAATGACTTTAGATATTTTCGTTAAAAGATTCTGGACCAAACTTTACCAGATTGAGTGACTTTGTAGAACTTTCTTTCTATAAAATAATGAGGTTGCCTTAATACACCCAACAAAACACCACAACCACTAACAGATTGGCAGTATTGGTGTGAAAATATAAGTTAACTGCAATATAAAACGCTATGTCATCATAGTTATTCCAAAATCAAGATGGAAGTGTTTTTAAGTCTGAGTAGATGTTTTCTTCTCCATGTGTACATAGGTGTCAGAGAAAGGAGGCAGACAAGCTGGATAGGGGTGTCTGTACTTTAATGGACTGCCTGTCCCTGTAAGGATATGCTCCACTGAACCATGCTGTATATAGTGTAGTATAATCACTGTCGATGTCTTTCTCCTTCCATCACTTTTTCTTTGCTCATCTTTGCTATCTTCTTTATTTGCATATGTTCTCTTTTTCTGACTTCTTCATCTGTACTACCAACCAGTAGCTTTTTCTACACCCCTTTCCCCATTCTTGTAAAAAATATCTGAGTGCATATATATAGAGAAAGAAATATAAATGGATTGTGATGAAGCTAAAATGTAGATCAAAGACTGTATATAAAAAATGGACATATTACCCATGGCATTATTCTGTTCAATGGTTTATTTATATAGTTTTATTTATATAGTTTCAAATCACAAAAAAGTTGCCTCAAGTTGTTTTATACAGTAAGGTAAAGATTGCAGTTTTAGAAAGAAAACCCCAACAAACAAATGACCCCTTATAAGCAAGCACTTTGCGAATGTGGGAAGGAAGAACTCCCTCTTAACCTTCAGCAGAATCAGACTCAGCAAGGGGCAGGCATCAGCTGCAACAGGTCATGTCTTGGTTTTTGAAACAATATAATTTTTGGTGTCACTATTTTAGTTTTAAAAGCCAGAAGTGACCATTGGGTATTTGGGTAGCTTAGGAGCCCACCCAAAAAAGGGTAGACTCCTCAGATATCCATTAACTAAGGAGCAGCGTCCATTGACTGCTTTATTACATAAGATAGATACAGTACCTGTTATTTAGTGCTAAGAAAAAACAAGCAAACCAGGAGCAGACCAACAATTATAAAAAATGAACCTCAGACTTCTTGGATAGACTTGGATGTACACACACCACAAGCAATTGTGCTTTTCACATATTCCAAATGGCACCAACACTACACACAAAGTAAAGAGGTCCAGTTCCATGACTGAAATTCTAAGAGGTTAATGCTAGACAGTGGCCCACTATAGTCATTTGTTGGCATCCATCAGTCAGTTAACTTTAAGTAAACTCAAATGTAATGGTTAAATTTATAGCAATTATAGATTAGACATGAAGACCCAGGCTATTTTTGGTCTAGAAAAAACAGGCTCTGAACATTCATTCTCTTCAGATGCGTTTTGTTTTTTTTTTTTAATCTTTTTAAGTCTATTTGGATTGATTGACTGTTGGGGCTACCCTCAAATGTACTGCTGTTTTGGGCACTTTCACAGTGGCTTCATTTTTCTAGGCCAGGAGCTTGTCTTATTGGATGGGCACAGAGAATCCAGCACCCACATTCTGTATCTATCTATTGGAGGTATAAGGTGTGTATGTATCACTGTGTGTGAGTCCTATTTTTTCAGGTTATGTTTGGTTTTTTTGTGTTATGGCTTTTGTAACTTTCTAAGCTGCCTAGTGTATGTATAAAAACCACCCCTTTATCAGTTGTAACTATACAAGATGTGCACACTTGGGTATATGCACATGTATGTGTGTGCTATTAAAGTGTCATATGTTCCTTAGCCAGTGTGGGAATATGTGTTGGGGGTGGTGATGGGACCTGGAAAGAGAAGCAATCACAAACACTTAAACCAGCAAATGGCCTTGATGTCCTGTGCAAAGCAGCCCGTGTTGACTGATGAGCCTGTTAACCCTGGCTGAAACAACTCCAGCACAGGGGATTAGACAGCAATGCTGGTCCCGGCTGTTCGTGGCCCATTTTGCATGGGAATTGTGCATATTTAATCTAAGGTGTGCCGAGGTGCAAAGACAAGCCTCCCTCTTCTCCGTTTCTCATTATAGATGTGTAATAGCACCCCGAGGCTGAGGCCCTTAATTCACCAGCCCCAGCCCAAGTCTTAATCTTACCCTCAGTCTCAGCCCCCACCTTCCCCCAGTGCCTACTTTCAACCCAAATCAAAGTCCTAGTTGCAGCCCTCCTCCTAGGCTTTCTCTCTCCTAGTTCTTTCCTATTCTAAGCCTTAGGGTGCTAGTATACTTGTCAGACGGTCAAACAGTGTCTGTAACCGCCTTCTGACATTGGAATTGACGAAAATTGGCAAAAATCAGATACTTTTCATTTTTGCGAACTTTTGCACTGTGAATGCCTTTGGGAGATAACCAGAATTTCACTGTTTTGTCCCACAGGGCATTTGCAGTGGCTAATAGAAAACTAGGATTACACAAGATTCATTAAACCTTTGTATTATGTGTTGTTAGAATCATGAAATGACCAATAGCAATATGAAGATAAAGAATAATGGAGAAATTGCAGGAAGATTGTCACATTTGAACCATGGTAGCATGGAAAATATGAGGTAACTAAAGACAAAAAGTTATGCTAATTAATTTCCATTCTAGTTGTATTTTTATGGTAAACCTATTTGTATAGAACTAACACCCTCATTATAAACAATATTTTATCACCATGACCAGACACGTCACAACCATAGCCACTCATTCTGGTAACTGCATTTTCATAAGGATTTGCTGCAGTCGTTTTTGTTTATATTGTTTTTTTGTTTTTGTTTTGTTTCTTCTTGATATGTTAGTTTTGAATTCTGCATTTGTTTCCAGATTAATGTGATTGCATGTCAGTGATGAGTTCTCTGAAGCATGTATCTAATTTCATCTATCATGTCATCTCTCTCCCTCTCTCTCTGCTCTCAGCAACCCCCTCTAATCCGGCTCACCCATTCACACTCTTTGCAAGACTGAATAATTAGTACTTCTCATTTAGTTATTGTCTTATTCTTTACAAAAATATTGTATATATGCCCTGTGTATCACATAACTACCGCATGAGAAGAAAGTATGTGTAGAGTGAGTGTGTGCATGTGTGTGTGTGTGTGTGTGTGTGTGTGTGTGTGGGGGGGGGGGGGGGGTGTTTATTAGTAAGAGGGACCCCATACTGTGGGTGTAATTTCTTGTTTGTGCATTGTTCCAAACATCTTTGGCTACTGCAGAGTAGGGGATAGATATAGAGAGGGATGGAGAGGTTGAATCAGACAAAAAAAAGATTGAGAGAAAAGGAAAGAGAGAAGGGAGCGGGGAAAAACAGGATGATAACAAAAGCGGCTCAGATTTCACAGACGCATATTTCATCAATCATGTGAATAAGTCGTGGTGATTATGCATGGCGGTGGCAGGCCGAGGGGGGCTGATTACCATACACCATAAAGGCTGCTTTCTTATCTCACACACACTGATTAGTTTCTGTCTGCAGATAGCCTCTCACTCTTCGCTCTTTCTCTCTCTCTCTCTCTCACACACACACACACACACACAGATACTCATGTGGTGTGTGTACCTCAAGCATACACACACAGTGTATGCAAGCATGCAGACACAAGGTTACATGCACTTACCCGGTACTGTTGGAATTCCAGATAAATGTAATTTAGCTGGTGGCATTAGGTCATCATTAAGTGCAAAATGAGAAAAGTTCAAAAATCCTGTCTTTGCTGGGGTTTTTTTTTGCTTTTTTTTTAATTAAGGAGGATCTGGGATAATCTTTTTGATAAATGTGATAAAGCTGTAAAAATGCAGGAACACCTCTTAAAACTGTTGGGCTTCGAAGTAGCTATCTTTGCGTACAGTAAAAATGTATATGCTTTCTTTCTTTTTAACTTTTTTTTACTATTCGTGTTAAATTTTTGACCTATGTGTAAGATATCTTGCACAAGTCCTCAATGCAAAGACCTTGTGTTGTATTTTATGATGTCCCAAAGGAGAAGCATGATTAGTTAAATCAAAATGGTCTTTGCTGTGGTCCTGTTTTGATACTGTAGGTCATTCTTTTCTGGGACTGTGTGTTTGCATGATGCAGAACAAGTGAAAGAAAGCAAGAGTTCAGCAGGATGGGGAGGTGAGGTTAGGGCAAATAAGCCATGTATGAAAGGCCCCGCTTTGTGTCTCAACCACAGAATTAGAAATGACTCTTTTCTTTTGCACTTCTCTCTCCCTCACTGATATATAATGTAAACTCATTTAGTAACCAGGCTGAAGCTGTGTCGTGCTGTCTGAGTGCCTGCATGTGAGAAGTGCGCCTGGGACGCATTAGGGCCTCCTGACAGGGGCCTGGGAGAAATAAGTGAAATTAATGGAGCTCCTTTCATGTCGGACAAGGCCGCGGCACCCCTTTCACGCCGCATACAGTCACAGAAAAGTCAATACTTTTTTATTACTCCTCGCTTGCCCTACATTCCCCACTACAAGTGCTCTGCCCACTAATTGGTTTCAGTTTCCAGAGAAAGAGAGGGAGAAACAGGAGAGAAAGTGTGGGAGAGGACTCCATCCCAAAGAACACTGAAGCAAATAAATCAATCTCATATTTTTCTCTCTGCTGTCTTCTTTCATAGTATAACATCACAGCAGAGAGAAGGAGACATCAGAGTGGAGAGAGGGAGAGGCTAAACGGTTGGTTAGAGCACGCCTGCTCCCCTGGGAACATAATAATATCTGCGAGTCTGTTAATGGAGATGAGTGGTTAAAGTAGTCTGACGCCCTGCCCAGGTCACTCTTGGGGGTTTCTAACCAACAACTCTACCTCTGCTGACTCTTTCCACTGTAACGTGGAGTGAAGCATCCTACCAAAAGACTGATTTCAACTAATCTTTGTGTATATGTGGAGATAGTGATGCAAGCTTATCAGTATATTATCAATATTGCTATTATTATAATTCACATGGTGAATTTCTCAAGCTGTATTGAACTGTCATCTAGTATTTAAAATTAACACATATGTCAGCATGTGTAATTATATAATATTACTGCATGGGATGTTGATCAACTGAGCATTTTAACATTGTTTTTCAAAAAGAATAGTTTTGCAGCAGCAGCAGTTTAAAACATGTTCCAGAGTCACCATCTGAAGCAGTTGGAAATTGTCTATCAAGTTAAATTATATCTATATAACCCAATATAAATGTGTGTGCTTGCAGTTCTAAGTAGGTAATTACTGGATTAGAATGGTTTCACGTGTGTGTACTGACGCATGTATGTGTCCTGTCTGCCGCTATGCCGTTCACTGATGTGCTAAACTTAAGTGGCAGTGGGGTTAGCCTCTTTCAGAAACAGTGGAGCCACAAATTGATGTGACATTTTGAACCCCATCCCACCACAAACACACACTCACAGAGACGCACACGTGCGCGCGCAAACAGACACACCGACACACACACACATACACACACTAATCAGCCTCCAGTTAAAGGGAGGTTCCACCAGTCTCGTTTTCTTTCTGTATCCCAGCTTTCACAGCTCTATAGTATGGGCAAGGGCAGGTTTGGGGGGCTAGAGCATGTGTGTATGTGTGAGTGTGTGTGTATGTGAAGAAGCTGTCACACTGAGCTGGCATCACCATCCAGTTTGCCATCTCTTCCTCAGTTTGACAAGTCCCTGTTTCCCACCCTGTGGCCAACATGCACACACATACGCACTGTCTCTCTGTCTCTGTCTCACTTGTCTGTCACACACACATATGATATGTGAACACACCAGTCATGCACTCACATGTATTGTTTGAATGCTTAGGCTAAATAAATGTATAGGCACACATGTGACACACACACACTCACACACACCTGTCCAAATGCACGGATGACCACATGCTGCATATTATGCAATGAATGAGTTTGACAATGTATGCAGCATGGTCCAGAATGGGTGACAGTAACATATCAAATCACATCATTGTTACTGAAAAGAGCTTTCATTATAAATCTACAGTGGAGTTTGTTTTATATTTGTCTATTTATGTGGCAGCACTACATGACGGTTGTCATGTTCGTGTGTGTGTGTGTTCTTAACAGTTGTCGGCGTCAGATTGCGGAGGGCTTCTGTTTGTTACAAGGACAGGCTTGTCCCTCCCTCCAGGCGTCGGCATTATGATGATTGTCATGGCGATGGAGTGTGAGTGACAGGCGGGATCACATGTGCTAGCCGGGGAGCAGGAAGCCCAAACCGCCCAACTCCCTGACATTAGTTTGTCCTTCATCAAAACTTTACATTCGTTTATAACTACTCACTCTCTGCGTTGCAAAATCTTTCTTGTTTACATCTTTTTTTTTACCATCTGTCTCTTTCATCTGCTGATCTTTTTTCCCCTCTTTTATTTACATTTCTCTTCCTCTCTCATTTACATTTCATGCTACCTCTACTGATATTTCTTTCCACTTCTTTCTTTCTTGTGTTTACCTCTCAAACATTCTCTTACCGTTTCAGTTCCAGATTTAATATATCTGGACTTGACACAACTTTTCTCTTAGCAATGGAAGTTGTATTCTTTCACACCTGCAAACACACACACACATTTCCTGAGCAGGCTGGCTGGAGGTAAATCACCTTCTATGGAGCAGTAAGTTGTATTTGTGTGTGTGCGTGCACAAGCAATTTTTTGTTCAACACATGGTTGTTTGCTTCGGTTGTTTAAGATGTATGCGTTGGTGTAATCTAATACCTGTGTGTGTGTGTGTGTGTGTGTGTGTGTAATTTTTGATGAGAGGACTAGAGCTTTTTGTGCATCACAGCAGAAAAGGAGGTCAGGGTTTGCACAGAGACTCGGGCATTCATCATTAGCCTGCTGCCGCTGCTGGTAATGTTGCCCGTTACAGCCGTGATTAAGAGCCCCGCTTAGTTCCAGTAGTCGGCTCAGATGCACAAACACACACACACACACACACACGTGGTACCAACTACTGCTCCGATATGCTGTTTTTTTAATGGGAAAAGTCTTTCAAATCATCACCCGTTTCAGTATGTGTTCATGTGTGCTTGTTGTTTGGGGACTGAGCTGTACATGGTCTCTAACTGCGAGGAGGCTTCAGGGCCTGATGAGAAACCTGTCACAGTCACTCATGAAAAGAGCAGTTCATCGCTCCAAACACACTTTCTCCCTCTCTTACACACACACACACACACACACACACACACACACACACACACACACACACACACAGAGCAGGAAATTGCACACAGTCTCTTGTGAGTATTGGAATCATAATGGGATATGTACACCTTGCAAAATCCAGGAAATGGGAATAACATTAATAATAATAATAACAACATGAATAAGATGCTATATTTTTAAAACTTTTTTGTGAGAGCAGGTCTTCAAAACTTAACCTCCTAAGACCCGAACTCTTTCATGGCATGCATTTTTAATTTCTCTTTGCTATTTGGGCTGATTGGGACCTGACGAATGTAAAAACAAAGGATTATGTGTTGTTGGGGTTTTTTTAACCTGATTTTTGTTTCTGAGAAGATGAGATCCACATATGAGGATATTCTCTTTAAATTTCGATAGAACAGTGGCAGTATAATGTCCCGTAAGTGGATATCAGGTCTTTACAGGTCTTTAATTTTGTATTTTGGTCTAGACAACCTAAAATGTGATGTCCACATATGTGGACACCAGGCTCTAGGAGGTTAAAATCACTTGTAAAGTTACAATTCATCTGTCAGTTTTAGTTAAAATCAACTTGCTCGATTCTCTTGCATGCCAAAGTAGTCACAATAAAAAAAGGAAAGTCTGAAACAGACCAACAGATTTTAATTTTGAAAAACTCCTCAACCAGGAGTTTCAAGTGGAAAGTCATAGCAGACCGACATACCTAGTTAGCAATCCAAGATGATGGTACTGAACATAAACAGTTGTGAAAGTGTAAAATTTAATCTGTACTGCCACAGCTGTGTATTTTTGACTCATTAAATAAACTATATGAAGAGCACAGATTAGGCTCTATCCATGAATGGTTTTTTTAAGCACGAAAAAAATCTCAGACAAGTTTGAATCTCAGTGACCTCAAACTAAAGGTCAATGGAGGTCAAGTTTTCTGAAAATCTTGTGAATGCGATAACTCGAGAACAAGGTGGCATAGGGGCTTCAATTTAATAGCGCAGGTGCATCTACAAAATACCTTGAATGACTGTCAGTGACCTTGACCTCAAGATCAGAGTAAGTTTAGTGAAAATCCTGTGAATGCAATAACTTCAGCACGAGGCGACATAGGATTTATCAAATGACACCATAAGTGTGTCTTCTAGCAGGCCAAGAGGTAGCTTTTCTCCAGTAAATTAGGTCACTAGGTGGGAATGTGTGATATAAAAGATTCTAATGTAATGACCTATTTTAATGGTATGTGTCCACAGGATCCATGAACTTCATCTTTGAGGCTATTATTGGCTTGTTTGTTGCATCAGCTGCTTTGAGAAACACATTTTTCTGGATTGTTTAGTTTAATCCTACAGGGTTTACATGGCTTCACAACACTTCTTCCTATGGATAAATTCCTATAACATTATTTAAGAGCCTTTACTATCTATTATAGACAGTAGCATAACAATATAACACAAGTTTTATCTTTAAATAAAGTTATTAAGTCAGAAACCGTATTGTCACACGTACGTTGTCCGTATTGATGTGGCACCATTGTCTGTCCCCAACCTGTTTTTCCCTTTCTTTCTGTCTCTCTTCCCCTTTTTCTCTCCTTCATGTTGCTGGCATTCCCTCGGGCCTGTGCTGTAAGGCGTGGAAGAGGAGCAGAGACAGAGCATTTAGTAATAGCTTCTTAATGGGCTTGTCGACAGCCACATTAGAACGCACAGGCAGCGAGCGAGGCCGGGCAACGATATGCCAAGCCAGATGCCATGCCAGCTGTGACACTCCGCTTTCTCACTCACGCTCTCATTTGTAATCACATTTCTCATACGGATGGACGCCATGTGCGTAAAGAACAGCAGACAGGCACATCACTGTCACTTTTCCTTTTCTGTGTTCTTAAAAAGGAAACTTTGACATTTTGAAAAAAGCAGGAGGTCGTAAAAAATAATCAAAATCCAAGGAATGTGTAGTCAGAAGATAAACAAAACAGTATTATTCTATAAACTGGCATGAGCTTATGGTGCAACCTGGTCTAATTTTGACCTAACTGTAGTTCCTTTTTAAACTAAACTTGTGTATATTTGCATTTCTTTACTATCACAATTAGTCTGTCATTGATTGGGAGAGTCTAAGAAATATAAAAGATGTTTTTGGAACAATAATACTGGTACGCTTATTGATTAGGCTCTAATATATGCCATAGTCTTGTGAGAGGTGACACAAATTGTACAAGATGGACTTAATGTCCGTGTCTTAAAAGTAATGTGGAATTGACTACATTTTTTTTTCTCTGATGGGTAGAAGGGATCAACTACTGTGGTTGCAAAACACTGAGATAGTAAAGAAGTAGAAAAAAAGCTTCAACTCTGTTGTGACCTCACTCTCCTGAGGGGTTTATGGCTTCAGAAATCTGTCTAGTCTTATTGAATATAGCAGCTCATATTTTAGATTAAGATTCAAGTTAAAAAGAACAGTAATGAAGAGTTTTCTTTACTGTGTCACTGGCAAGTATCTAGCCTATTAAGGTGCATTGTCCATATATTTCTCGGTTTGATCTGCCTCACATCTGATTTGAAAACACCAAAATGACAAAGGTGAAAACAGTCTTCACACATCACAATGGACCTTTACTATATAGGCAATGGATGACATCATGGTTGCTAAGTCCATCTTTTACATGAAATCCAGTCCTAACTACATCCATTATTAAACAGGAAAGTTTTAAGTCTAGTCTTACAGTTTTTCTGAATTGCTAAAACACCAAATCCCATTGTAAAAACGAAACCATCAACTATGAAAACTCTTTCATCAAATCAATCTCACAGTTGCCAAAATCTTAAACACTATTCATTTGCAAATCTGAATCACCCATTTACCAAAACTCTAAACACATTCTCAAACACAAAACACATTTACACAAAACACACTGTTTTCATCATTAACACACTACCACTCAAAATTGAAAACACATGTTACAACCTCTTCTTCTGCTTTTTGCTAGATTGAATACAGCTTCATCCACGAAGATGTATTCATGAGACCTAACCATTGAGTCAAGCTCAAAGATTCTCTGTACACAACAAACTAATTTTAGTTCTCTAAAAGAATGAATAGTATGATGTATACATGTGCTATGTATACAAGTATACTTATAACTAAATGGTATTTTGTTTAGAATTGAAGGATAGCCGCATGAGTGTGGGAGAACACGCATGCGCTCACAACACCAGGAGACACTTATTGTGGATATGGTCCATCAGAATAATGCAATTCGACTGCATGAAATACAGCAGTGGATTATAGAAGACAACATACATATTGAATCTAGCAAAAAGGAGGAAAAAAGGTTGCAATGTCATAGGTCAACGTGCTATTAATGAACTGCCTGGCCAGCGTAGTGGAAATGTAACTATCTGTGCTGCCATCAGCAGCTATGGGGTTCTCCACAGTCATGTTACTGTTGGGCCATACAACACCGAACTTCTAGCAACATTCCTGGATGGTCTACGGGATGCTTTGCTTGAGTAGAGAGATCGTGAGAAGGCAGAGCATCCATCCCATGTCATTTAGGACAATGTAAGCTTTCACCATGGTCCAAAAATATGCAACTGGTTTCACAATGAGCAGCATTTTATCAGTGTGTTTCTTCCACCATACTCTTCCTTATGAACCCTATCGAGGAGTTTTTCTCAGCATGGAGATGGAAAGTATAAACCGAAACCCTTACACACAGGCAAATCTACTTCAAGCAATGACTGGGGCATGGTGAGATGGGACTGGAATCTTGCTAGGGCTGGATTTGGCATCTCATTGCATTGCAAGGGAGACCATAACATATAATGTGGATGAAGTCCTGTGGCCTGACCCAGCACAGAGGCTTGATGCTGAGGCAGATTAAATTATCTGAATATGCTGTAAAAATATGTAATTTTTTTTATGTATATGTAACTTTTTTCTTGCAGTTCTTTTTTGTTAAAATGTGAGTACAAGAATGAATAGATGAATAGATGAATATTATTTTCCCGCTATCTCACAGTGTTTTGTATTTATTTCTGTAGTGTGTAATAGTTGCTAAGTTGTGTTTGCACATTGGCTGGTTTTGTGTGGCTTTTGACAGTAGTGGTTGATTTTGAGTAAAGTTAAAGTAGTTTTGGGTCAAATGTTTGGTTTTGCAAGACAAGTTGAAGGTTTTGTGTGTGTAGCTTGATTTTTACAGTTTGTGTTTAGTGTTTTGAGACAAAGAGATGATATTTTAGGAAATGTGTTTTAGCAATTCAGAAAAACTGTAAAATAAGAGAGTGTCAGTGTCCTGAATCAAAAGAGAGCACATTCCAAAAAGGAAAGACCTGATAGCTGAGGTGCTGCCTCCTATCCTACTTTTGGAAGCTCTAAGAACCACAAGTAAGCCTGCAGTCTGAGATTGAAGTGCTCTGTCGAGATAATACGGTACTAGGATATACTACATAAATACTACATGGTCTAAATAACTGCAGTGTCTTACATTCTGAATTTTTATGACACATTGTATGTGTGACTTGTAGCATTTTGACTCTCACCAAATATCTGTATTGAATGAGGATAATATCATAATAAATCAAAATGAAGCCAAATCTGTGAAAAACTCAACCGGTAATCATCTGCCACCTTCTGTTGGTTGATTTTCAAATCTAACAGAAATACAAAGATGGAAATGGTGTGATGGAACAATACAAGTTTAGAAACTATGTGGGGGGAAAAGGACTGGGGAACTAAAAGAAAAAAGATTATGATAAAGTGAGGGGAAATGGATAGCAGAAAGAGGGAGGAGTGATTAAATTAATAGATGGATGATGGAATCAATTAATGAATGTTAATGTGCTACAGTGTAACTGGGGATTGCAATGTCATTGCCAAGGGTCTTATAGGTCTCCAGAAGGGGGAGCCATGTGTCAGTGACTCTTGTCTGTGTCAAAGACCTTTATCAGTGCAATAAAGTGTGTGTGTGTGTGTGTGTGTGTGTGTGTGTGTGTGTGTGTGTGTGTGTGTGTGTGTGTGTGTGTGTGTGTGTGTGTGCACGCACGCACACATACACACTGCTAAACACTGAATAGTCAGAAGGTGGCTCTTTGTTTCCTCATCTGATCTGATATCGTTACTACCAAACCAAATTTTCCTGTGTCAGCGATGATCAAGCGAGATGAGGATGCAAAGAGAAAAAGGCATGTACGCGCGTGTGTGAGTCTTTGCTCTCTTGTGCATGTCACACTGTGCATGTGCATGTGTGAGTTTGTATTGGCAGCTGATAGCATTTTAGGAGCTGAAGCCTATATACAGACTGGCGACCCTCTAAACTATCGACAGCTGCCAATTGTCGCTCTAGTGAGTGACAGTTCTCTATTGATGGACGGGATCTGCTGACAGAGAGATGAAGGACGAAACAATAGGAAACAGAGCCCTATTGGTGGAGAGGGCCAGAGGAGACAGTTAAAAAAAAAGAAGGAAAAAAAGGTGTACACTAGCAGGAGCTTTGAAACTTTTTGAAGGTTATGGTAAGAATAGGAAGGAAAAGTTTTGGATCTGGATCAGTTCACCTTTAATTCTATCATGAGACATCACTGCAGTTATACAGTGCATAGTACCCAGACACCAGCAACGCCACTAGTAACCACTAGTTCTCACTAGTTTTCTTTACTTTTAACTTGCTGTATAATTGAATGGAAAGTGGCCATTACTATTACTTACTGTCCTAAATGCCACCACCTCAGATTGGAGCTGAGACACTACATGTAATGTAATGAAATTCATAGAAATGTGAGTGTGAGCCACTAAATCAAGCATGGGCTAAACAACAGGTGAGGTGACTTCACCAGTTTCTGTTAGACATTCCTCTTTTGTCCTAGGTTATTCTTTTTGCTGCTTAACTTTCTGGTGGCTGGCCTTTGATGCGGAAGAAACCCCTGTTTTTTTTATTTTTCTTCAGAATATTGACAGAGTAGTTTTGAATTTAGCTGTGTCTTCTGTTTGACCTTTGCAGTCCATCTCTAACATACACACAAAAATATAACAAGCAAAAACATCTTGTATATGGATACAAATACAGTGCACACAGTTGTGTCTTGTGTCTATATGTCTTTGTGTCTGTGCGTGTTGCCTCACCTCAGGAAACTTGTGGCTAATTCCATTAGTGGGTGGAGAGAGCATGTAAATGAGGGGAGACAGCTGTTAGTGAAGGGAGGTTGATGGAGTAAGCCTGGGGGGAGTGGGGAGGCGCAGACACACACCCACTCACAAACTCACATGCACAGCACTACACTTCACATACGTATATCTTTTTTTCCTTAAAAATATAAGGAGACCCAACTGAACTTATTTTATGTGTATGCCTTGGAAACATGCCAGATTATTAGTCTTAAAGGCCATGCATTCATGGTTACACAGAGTCATCACACATGCTTTAGGGGGGTTGTGACATATTTGCTTTTATTTTACGTTACAGTATATAATATAGTAGGCAGTATGCAGGAAACTGTAGCAGTAGGAGGGATTATGTCTATATGCATATACAATTTACAACTGTATTTTCTTCAACTCAATATGTGCACTCATGGTTTTACTTTATATTACCCACCCAACACAGTCTGTTACATTAAACTTTTTTAGATATAATGGCTGTAAGTAAAATTGTGTGCATGCACAAAGGTAGAAAAGTGCATATGCTCTGCTTTTGTAAAGATAATAAATTCATGTGTGCTCATGACACCTTTTTAAATAAATGTAATATCTTATTACATTATTTTCTCTTACAGTTTTACCCAGTGGATGAAGACATTACCCAGGGATTCAACTGCACATAAAAAATGCTCTTTGCATCACAAGGTATTATGCTTGTCAATGAAAACGACACCAAAGACAAAACCCAGTTTAATCAATTGCAACTGCGTTCTCCCCTAATTGTTCCCTGACTTTTCCACTATGCACATCGGAGCGTCACTGAAATGTAATCCACCCCAATAAAAATCTTTAGTGGGAAAAAGTAACAGTTTGTAAACTCAGTAAATTTAGAGCAAAGGTCATTAGCACACACAACAAAAAAGATGTGGTTGAGTTAAAAGTACAAAGACCTCCAATGACACCAAAGCAGCTATCTTTACTCATCAGGTCCATTACATGCAGCAGCTATTTATATCAAAAATACAAAGAGGATTGATAGATATAAGCACACAAGCACTTACGTATAGCGAAAGTAAGAAATACAGGCTCTGTAAGTCAGGCTTTTTCCATGTATTTTTGCTTACAACACCAAACTTTACCGGGCTGCCTGAAGTCTGTATTACTCACACATAACATATTCAAAATACATCTTGTACATATGTGAAGTACTCTACGTGTGTTTGTATGTTTGTATGTATTGGCACTTGGGGCTAATGGGTAGGGGGTGGGGGGTAGACTAAGGGTCCAGATGGTTGGAAAGATAGATGTAGAGATAGATAAAGACAAAGAAAGAGGGAACAAAGGAAAGGCAGAAGAACACACTGTTTATCATTCAGGAGACTCTCCCCAATGGTCACTGCTCAGCTAGCACACATACATACACACAGGTATGTGTTGGTCTTAATCCTATTGTGTAGCAGTGACCAGAGTGTGGGAGTCTCATCACCTGTCTCCTCTCCCCCTCTCACATACACACACACAGTGATGGAGTATAATCCTGTCAGTAACTGTGATGGAATTTAGAGAGGATTTAATTTTTATAATTCTACCAGCATACTGTGAATCATGGGAGCAAAAAGTAAAGTCCAGAATATCTGTGTAAGCACATACACATCTCTGTCTTTTGGTGCAATGTGTTTTTTACATCTCAGTCTTTTATTCTGCTGTTCCAGTATATTCATTTTAGGTCTCTTTTAAAAAACATATATATTCACTTCATCCATTAGTTTTCACACAAAAAATGCTAAAATAAAATAAAATATTTATGATTTCTTTACTCTCTTGTGGCAGTTTTACATAATGTAATCAAATTAAAGTGAACACCACCAGTGTGCAGCTGGAAGCGTCTGTAGGGAAATAGCTGCAGATGGGAGCCATGAGGGTTGAAACTACTAAATGGCACTGAATGCTCATATATATACATTAAACTGTCCTAAACAGGGGCAGCATGTTTAAACTGTACCAGGTTGGTTTCACTGTTTAGTGTGAGATATCGTTGGCTGAATGTGCTTGATTGACGGGAAATTGGAGAGGAGTCTGGGCAGTCTGTCAAATTGTTAATATGATAGGTAATACCCCAAGGACGTGCACATACGCACAAACAAGAAAGTGACTCCCTTTCTATCAGCCTTTCCCTATCAGTCTCTCTAAACACTCCTACATGTACCTGAATTTCTTTACGTCGCTGTCTTTCATTTTCCTTCCCACACACGGACAGCTTTCCAGCTTTTCTCTTCACATATACTCTCCCTGTGACTTAATCTTTCACACACACCTATATATGCACTCTGTTTGGCTATGTGGCATTTTACTGCAGGTTAATAATGAGAGGAGAGGTGTGTGACCCTGTCAGAAGTGTGAGAAACTGACCCAAAGACATCAGACAGAGGCCGAGACCCCCCAACCCTGAGGGCATTAAAGTGTGTGCGTATAATAGTGTGTGTGTATGTGTGTGTGTCCATCCCCGTCTTCTCATAGATGACATATGTGGGGTCATTTACATACTATTACCTTTCTACTGGATATGAGGAATTACACACACTCACACACACAGAAAGGTGGATTGGCCTGGTGTGATGTCCCTGTCAGATGTCAGGCTGCAGATGGGATGAAATAGAGGGGGGTAGGTCACGTCTGTTTCCTTTTTTCTCTCACACGAGCACATACACTCACAGACACACACCTGTCTTGCCCCTAAGGTGCCCAGTTACTAAGAGAGTTGTCAGCAGGTCTGTGGGAAGCCTCAACTGTTTGACATCTGCCAGAAAACTCCCAAAACATGCATGCATGCACATATCCCCCACCACCTCATTTCAGAACAACAGAGCATCTCCCAATGATCAACATTTAGATACAGTCATCACTTACTGGTCCCAGCTGCCACACACACAACACACACACTCCTCAGGAGAAATAAATAAATAAATAGAGTTATGGGCTAGTGGAGAGATTGAACTGCAGACAAGTTGGTGATGAAAAAAAGAAAAGCGAAGCGTATATGTGTGTGTCAATATGTGGATGTGTGTTAATGTTTGTATTTTCTCAGCTTTTCATACTTACACTCAGAGTGATAGAGAGACTTGTTTCAATTTGTCCCACTTTCATAGAAGATAATGAAGCTGTCATTCTCAGACAACTTCACTGGATTGGTACAGGACCACAGACTGCTGCTCAGGGAGACACACACACACACACATCTACCTAAGTGTGCAGTGCTGCAAGCGATCCCCCTGGCCCCTGTTAAGCATATGTCAAATATAACCATGTATAGAAAGCGAGATTGTGTGACATATGTACAGCTGGCTGAATGGCAGACACAAATCATAGAGTAACACATACACACGAACACTCAGCTCGTATCTTTAACATGCAAACAGACAGACAGCTCTGATAGCAAATAAAATGAAATCAACCTTGAATAGCAAAATCCTCTGTGAATACTTGTCTCTTCTTTACAAGTCAATTTCATATCCTGTAGCTCAAGACAAACCTAAAGAGATTTGAAATTGATGTAGAAACAGACAGAGGGTGGAGGGGAAAAATGGGTTATAGAGAGAAAGGGAAGAAAAGAGGGAGAGGAGACCTTGGTGAGAGCCAGGATCATAGGTTAAATGGGGGTTGAAAAATTATAACTTACCATTTACAAGTGCAATGTCCATGATGTATTCAGCAGATCTGATGAAACTGTTATTCTTTTAAGAGCGTTTAATACATGATGACTTGTAATGAGTTCAGATTGTTTGCTGGGATCATGGAAAGCATTATGCTTCTCCTCTTTTTTCTTTTTTTAATTATGGGTGGTATTGGCTCTCTGAAATGGGCAGGGATTTTACATGCACTTAATCACACAACTAAGAGGTGACAAATGTAAGTCCGAGTCATTTGGGTCAAGTGCCTATACCATTGTATTTTAGATAATCAAGTAGTTCAGTTGCCTAAATCAATCAAAATCATTTTAATAAAAAAACACTAAATCGTGCCTATAAAAATAATTGTAATATTTTTATTTTAATTATTAAAACAGAAGAAACCCAATTTCATGAGTGAAAAATCTTGACCCACTCCAATGCTGTACCTTTCTCCACCTAAAGCTGACTTTGTATTTTATGTTCCTTTCTCATGTGAGTGAAAAGTTTACCACAATAAAGTTCTCACTGTTGTAATGTTGTATTAAGAAACTTTGTGCTAAAATGTTACAACTACTGTTTTTGAGCTAACCGGTTGCTATGACTTAGACACCAAAGAGTTTCCAGTTAATGGTGTCCAGGCCTCAAAGTAACATTCAGACAAGGAATGCAACCTGAATCGTGAGTAGTGCAGTGAGAAAGTCTGCCAAATTCAGACTTGCAACAAAGAGTTTTGCTACAATTTCCTGAGGGATCTGGGGAGAACATTTGGCAGAAACTACCTAAACTGTGATGTGTTGACTCTGGCCTCTTCGCCAAAATAAAGTTCATGTTGACAGATCATCAGATTAACAGACTGGAGGATATCCAGCAAAGAGATTGAATGGGACTTGACAAACAAATCTAAAAAAAAACAAACATCTGGAGTGCTAGAAGCAGTGAAGAGGCGAAAAAGAAGATGACCTTGAAGGGTACATTAGCCAGTTTTTGATTCCTGGGACTATATGATCACATCTAATACTCTGGAATTTAGAGATCCACATACATTGCAAGAGATCTATAAAGGCCCTAAAGTTGGTTTTCTAGTCCTTTCTACCTGTCAAGCTCTAAAAACAAGTAATCCATCTTCTTATTTCACAATTTAGCATTATGTTTTAGTCCTTCATTAAGTCTATGCTTTTCCAAACTTATGGCTAAAAAAATGTCTCAATTTCCAAGCAATTATGACCCATCATGGTGTCACTAGTGTTATTTTCCTCTGACTTTAAAGTCCTTCCAGTGCCACCATTTTTACAGTCCAGGTTGCACTTCATCTTGATTTGTGAACTGATCAAATGCATGAAATTATTACAGGGATCCTGTTATGGTTTTAAATAAACCAAAAACATTAACCATCCAAATATTTAATGCACTTAACAATGGAAAACCAAGAAAGAAAGACTAAAAGTGTCTGCGTTGTCAGTGAATGTGAACAAATGAGGGAAGAAGAAAGGAAAAATGAGGACAGCAGTTAACTTTTTTCAATCCGATCATCCTCACACCCACTCATCTCTCTCTATTCAAAGAAAGACATAATTACAGCTTTGAGTCTTTAGCCTCATAATTTACTCGTTCTGTCACATTATTTACAATTCTCTCTTTTTCTCTTGCTCTCTCTCTCCCCCTCTCTCTCTCGGCAGGGGTTCGCCCCTATAATCTAGTCTGTTAGGTCCAATCCATATTCCAAGTTATTATCACTCTCATTTGCTTATTAAGTGCTCCCTTGTTTTCTTCAAATAAAGTTATAATTAGAGATTTGGTGTCTGCAGCTTGAATTACTATCTCCTCTTTATGGAATCTTGGGTGGGATGAGAGAGAATCGTGTTTTATCATACTCATGGAGTTAATGAGGATGTGCACAGCTTGATATTGTGTTTGTATGTGTGTGAGGGTGTGTGCGTGTTTTCTAATTACGTCTCAGTGACAGCTTTCTGGCCTCCAAAGTATCCATATACTGTATACCCTCTGTTGTTTTGTTTTCCCACTGATTTATGTTAATGAAGTCAATCACAGAAGAGGAAATTCACTGCTTTATGTAGTGTTTGAGATTAAATTGCCATCATACTTCAAAGTAGTTGTTTATATTTTATTTGATAAGTATACTGATATATACATAACAGTATTTTGTACCACATAATTGTCTCTGTAGTTGCTTATTTAGCGTAAATTGAAACCAAGAAGACTTCAGTGTCATTATTTGGCTTTTACAGCTTTGAATACTAATCACCAAGGTTTCCTGAGGATGATGCACTGATCCATTCTTACCTTCTCGTGACCCACCCTGTGGGCCCAACCCTGTCTTTGAGAAACAGCAGAGTAGAGTACATTAAGACACGCCCCAGCAACACACTGATTACATATGCTAGCTATGGTAATGAGCTGAGCTGGACAGTGGAAGACTGCTGCTGTTTATGGCAACTCATTATCTGGCCCATTGACCAGAACTGTTCTACACATCATAGAGCCCCGTGTCCTCTACATCTATTCGACCATCATTCTCTTGTCTGGGTGGGGGTGTAATACATTTGTGCTTGCGTGTGTCAGTTGGTGGTTGGTTGAAGGTTTGTGTGTATATGAGAGGTGAGACGTGATTGTTGGATGGGTGGATATATGAAGAGATGAGTGGATGGGTATAAATAGAAATTTGTGTGAGAGAGTGTGTGTATTTTCTTACTGGGTGTTATACATAATGAAAAGTTAGATGAGTCGTCAGCTAATGATCTCATCCACACGTGCAGCGTTACACATCGGTTTCAATACTTTTTTGCTGGGAGTTTCATTTAAGCGTGTGTTTGTGCATGTGTGCATACGATTACATGCCCGAGTCTCTTACTCAAGAGTGTGTCAGTGTGTGTATGTTGCTGTGATCACTAGCCAAAGTAAAGTGTTTGCAGCTGAGAGAGACAGGGGCGCTAAGCTCAAGGGCACATTTGTTTCAAGCTAATGATAGAATGTAAATGGAGCAAATTTCCTCTGCAAGAACAGAAGCTCTCTCGCTCAGACACACAACCACACACACCTTCATACTTTCACACACACGCGAACACAGACACACACTCCTAAAGACACGCTTTTTCAAATGCACACACATAGCGGCATCGTGTTGATGGAGTGCAGAATCTCATTACACATCTAATAGAATAAGTGTAGTGTGCGTATGGGGAGAGGAGAGGAGCAGCCAACCTGATTAGCCTTATCACTTTATTATGCCGCTCTGCACGCAGCACACAGGACAATTGCATTAGAGAGGAGCAGATGAGCTGAAGGCAAGGAGAACTCAGCAAACACAGCCTTAATTGATTCCTCACCAAATTAGCGGGGACAGGTGGGGGGCTCACTGGCTGGGTGGCTGCTTGACTGACTGGATGCTTGGTTGGCTGCTTCACTGAGTGGCTGACTTGTTGACTTGTTTGGCGGTCGATTGACTGAGTTACAACGAGAGGAGTTGACTGACTAACTGAGTTTACCAGTGAATTTTGTTGAGCTGAAGGTGAGGAGAACTTATCAAACTCTTTAATGTTTTAATTGATCCGTCAGTAGATTTTCAGGGACAGTTGAGGTGAGACCCCACTGCCTGCCTGACTGAGTGATTGTTAAATGGCTGACTGGGTCACTTGATAGTAACTGTTTAGCAGTAGGTTTATTTGAAAACAATAACAACAACGATAGTCTGGCTTACAGCTACAATTTTTTGGAAGAGCCAATTAGTCTAATCAGTCTATACGTTTATCTTTAGTTTTTTATCAAAAAAACTTGAATTTCATAAAGATAAAAAGTGCAGTTCTGAAGACTCCTGCAAAAACAAACAACTCAGTATGCTTCATTTGCTTCATAATCACAGGAGCCACTAAAAATCATTGGTTAAAATCATTAATTAAAGCTTTAAAATTAATTGTAGGTGCAAGTGAACCTTGCAGTAATGACAGTCTTTAGTGGCAATAAACACCTCAAAAAAAATTGAGCTTGTTTTTTTCATTGCAGCAAGAAGTCAGATCCCTGCACTTTGTTAATTGTGTGGCATGTGAGGGAGGGTAGGAAGACTGGATCGGTGTAATGGGGTGTAGGTGGAGGGATGAGGGGGAGAAAGAGGGAGAACACAGGACACAAGGGGAAGAGAGTTTGTCTTTGTCTCTGTAGGTCCCCCTGGGGTATTGTGGGATAGTGGAGGTTAATGAATCTGATTGGCTGGTGGGAGTTTTTCTGCTGGTGCTGCGGTTTGCACACTCGCTTCACTTTTTTATTTCGCCAAGTTTGGCTTAGACACAGTGCAGCATGAAGGACAGTGTGGCAAACAAAAAGTGCTAAATTTTACTGAGTCTGTGGAATATGATGAAACTTGTGTTTAACATCGCTGAAGCACAAAATTAAAGATGCTCATATTTACATTTTAAAATGCATGCACACCTGGGTAGTAGTAAGCTCAAAGTTACGGCACAGGTAAAAGGCAAAAAAACCCAAAAACAACAATATTTTTGTTTTATTAATGAAATACTGCAGTTTCAAAAAGAAATCACAATGGCATTTTAGTGATAATTTCCCATGTAGAATTCTCTTTCATGATATTTTCATTGTATATTTAATGTAGATTTAAAGTATTGAAACCACTGAACCCATTAAACATAGTAGTACGACAAAACGCTCACATAGCTCATATGAGTGTCTCATTCCTAATAATCACTGTTTCCATCCTGCTGTGATGATACAACTTTTTAATTACACGCAGAAAAACAGAAACTTATTGCCAAATAATGGCAAAAAGAAATACTGATGATAATTTTGACCAGAAAGTTTTTTTCTTTGCTTGATGAATTAATACTTTATTAGTTATTTAGCTACAACCAAAATATTTCAGAAAGGCGCTTGCTACACAAATCAGAGCTTTGAAAAGATGACCACCTTTCAGCTGTTGCATATAAATGCAGAATTCCATTATTCAAGTACAACTTAATTTATTGTAGAACAATAAGTTCATATTTTGTGTTCAGTATCAGCATGCCATTTCTGGTGAATATCTATAAGAAAAAAAAGCCTGTTGAGTTAAGTAATTGAGCTTTTGATTGTAGTAACTGCAGTGCAGACTCTTAGAGATGTGACTGGCATCTGTTTGAAGTGTTCAGCTCGTTGGAGCTTTAATATGTTGCAGAGTAACTATTAGTCCCAAACTATAAATAGATCGAAGTGTATGTTTGTTTCAAAATGCCCCTAGTTACACTCGATGTGTCTTCACATACATGTGCATACATTCATACACGTCTTTGAGTGTGTGTGTGTGTGTTTCCCTCTTAGTGTGGCTGTATGATTGTGTGTGTGTGTATATGAAGTTGTATGTGTGTGCTAATGAGAGTTGGGGGGAGCGGGCTGTCGCAGCAGTGCGTCCTCTGCTCTCCCGGCAGGTCACTAGCGACAGATGTTCTCAGCATATGTGGCGAATTAATTAGCCACTAGTAAACAGAGGGGGCTGCCGCCATGAGCTGCTGGTCTGTGCCGACGCTAAGCCGCAATGGGCCGCCTTTAGTCCAAATTCCTCTTGTCCCATCCTCCTCTGGTAAATAGTTACAGGGAGCATCATTCTTTTTGATCAGTGGACCCATAATGAGTCGGGGCCACGTGTGAGTTTGAGTAGTGCATGTGTGCGCTTGGTGTTTACATGGGAGCGGTGTGTATGTAACTGTGTGCGCATGTGTTTATTCTGTGTGTCGGTGTCAGTAGAGAATGGTTTGTGTCTGCACGCGTGCGTTTGCACGTCAGCACCCCATCATTTGGACATGGCAGTGAGCCTGTTATTG
The DNA here is from genome assembly GCF_965226115.1 of Aulonocara stuartgranti. Taxonomy (NCBI): domain Eukaryota; kingdom Metazoa; phylum Chordata; class Actinopteri; order Cichliformes; family Cichlidae; genus Aulonocara; species Aulonocara stuartgranti. The sequence continues at coordinate 14,048,984 of NC_138939.1, read as the reverse complement.
TGATGAGAGAGCCCCTTGATGACCTAATTGGTTGATTGAGGTGCATCTCTGTGTGTTTCTGTTTGTGTGTGTGTGTGCGTGCCAGGGCAGGGCCTCAGCATTCCCAGAGCTGGGAATGTTTTCACAGCTTCAGAACAACTTGGCAGAGGCTGAAAATACTTTGAGAGCTGCTTGGATAAACACACTTAAGGACGCCATGCTGATACACTTGGACTCTGGTTTAACCCTTTGAAGAAAACTAAACTCAGTTAAAGTAGTTTTTATACCACCAAACTGCTCAGGCATATCCAAATCACACTGGCAGATAGGTAGGGCTGTTGGAAATGTGGAAGTTACTGACAGCAGTGGTGTCACATGACTGTATTCATGGGTGAATTTTGGCATGTGTGGGTTCAAATTAAGTAAACATATAAGCTATTTCAAAATGAAAATTAAAGCTGCTCTGTAAAAATTTTCTCTAAAACTCGTAAGATGTCCGTTATCAACAGTGTTTGTATGAAGGCATGGTTTGTGTGTGTGCATGAGCTTGCGTGTGTGTGGCTGCAGTAATGAAGTTGTTAGTTAAAGTGGGCCCCACCCCATGGGACTGGCTTAAGCTGTGTGTGATTGCTTAGGGATCGGACACACACACACACTTATCATTATCCACACATACACATACACTCAGAGTCATTACTCCATTACGCACATGGACTATTGATTTTCTGCCATCTTTCCATCAGGTGAGAGCTTGCCAGGGAATATGGGAATGAACGCCAGGCTGGGAAAATCAAACTGTCACTCCTCCTTTCCTCTCTTCCTCCCTTCTCTCTTTCATTACAGACAGATGACAGGTCAAAGCTGCTACTATTCACTCTGTTGTTTTTTCTCCACCCTTCATCACTCAATCTCTGCTTGTTTTCTAACATCAGCATCCGGTAAATCTGTTTCTCTCTAAGTCTTTCTTAATCTCTTTCAGTCTGATCTATTTTTCTTTATGTTGGCTTTCTATCCTGTAACTCCTCCACATTTTAATGTTTATTCTTATGTCTCTTTTTCTTTTTCTGTCTAAGCGTGCCTGCGCCTTCCTCCGTCTTCTCCCTCGAAGTGATGGATTCAGTCCTCTCCTTTCCTTTTCCCTTTCCACCTCTTGTCATCCCTCTTTTCTCAAGTCTCCAACACTCTGCACAATCAATCAGCTGGCCCCTCCTCCCTCAATCTATCCATCCCTAAACCCCTTAGTCCCCTCTGTGGTGGTTCCTCTTTCCACAGATTTATTCACCTTTCTCTCTCTCTCTCCTACTCTCTACGTTCCTATCTACTTCCGCCCTTTCTAATGTGATGCTTCCTGCATATCATTAAACTCTTTTCTTTTCTTTGTCTCCTTCTCTCCTCATCTTTGCCCTTTCTCAGTCTTCCTTTATGTCTCTTTTTCTGATCATGTTAAACATTTATTAGGAACTGTTAACAAGAAGTTCTCTCTAGTCTTCTATACCTATCCTTTCCTTTCCTTTCCACCAGTATGCTCTCCTCTAACTCTCCTCCTCCTACTTAAACTCCTCTTTCCCTATTGGACCCTTTTTCCCTTCGCTTTCAACACCGCATTCTCCATGCTCACCCTTCGTCACTTCTCGACCCTTGCTACCTTCCACTCTCTCCCCATTTCATCGCTTGTATGCTTCCTTTCTTCTTTTCGCTTTATCTCTCCCTTCTTTCACCTCCCATGACTCCTCCCTGCTCACCTCTCCTCCCTGAGAGGAGAATACGGGATCAGTGGATGTAATTCACTGACAAGGGTATCTATATTTAATATTAATGGGCACATAGGACCCTTCACTCTCACACTCACACACACAAATGGACACACATGCTCAGTGCCAAATAAAGAGTGATCAGAGGCTGTGTAAGGTTCTGCGTTGTAGCCCCCAGGATAGACGCCTTGTGGACACACGCAGCACACACACTCCTAATCGCGTAGCACTTGGCGCTGCAGGATGGATGTGGCATCATTAGGCAGAGGAGTGTGGCCGTTCTCAGCAGAAACGGCCACGCTGGCGGTACACATCAATCTCGTGCCGCACGCTCCCTCAGATACTGTCTCTTTCTCTCTCTCTCATTCTCTCTCTCTCACACACACACATACACACAAACAGCGAGAGGAAGGAGCAGCGCAGAGCAGTAAGGTTTTTTGTACAAGTACAAACATATACCCACATACACCATGGGCCTACTAATGTATCTGCACTATCTCCCTCGGTCTGTGTTTCCTTCTCTGTCACTCAGTCACACACACACACACACACACACACACACACACACACACACACACTTTTTCTAATTTATTTACTGTTGAAAAGTGTTGCCAAGGAGAAAGGGACAGAGAAGGAGAAAAATTATGCTCATCCTTTTCATCCTCATTGTTCTTGTCAATGCTTTCTTTTTTCTATCAGTCTCTTCTCTTCTCTTCTCTTCTCTCCTCTTCTACAGTTTTACTTGCTCAAATCCAACTTCTACAAAGTATGTGTTTATGAAAATGTATGCCATGATTGTTAAATATTCATTCAAAACTATTAGTTACATTTTTATAGATGCACACTAGTCTGATTGATTGTGTCTGTCCATTGCATGTTTTTTTTCTTTCAATTTATATCTTTGACATCACACAAGAGGGAATTAATTTTGTTGTAAGGCAGCCAAAAAAACACAATAAATTTAAAAAAATGTTTTAATAAATTGACTCGGACTTGTTTAGCATTTTTGCAGTCACGAAACTAAAGTGTATTATCAGTTATGGAAAACTCTTCAAATTTCTTTTACAAGGGCACCTCTTCAGCTGGTTCCTGCTCTGTAGCGATCCTTCATCCTGAAAGGCATATAGTACACCCTAGCTATAATTAATTATTCCCTGTTATAACTCAGATTCCCATTTTTTTGTATAACGGCGTAGGTGCCGTCTGTATTCGATCCACGTTTCTTACTTCCTAATAATCTCCATATCTGTTGTTTTTTGGCTGTTGTATGACTACTTAGTGATTTAACAGCAGTGTATTAAAGAGATAAACTGCTCACACTGCTGCTTTAATATGGTGATCGGTAAAGTAAAAAGTTTTATCTTGTGTACAGCTTCAGGTGTTTCTACGTATTTTAGTGTTTTCCTTGTGCTAATGATGTCCATATCAGAGTTGTTGAGAATAACAAGCGTCTACTGCAGATACCATCTGCCTGTGGGCAACACACAGCCTAGTGTGTGTGTGTGTGTGTGGTTACACAAGTGTGTGTGGTGTCTCCTTGGCTTCCATTGATCTGTGGGTATCGCACTGTATCAAGTAACAGAATGCATTGGGACAGGAGCAATATTTAAATGAAAGTGCGTGTGTGTGTACATGAATAGATGTAAACATCCACTTGTGCTTGTGCGTATGTATGTATGTGTACCGGTGTAGATTTTTTTTTTTTAAAAGAACGGTCATGGTACGAGTGCAGAGCAGAGTTTCTCTCCGCTCCTCCTGTCGACAGATGAATAGACGGCCCTATTGGGAATCAATGGTAAAACTCGAGCCATTGAACAACTGTCCGCCTTTTCAATTGTGTCCTGTTTGAGAAACAATTTGACAATAATGTCAGCTTGAGAAAAAAGACACACGGTCAATATACAGGGAGAGCTGTGTGAAGGACAATTTAGAGAGCGCCATCATCTATATGGGAATGTATGAGTGTGTGTGTTCTTTGTCCTGCTGTGTTTTTGGACAGTACTGACAATAGAGCATTGTATACTCTTCACCGATAAACAGCTCTCGGAATCGTTAAAACAAATTTAGTGTGTGCAGGCACAGTCTTGCGCGCACATACACACACACACACACACACATATAAACCCACTAAGACATAGTGCGGTGAAACTACAGGACACCAAAGACAAATATTTCAAAAGCAACATTAATCACACCTTAATGTACAGCTGAAATTCAATTTTTTATGTCAAGTTAAATTGAGGGATGGATTTACTCGGATTGTACAATAATAGTGAAATAATGAAAGTACTAACTGTATATTATTAAATACCTTATGTTTGCGAATGGATGTGGACTGGACCACTCAGTATTTAGTCTCCATTTTAAGAGACCTCACACATCTTGCTTAGCTAACTTTTTAACTGTTAAATTCTTTACCAGTAATGCTGCTGTTAACATGAACAATACTAAATATTGATAATTATATTGTTGATAGACCTAAAAAAAAAAAAATGCTTTTTTTAAGTTTCAATATGCATTTTTCACCTATAATTTAAAGTGACAGCACTTGCAAAAAAGGGAGAAAGAAAACACTTGTTTTTGTCAAAGACAACCCACACTAGCTTGCTTTATAATTCACAAAGCTCTGTTTCTGTCTAAGGATGTGTGTGTACAGTGTGTTTGATGTGTGTGTAAAGATCAAATTCACACAGAGTTCTGTGACTGTTAATTAATGCAGTATCGCGCTGTCTTAAGTTGGCCATATTGTTGAAGCGAGTGAGTGTGTTTGTGTACAAGTGTGGTTGATTAAGGCAGGGCTCCCATGGGATCATGCACCAAAACCCCCTCCACACACACACACACACACACACCAATCCATCAGTTTGAAAAGTCCCCAAACAGGCAACATATTGCTGGGGACATGGCCAGAGTTATCAGATTTTAGCTGTTTCACAGACCTACAGTACTATTGTCAGGTGCACATAGTGGGCAAACACTGCCTAGTTTAACACATACTGTTATTCCAGGTACATTTCAGCACACACACTGTATACAGAACAGAGGTGAAGGTAGATAGGAGTGTGTGTGCGTGTGTGTGTTTGTTTGTGTGTGTGATCACAGAAATGAAATTTTTTTTGTCAATCTGTACTGTTGCACATATCTACAGTGGTGTTTGATTAAAGAACAAAAAAGATGCTTTATTTTATTTATTTATTTTACTTTGTACATTTGTTTTATATTATATCCTTCGTTTAAGTTTTGGTCCTCACTCTAGTGTGTACAAACATTTGTCTAGCTTTCCTTCTGCTAAATGTCAGTCCTGTTCTTTACACAGTTTTTTCAGGCTTTGAACAAAAATATAATAAATTCAATCTTGTGGTTCCCTCAGGCATTGTAAGTTTATTTATAGGTCCTCGCACTGTAACCCATCCAGACCTAGACTGGCCGTGTCTGTCTCATTAACCATGAACACAGCAGCCGGGTCTTTGTGCGAGTCTGAGGAGGTGCGGATCAATAGCCATCCTAGAGGTTTGGATACAGAGCGGCAAGGTGAGGGTCAGGGTTAGCCGCCCAGTGTTAGGGAAAAAAGTGGATAAACAGATGAGAAAGCAACCAACAGAGATTGAGATAAATGAATATTAGAAGAGACAACGAGAGAAAAAGAAAAAAAATAATCATAATAAATGTTAAAAAAAAAGGTGGACTTTGATCGACATAAACTTCCCACATAAACCTACAAATACACATGTGGTCCAGCACCTACGGAGGCTACCAGGTTTTGCTTATTACGTAATTCAATCAAATTTTACAGCACCCCCCAAAAAGTGCTAACATCAGCATCTTCTCTTTTATTTGCATTTTTATTTTTATTTGTCCTTTTTCTGCTACTCTGTTAACTATAATCATACAAATTCTACAACACAAAATCTTTTGACCAAACCTTAAGTCTCAGGAAAGCAGAAGTCCAAGCATTTAGATTTTCCACAAAGCATGATCATGTCAAATAGAGTCCACAGTCACACGCACTCACAAATGTGCACACAGAGTCCTATTGTCATGATAATGGATTCTGTGTTGTTGGCTTTAGGGTCAGGAGGTCAACATAAGCTTCTTAATGGACTGTGAAATAACCCTAACTGCATTAAGCTGCCAGATCTCACATCTAACACACACATAGATGCACACACACATGCACACACATCCATTCTCATGCATATGTGTATACATGCAGACACACTGCACCCTCACACGCAAACACACACAGAAGCTCAGATGTGATTGGATTGGTCTTTAATTGGCAGGGCGATCACACCTTGAGGATGGATAGAAGATCCTTCAATCAGATGGAGTGATGGAGCGAGGGATAGACAGGAGTGAGGAAGGCAGTAATGGATGGACAGAAAAGCAAATGAGTGAACCTAAAAAGAGGACACTGCTGTGTCAAACAATGCCGCAAAGCTCGTCCTGTGCCTGGACTGTGGCAAAGCGCGCACACACATACACACATATTGTCAGGCTTACATTAAGATAATGTGCCGTCCAAATACTGCTTTGCCTTTTAGAGTGTATTAGAAAGTGGAAGATGTTCAAGTGCGCGCTCAGTTGGTATATAGGGAGTCAATGAGAGGCTGCCGCTGGCTAAGTTTGACCTCAGTCTACTGTCATTCTCCATATGCTTTCCACTAATACAATTATTCCACTGAGAAGGTGTTTCTATCTATCTATCTATCTATCTATCTATCTATCTATCTATCTATCTATCTATCTATCTATCTATCTATCTATCTATCTATCTATCTATCTATCTATCTATCTATCTATCTATCTATCTATCTATCTATCTATCTATCTGTTTTTTTCTCTTTTTATTCTAAATAAGTTTCAAGGTTTATAGCCAGGCACAACGTTACATTTCATGTAATACTGACTAGCTTTCAAGACTAAATGAATTTCAGATTTTTCCTTAATATCCTCTCCTCTTCCTTCCTCTCCTTTCCTCTCTGCCTGTGCCAAATGGGTGTCTCCCTGAGTGGGGATCACAGAGGATTTTGGGGGGATTTAGCTCCGTGTCTTAAATCAGTCTTAATTTTTGCTCTCTGCTATTAAAGAGCCGCCATTAAGCTCTTCTCTTCTCGCCTCATTTCCCTCTTCCTCTTGTTTCACTTTTTCAATTTGTGTGAGAGGGGGAGTTCACTCCTCATAAAATTTCACTTTGGCCAGCCTATCATTTGCATCTGAGCCAATAAATAGCAATTAGCATTAACAATTAAACCAGCCAGTGGAACTGCGGGCAGCTCCCTGAGATGGCCTGATGGATGGGAAGGTGGATAGGGAGGAAGAGACAGAGGAAAGGTTTAGTGTGTGTGTGAGTGTGTGTGCGCGCGTGCTTGTATCACTACTTACTATATGAACTCTCGCAGGGCCATCCAGTATATCTTCCACTTTCATTTTCTACCCAAAGCTAATTTATCTACTGTCTCCTTGGCCTAATCATAACACACACATATGCAGTGTGGGCAGAAATGCCAGGCTGGCTCACCATTTGGTACTCGTATACTGCACAAATTTTGCTTGTTAATTATGCTCATTAAATAACAACAGTGTTGGATGTTTCATCTTAGCTCTCTTCTTCACCACTACAGAGATATTGAAATTCTTGGTAGAGATCTATGTATTCTCATGTAATGATTCCACCTTGGCCTGGTAATTTATGTTAGTTTAGAGTGAACTGTGCTATCAACACGTATATCTCAAGAAGGATAAGAAGCTCAATGCTATTTCCACTGATTTTGAAAAAGATTTTGGAAATTTATCATGTTTTAATTTGGTGTCTTGCTTCATCCAACAGGATTACTACTACTAGACAGACAGAAGTTTTTCAGTTTGTCATTGAAGCAACTAGTCCAACTCTGAACTGAATGCTCAGTGAACCAAAGTGATCGGGAAGCAGCGCACAGCAATCTCTGAATGTGTTCGTATTCAAATGTATTGAATTCACCAAAACCAAGATTGGGCTGTACAATAATCATAATTTACTGATGATTTATCACAATCATCAGTTAAAGACTTCAGGATTTAGAAACATGAATATGAGGGGTGCCCAACGTTTTAAAAATGTTCTTCTGTTAGTGCACTGGTTTTGTCTGTAAAGTGCTTATCTCAGTTACATTGAACCAAAGGTGAAGTTTTGTTTGTTTGTTTGTTTGTTTGTTTGTTTTTTTAAAGAAGACCACAGATTTGACTATTTTAGAGTCAAATGCTCAAATGGTAATCAAAATTGTTATTATTATTATTATTTATTGATTAATCACTTTAGTTCATGACTTTTGTCATTACCACATATGAATGTCAAAGACCATTAGTTTATAATTCTGTGATATATTAAATGCTGTGTTATGCAAATATTGGCTTTATTTATTATTACTTAGCAAAAAAGTTTTTTCTCCTATGTATTTGTGCCGTAGTCTCTTATGTGTCCAAATATAACAAGCATTTATGATTCACTGCTACTGACACCAATGTGCAGCCCGTCTCTGTGTCCCCTACCCCCTGCGTGCACCTCCACTGTGCCGGCGGTGAGAATATTGTTGGTAGCTGGTGACGATCAGTCCATCTCCATACATTAATCACCACCAATAGAAAGCCCTGACACAGCAGCTACAGCAGTACCACTGCCCTGCCTAACAAAGCATAGAGCAAGGACACACAGTGCCAACAGTGGAAAGACAGAAAAGAAGAAGAGAGGAAAAGTGCCGTTGTGCTGGGTGGAGGATACAGAGAGAGGGAGAGAGAGGGAGAGTTAAATGGGAAAATATGGAAATGTAGAAAGAAAACAGTCATACTTTATGTTTCCCGCTCTGTCCTAACCTCTGTCTTCTTCCCTTTCTTTCGCTGCGTCTCGTTTTCTCTTGTTCTCCTGGTTTTTATTGTTATTACCATGGCAGCACCATTAGAGAGCTCTACGTTCTTCTCCACTGGAGCAATAAATGAAGAGGGCCTCACTCCTTTTTCCTCCTCATCCTCTCCTTTCTCATCCCTTCTTCAGGTCCCCCCGCTCGCCTACTTTCTCACCTCCCACCACATTCTTCTCCGTTTTTTTTTTTCCTCACCGTTATCCTGCTTTCTCATATCCGGACTTGTACTCACTGTTTATCCTTTTTGTGAATTTTAACGATTTTGGCCTCATTTTTAATCATCCCCTTGTAGTATATAAATCTCATGTTTGAGTTTTCACTCCTTTTCCTGCCATATCTTCTGGTAAACCATCATGATCTATGCATAATGCAAACCTGTTTACCATCCCCCACTTTGCAAATGACACACACATAGCCGATGTGGGCTGTAGTAATACTTGTAATGTTGCAGTCAAGACAAATCACTCTTTGTGATTAAAAGCTACTTTGTTCTCAGTACAGTTGAAACACTTTGGACAATTAATGTGGAGTCCCAGCAGAGCAGATACCAACTAACATCACATTTCTATAATATCATCATCATATGTTCCTGTCATTACAGTAACCAGCTTGAAAATTGGATGTTTCAAAGCGGATTCAAACCACAGCATGCTTGATTTTAATGCAAAGACGACAGCGATAACTATGTTTTTCAGTCTGTAAGTAAAGCATTTCTATTTTGATGTAAACTATACCAAACATGCTATATTACAGAAAAAGATGAAACTACCATTATCCCAGCGTTAAAAGTAGGGCTAGATGCAGGCGGTTGCAGGACTGAGAAAAGTTAAAAGAGAGGGTTACAGACAGAGAGGGATACCATGCTGTGAGACGAAAATGCAATGATGGGCTCCAACACTAAAAGTGCCACAATCAATTCCCAGCCAACAACGCAAAAAGATCCATGAGGAGTGAGCTGCCCTATCAGGTACACCACATGGTATGAGACGAGACAGAGACACAGCATGTAGACGGAGAACAGAAAAGGGAGAAGGACAGAGATGAAAGCTGAGTAAAAGGATATATGGAGTGTCTTGGGTAGGACAAGGTAGGAACACATGTGGGAAGTAAGCAGGGAGCAGATGCCAAGAACGTATGACAGTGAGTGTTAAACAAGAAGAGAGTGAGGGTGGAGGGAGCGGTAGGTGGCTGTAAGGTAAGGTTAGAGAGAGGAGACTATGAGAAGCGTATATTAAAAAAGATAGAAGGACAACGTTCTATTGAGAAGGCACTGCTTTGCATTCATAGTGGTGTATGCTTAATCTGATTCTGACCCTAAAGGATGTGTCACAGATGCTGATATTGTTTTACACAGTGGGAAAAAAACACTGCTAATAATCCTTTTTGAAACATGGTATTACCATGACTCAAAAAATCAATTTAAAGTTTTATTTAGTATGAGCGAGAATAAGTGGCTAAGACAGTGAACTCAGCAGCAGTTTTGTTTACAGAGGTCAAGAAAGAAAACCTTTTTCCCATAGACTGAAAATCTTTTTGCGACCTCAGCTATCGCCATCTGGTGTCCTTGTAATAGAATTTAGGTTTTCAGGCACTTCTGTATTGGTTTTGTTTTTCTGGAAGTCACATCTATATTTTATTTCACATTTTATACAACTTACTGAAGAGTTACAGTGTCCCATCAGGGCTTGTAACGCTTAAGGCTAGTTGAAACACCAAATTAGTTTGACTGCTTCCCCCACCTCCAACCCACTCAAGAATTGTGCTGATAATTTTAGGGATTGTAACACTGTTGCATTGACTATGACATACAAACACAAAAACAATAACTTTTTCTGCGCTTCTGCCTGAAATTATATAGAATGCAACCAAAGAGAATATTAAGGAGTTTGTTTTTTTCATATCTCTGTTAAGATTCCTGTCAGAAATGATTTCTTCTTATGGTTACTGCCACTTTGATTTTTGATTGCTAAATATTAAGAAAATGCACCACTAAAACATTTTTTAAAATAACTCACACTGATATGCCACAGCAACTGTGTAAAACTTTACAAAAGTACAAAGCCTGAAAAGCTGAAAGACCTTGAGTGGTGATGGTAGGCTGGAGAGGTGAGAAAGAAAATAATATGTGGATAATAATGGAAAGTCTACAAAAAAAAGTTTTTAAAATCCCTCCAGTAAAAGTAACAGTTTGGCGAGACTGTGGAAAATGTTCTGTATGTGTTGGCAACTGCCTTATGAAAATGCATTAGCCTTGAAGACAAAATCTAAATAGCAGAAAGCAGTGGGGGCAAGATTAACAAGTCTATACCTGCTCTTGAAGACAACGACAATGTGCTAACATTTTACTGACACATTGGGCAGACAAATGGGAAGGAGGGAGCGAAAGAGTGATGATATCAAGGTCAAGGTCAATAAATAAATAGAAAAAGTCTGGAAGACCTATATTAGTCAGATATACATTTCCAGCCTTGCCACAAACTTCTGCATGTTCTTGACATTGCATCAGAGGTGGCAAGTACAAGTACTTTGCTACTGTACTTAAGTAGAATTTTCAGGTATCTATACTTGAGTATTTATTTTTCTGAAAACTATTTACTTTTACTTCCTACATTTTAGCATATCTCTACTTTATACCTTTTACATTTTAAAACATGCTTGTTGCTTTAGGTTTAGTTATTTCCCTTCACTGCACAACTTCCCAAAAATATCACATTAAAATAATTTTATTAGTGTATCCAGTAACAGCACAGACAGAACAGGAGAGAAAGAAAGGTGGTTATTTTTAAGTATTGCTCAGTGACATTTGATAAACTGAAAGCTTGTTGTATTTTTTAGTAAAGTTTGTATTTATATGTGATGTGTTGGTGAAGTTCTGTTTTTTCATGTTGTGTAAAACAAATTATATTCAAAGGTTGAATGAAAATACTGAGCAGTTAAGTGCAGGTTAAACAGGTTAGTTTGTTGTACTGTTGTGAATTTACAGTAAAGCACTGTGTTGGACTAGTGCAGAGCAGTTGTGGTGTTCATGGTCACTGTTAGGTTACATTAAGGTTTGCAGACAGCAAATTAAATTTAAGGTGATGATACTGGTTATATCCACTCACTGAATCCCACCTTTATGCTAGCTTTATACTGTATAGTATTGCCCTTTTCTATGCATGTGTTCTATACAACACATGTTCAACCTGAGTTCATTCTTCGTATTAGAATTTAGATTGAAATAAAGATTTCATTCGTGTGCATTAATAATATTTCATTATGTTAATATGGCACAAGTTTCAGTTTCATTTACAAGCAAATAACTAGAAGATGTGCCCTCCACATAGTTAATTTTTACTTCTATGCTTGGATTAAATTTTAGGCCCTGTACTTTTTCACTTTTTCAACTTTTTCACACTTACATATGTACTTCTGCTTAGGTGAAGAATGTCTGTACTCTTGCCACCTCTGCTTGGCATTCTCTTATGGCTGACAGTGCACTCACTTATCTATCCCTCTACACGTACTCTATCTGTCTGCCTGTCTGTTCATCCGTCTGTCTGCTCTCTCTTTCAAACACTTGAACACTTGGTTATTTTGGGTTCGCCATAGGAAGTGCTGCTTCTCACCTGACGTCCCTGAGACATGGATTCATTACTGAGCCCGACGCCAATGGGATGCTCTGTGTGTGCGTGTGTGTGTCTCATGGAACTCATCTCAGAGCAATTAAGTTGTTTGGGAAATTGCTGAGAGTAGTGTAATATACTCCCTCCCTCTAAATTTTCATCTGTTTCCTCCTATTCCTACTGTTCCTGTTTTTTTGTTTTTGTTTTTGTTCTGTTTTGTTATCCAAAGTGTAGAATCAATAAAGTACAGCTTCTTTCATGGAGTAGCCAGTTTTGGATACTTAGTTGACATCTTCTGAATTAACTGAGGGGCATTCGCTGTGAAGCAGCTACAGGAATTTTTCCTAAGTACAAAGTAGTCAAGTGTTTGTGTTCATTTTCTTTTTCTGTTGAGTTGCAGCGCATTGAACCCTATCGTCATCCATCCTTTCTTCTCTATTCACAGTTGTGGGGGGTGCTGGAGCCTTTCCTAACGGTCACAGGCAAAAGACAGGTTGTCAGTTCTCAGTTGTCAGTTCTCTCACAGGCTTACTGCAGAGTTCATGCTGACATTCATACCTATGGCCAATTTACATTCCCCAGTAACCTAACACACATGCTTTTGAACTATAGGATGAAGCCAGATTACCCAGAGAGAACACACACAGACACAGGGAAAGACATGAACTCCACAGCATCCCAAATGGCTCAAGCCCAGGACCTTGTTGCTGTGAGGCTAACTACTGTACCAAGTGCGTGCCCTCAAATCTAGACTCATAACCCTGAGGTATGAGTTCCATGGCCACTGTCTTTATTTGAAAATCTGAGAAATTAAGACGGACTTAAATCAGAAAGATGAATTCTGTTCTGAATTGTAGTAGTTTAAAATAGAAAAACACAAATTTATACAAGATGTTTTTTGAGGGACTGCTGCTTTAGCAAATCGTATCACATTTGATCAAGGTAAGCAACACTTCTTGCTTTCTTGCACGTGGGGAAAGTTGAGCCTGTGACTGCAGTAACTTGTCTTATTAAAGTTCTTTTGCTTTTCTTTCCAATCTTACACGCCTTTTCCCTCCTAACTCTTTCCACTGAATATTTGTGTCTTTCTTCTAGCTCGCCTCTCTGTCTCCATCTCTTGTCCCTCTCTCCTTTTCCTCCTCCCTCTCTCCCTCTCAGTCTCCAGCGTCTCCCAGCAGTGCCCCCAGTGAGAGCAGCTAAAATTAAGTGGTGCCACTTCTCAATGACACTTTAATGATAGCACCGCTGCTCAGCACACAGAGAGACGGGAGAGGTATGAGCATCTGCTAAAGATAGGCCCCTCAGACACAAACACACAGTATACAGCCACACACACACCACAGACACACACAGGCAAAAGCAGACACACTCACACGTCCAAACGAGTGAACCTCCCTTTGTCTCGCCTGCCACAGGGACCATGGGGGACGGGTGGAGTCTAATTAAGAATGTCTGTAGGGAGACGTTTGTGTATACTTGTGTATGTGTATGTGTGTGTCATTCCAGCTTGGCATCACCATCACCTGCCTGGCACTGCCATTATGGCTGGCATCTATAAGAGAGAGTGAGAGAGAGAAAGAGAACTAGAGATAAGGAGGAGACTGGTAACAGAGAGATGAAAGCAAAGAGGAACGGTTGGACATGTGTGAAGTCTTACCAAAGCATGTTCTCGCTATCATTCCTCGGTGGAATTCTTTTGGTAAGCTGATTTAGCTAACATATGACAAAGGTAGGGCCTTGTGTGTGTACGCATGTATGTTTTCCACTGAGCTCCTTCAAGTGCCCTGGTGATGGAGTTCCAACATGTTCTTAATGTTGTCAGCATTAAGCAAGTGGTTAATCAATTAGGCCACTACTACCCTTACAAGATCAATACCCAGACTTTAAACCTGTATCAATAATGTAACAATGACTGTGAAAACACATACCTCTCACTGTATCCGTCATATCTCAACAGTAAAAATTACAGTCTTTACTTTTTTCAGTGTTTTTTATTTATCAATTTTCTACTATTTAGAAAACAGGAAAGCAAGAAAAACTATAGTATTAATGTGTGTTTGGGTGTGTGCGCTGAGGTCACTGTCAAGTTAAAAATGCAGCTGTAGGCGAGAGTGCCAAGTGACATTTTAAGAGTCCCTCTCAACCCCGACCCACCCCCAATCACAACCACATACTCGCAGGGGTCTGACTAGACTAGACAGATCATCAGCAGTGTGATTCAGGGCCTCATCTTAACTTGCACACACACACACAGACACTCACATAGACAGACATGTCACTTTTGTGGCAGTTGAGATCAGATGTTCTCTTCTCAGCAGACCTCATGTAGTGAGCTACATCTGCCTCCCCTAACACACACAAACACCAAAAAATACTCGTACCAGGCCAAACTATTTTCATTCCTTTTTTCAAATCATGTCTCTTCCATAACATACAACTGAGTGTTGAGGTATTTGCTACATTGGGTCGGTGGTTTAGAGCACATGCTCCACTTACATTGGAAGTCACTGATCACAAACACTATCAGAGACAGATTTGTGCACCTCTTCTGCACAAATGAAACAAACAGGAAAAAAGGGAAACCAATGGTGGAAAAAAGCTAATCACCTGTTTTTTTGTGTTTTTGTGTCTGTGTTTAGGTTTTTTGTAGTTGGGAATTATGGTAGAATAACATCAGATCACATCACATAAATGTGTAAATAACTCCACACAGATGCTACAGTTTTATCAAAATACAAGAACAAGTGCACAGCACAGTGTATGGCCTTTATCATCCTACATATATTATATATTCTACAAATTTGCACATAGTTTCTCATATATTCTGGTATATTATTATAATTACATTGAACAAAGAGTAAGATTGGAGTTCGGAATATTTATGTGTTCATAATAACATGTTCATAATAAGCTAGAACCGTGTCCCGCTTGCTCATTACGCTAATGCACCAACTTATATTCTTGTGCTTTACACTTGTGCTTTTCTTGCTTTTATAGCTCTGACAATATGTATAGACTCAAAGTAAGCTCTGAAGTTATATATATTTATGTACATATTTATTTACACAGCACCAAATCACAACAACACTCGCCTCAAGGAGCTTAGATAACTATAGTTTACTATTTCTGTGATATCTGTTTACGTGGCATCTGGAAATTGAGTTCCTCAATTCCAGCCCATCAGCACTGGTGTCACATTGAAGCCATCATGTTATATTCCATCAAGGGGAAAAAAGAAACCATTGTCATGAGTGAAAACAAAGGTTGACATGATGCAAAGAAGCAGCCACCTGAAGCTAGGTGTGTGTGTGTGTGTGTGTGTGCGTGCGTGCGTGCGTGTGTGTGTTCCATTACACCTTTGCTTCAGGTACATTTTGTGTCTCAAAGGGACAGAGAGAAGCATTAAGGCTGAAGCACATCATACAATAACGGCATGAGACCTTCCCTTTCTGGATACACACCTGCATACACACACACAGTATATTAAAGAAATTATTAATTATACAAGATAAAATAAAATATTGGCAGGTTACTGAAGAGATTTTGATTTTCAGGATAAGAACTTCTCTTTGAAAGACACACACATATACACACCGGCCTTACCATACACACATGTTACGTTATCCTTCTGGAGGTTGACACACAGTAATTACCCCTGACATCTAAAAAAGATATTTAAGGTGCGTTCATTATAGATGCCCCTTTTATACACACAGGTATATATGTGTGCGTCCGTGTATGTGTATATATCCATGTGTGCGTGATTGCTGATAAAATGTGTTGCACTTGATTTTATTTGACAACTTAAAGGGTGTATAAATAAAGTTATTGAAGTAATTTAAGATTTTTTTAATCCGGTATGCTATGTTTTTTAACAGAACTTGCAAGTGAATAGCTCATTATATACAAAAGAATAAATACTTGCAAGGACAGCCTAGAAAGAAAAGAAAAAGCATACCATGCAATCCAACCGTAAAGGAAATGTATTTGGACTGTGTGTGGTATGCCAACTTTTCCATTTAGTTTTAGACTCATCTCCACTAAACGGGTTGTAGCTAAGCGTGCATTTTGTGCATTTTACTATCTCATGCAGTATTTCAATTCTTTGTTTGTTGGTTGATGTTAGTGAGCTGTTATTAGGATAGTCACTAATAAAGTGTTCAGGCAAAAGTTAATAATTGCCATGTTATATGCGTTAGTCTGCACACCTGAAGTCACACCAGAAGATTCCAGTTGCTACGTAATATTGATAGATCATTCTACATTACACTGATACGTTAATGAAAATTCTGTAAATTTATGCAAAGCTATATCCTTAACGCTAAACTGATACACAAAGAAACAAATCAGTATTAGTTTAAACAGCTTCAGCGCAAGCCACTAGGTGGCTTTAGATTAAAAGCGGGGATCCATTGGTGGTGTCTCCTGGGACTCAAATCTGAGCTTGATCAACTTCCATTAGGTAACTTTGATGAGGGTGTCTGATGTTGAAAAATTTGAAACATCCTATGGTTACTGGATTACTGAAGTTACACCCCAAAGAGAACATTTAAAAGATATATCTTAAATACAATTATATCTTTAAAAATGCTTGAACTGATATCATACAGAATTCACATAACTGCTTTTTTGCATCTTTAAGGTCTTTTAAAGATCACATTTTGCATATATATTTTAAAAAGAATAATATTAATTGAAGTTTGCCAATAATAATAATGACAATGATGGAAAATGTAAGAAAGGTGTTAAATATTGTCTGGTTTTAATAGTCCATAAATTTAAGTGGAATTTACCTGGTATTTCTAATAAAAATATCAATCAAGAAGTGAAAACTAGAAAAAGTTGTAAAAAAAAATGTTGAGTTTTTCTAGAACCTTTGAGTGGGGTAGTGTAATATCAAACTTCCTGCTTAACTGCTACAAAAAAATTTTCCCTCCTCTCTTTAACTCCCATTTTCTCCATATATGTGTTTGTCTTCTGTTCATTACTCTCAGTCTCACTGGTTTTGCCCGTTGATTTGAGGTGTCCACACTGAGCAGACCTGCGTGTCATGTCTGTGGGAGTCATATGCCATATTACCAGCTCTGCTTGCAGTCATTGTTGCATTTGTCTTCGCAGGCAGCCTGGTAAAGAGAATCAAATCACATTTACCTGTCCTGTCATGTTCTCATCAAAGAGATTGTTGTGACCCTGTTTATGTACAAAATGTGTGTGTGTATATACAACACTTTTGTATGTACAGTATGTGCAAGCGTGTGCTACTGAAACAACTACCACATAATGAAGCCGTATAGAGCAGTGAAACAGGACAGGGACAAATTGCACTGCAGGCCCTTGTTAACGCCACTCTGATAAAGGGGCATTGTTCTGAAAACTATCTAGTGAACTGTTTACAAAGAGTTACAGAAAGTCATTGAGATAAAAATGAGAAGGGTTTTTGTTTGTTTTTTTAGAAAAAACAATAATAATAATGTTATGTTTTAGACTTTACTTGTAAGTACACAAAATATTGATCTCATAAGATAAAACATTATTTTAAAGATAAGGTTAACACATTAACTTTCACATTTTAAGACTAGAAAGATAAACACAATGTACATATTATAGGAGGGCTATAATAAGGAGAGTGATGTTGGACAGATTAATTTACATGGATGAAATGAAGAATAAAAAACCCAGAGTGGATACACAGGGCCAAATCATTTGTCTACAACTTACTTGTGAGGAGACCCCCCCCCCCCAAATCCACTATCCACCTTTAGCACACACACACACACATAAATCACATGAGTTTTGCTAATGAAGCAAATTATTTTGGTAATCTTCGTTTGAACTAAGACTCGTGGTAAGAAATGCAGGATATTACTGGGCAACCTGGGTGTAGAAAGACTGGGCATATGGCAGAAATGCAGAAAGAGTTATTAAACTGTAACCATCCAATTTATTTCCATTTCTTTTCATAAAGTCTGTTCTTTGTCAGACATTACCTGTGTGTGTGTGTGTGTGTGTGTGTGTGTGTGTGTGTGTGTGTGTGTGTGTGTGTGTGTGTGTGAATGTTATTAGAGACCTGCTGGCAGATTTCCCAACTTTCAAGTTGTCAATCTTCAGACAAAGTCAGTTGATCTGAACTAAAGCTTTGCGTCTTAAAAGAGGTCTGGAACATTTTACGCTTCAAATGATTCCGTTTTTTGACGACTTTTTCTTTGGTTAAGAACATTAGTCAGAACCCGATTTTTTTTTTTACATGGGCGCTTGTCAGAAAGCTGGAAGGTAGGAAGGCAATTCAGACATCTGTGGTACAATCAGTATTAAAAACTAAATAATTATTTTTAAATGTTCTCAGAAGAGACTTAAAAAAAGCAAACCTTAAAAAGTATATCAGTGTAGATTTCCATTTCCTTAAGCTGCTGGTGGAAGTTTATCAACTAAAATTTGCTAATGTTTATAATTTCGATATATATACTGTATGAATTCCTCTTTGGGCATCAATTAAAACTCTGATACTCATCCCCTTTCATCAAAATGCCCTACTTAGAAGCATTTATTTTCCAATGAAAATATTAATTGCATCACCTAATGTGGACTGGGTTCCTAATATGCTATATATAGATCTATGGGTGTGCAAATTATTGCCCTCCCTATCCTTCAGCCGCTTGCCTGGAGCCTCAATGTGCCTCTGCAACCAGTTGCCCCCAGTCACGTTCATGTTTTCCAGATACTCATGAAGGAACATAGAACATAAACCCAGTCCACAGAGGCCCACAAATGGAAACATCTCCACTTCTTGGTTGTCATGAAGACTTTTCCAGAGTGATGACTGTGTGACATCTGTTTCTATGTACTAGCTGCAGCTTTCTCTCAATCAGTGGTCTGTAGCCGGTGAGAAATGACAATCTTAGGGCACTGGTTGAATTTCAGCTCAATGTGTGAGTCTCTGTGTTTTATTTGAATTTATGGTCAAACTCAAAGAGGATTCACTTGACAATAATGTTTGAATTGATTGCAATTCCTTACGTTACTTTAAATTCAGTAACTTTTTCCATTAAAACAAAAAACAAAAGTAGAAAGAAAACAACGGAATTTGAATGAAAACAACGGAATTAGAATGTATAGAACAGAATTTGAATCAAAACAATGGAATTTGAATGAAAACAACAGCGTTTGAATGAAAACAACGGAATTAGAATGTACAGAACAGAGTTTGAATGAAAACAACGGAATTAGAATGTACAGAACGGAATTTGAATCAAAATAATGGAATTTTAATGAAAACAACGGAATTGGAATGTACAGAACAGAGTTTGAATCAAAACAACGGAATTAGAATGTACAGAACAGAGTTTGAATGAAAACAATGAAATTTGAATGAAAACAACAGAAGTGGAATGTACAGAACAGAGTTTGAATGAAAACAACAGAATTGGAATGTACAGAACAGAGTTTGAATCAAAACAACGGAAGTAGAATGTACAGAACAGAGTTTGAATGAAAACAATGGAATATGAATGAAAACAACAGAAGTGGAATGTACAGAACAGAGTTTGAATGAAAACAACGGAATTTGAATGAACAGAACAGAATTTGAATGAAAACAACGGAATTAGAATGTACAGAACAGAGTTTGAATGAAAACAACGGAATTAGAATGTAGAGAACAGAATTTGAATCAAAACAATGGAATTTGAATGAAAACAACAGAATTGGAATGTACAGAACAGAGTTTGAATGAAAACAACGGAATTAGAATGAACAGAACAGAATTTGAATGAAAACAACGGAATTAGAATGTACAGAACAGAGTTTGAATGAAAACAACTGAAGTAGAATGTACAGAACAGAATTTGAATGAAAACAACGGAATTAGAATGTACAGAACAGAGTTTGAATGAAAACAACGGAATTAGATTGTACAGAATAGAATTTGAATGAAAACAATGGAATTTGAATGAAAACAACAGAATTGGAATGTACAGAACAGAGTTTGAATGAAAACAACTGAAGTAGAATGTACAGAACAGAATTTGAATGAAAACAACGGAATTAGAATGTAGAGAACAGAGTTTGAATGAAAACAATGGAATTTGAATCAAAACAGTGGAATTTGAATGAAAACAACAGAATTGGAATGTACAGAACAGAGTTTGAATCAAAACAACGGAATTAAAATGCACAGAACAGAGTTTGAATGAAAACAATGGAATTTGAATGAAAACAACAGAAGTGGAATGTACAGAACAGAGTTTGAATGAAAACAACAGAATTAAAATGTACAGAACAGAGTTTGAATGAAAACAACGGAAATAGAATGTACAGAACAGAGTTTGAATGAAAACAACGGAATTAGATTGTACAGAATAGAATTTGAATCAAAACAATGGAATTTGAATGAAAACAACAGAATTGGAATGTACAGAACAGAGTGTGAATGAAAACAACGGAATTAGAATGTACAGAACAGAATTTGAATCAAAACAGTGGAATGCGAATGAAAACAACGGAATTTGAATGAAAACAACGGAATTAGAATGTACAGAACGGAATTTGAATCAAAACAATGGAATTTTAATGAAAACAACGGAATTGGAATGTACAGAACAGAGTTTGAATCAAAACAATGGAATTAGAATGTACAGAACAGAGTTTGAATGAAAACAATGGAATTTGAATGAAAACAACAGAAGTGGAATGTACAGAACAGAGTTTGAATGAAAACAATGAAATTTGAATGAAAACAACAGAAGTGGAATGTACAGAACAGAGTTTGAATGAAAACAACAGAATTGGAATGTACAGAACAGAGTTTGAATGAAAACAACGGAATTAGAATGTACAGACCAGAGTTTGAATGAAAACAACAGAATTGGAATGTACAGAACAGAGTTTGAATGAAAACAACTGAAGTAGAATGTACAGAACAGAATTTGAATGAAAACAACGGAATTAGAATGTAGAGAACAGAGTTTGAATGAAAACAATGGAATTTGAATCAAAACAGTGGAATTTGAATGAAAACAACAGAATTGGAATGTACAGAACAGAGTTTGAATCAAAACAACGGAATTAAAATGTACAGAACAGAGTTTGAATGAAAACAATGGAATTTGAATGAAAACAACAGAAGTGGAATGTACAGAACAGAGTTTGAATGAAAACAACAGAATTAGAATGTACAGAACAGAGTTTGAATGAAAACAACGGAAATAGAATGTACAGAACAGAGTTTGAATGAAAACAACGGAATTAGATTGTACAGAATAGAATTTGAATCAAAACAATGGAATTTGAATGAAAACAACAGAATTGGAATGTACAGAACAGAGTGTGAATGAAAACAACGGAATTAGAATGTACAGAACAGAATTTGAATCAAAACAGTGGAATGCGAATGAAAACAACGGAATTTGAATGAAAACAACGGAATTAGAATGTACAGAACGGAATTTGAATCAAAACAATGGAATTTTAATGAAAACAACGGAATTGGAATGTACAGAACAGAGTTTGAATCAAAACAATGGAATTAGAATGTACAGAACAGAGTTTGAATGAAAACAATGGAATTTGAATGAAAACAACAGAAGTGGAATGTACAGAACAGAGTTTGAATGAAAACAATGAAATTTGAATGAAAACAACAGAAGTGGAATGTACAGAACAGAGTTTGAATGAAAACAACAGAATTGGAATGTACAGAACAGAGTTTGAATGAAAACAACGGAATTAGAATGTACAGACCAGAGTTTGAATGAAAACAACAGAATTGGAATGTACAGAACAGAGTTTGAATGAAAACAACGGAAATAGAATGTACAGAACAGAGTTTGAATGAAAACAATGGAATTTGAATGAAAACAACAGAAGTGGAATGTACAGAACAGAGTTTGAATGAAAACAACGGAATTTGAATGAACAGAACAGAATTTGAATCAAAACAATGGAATTTGAATGAAAACAACAGAATTGGAATGTACAGAACAGAGTTTGAATGAAAACAACAGAATTAGAATGTACAGAACAGAGTTTGAATGAAAACAACGGAAATAGAATGTACAGAACAGAGTTTGAATGAAAATAACGGAATTACATTGTACAGAATAGAATTTGAATCAAAACAATGGAATTTGAATGAAAACAACGGAATTTGAATGAAAACAATGGAATTAGAGTGTACAGAACAGTGTTTGAATGAAAACAATGGAATTTGAATGAAAACAACGGAATTGGAATGTACAGAACAGAATTTGAATGAAAACAACGGAATTAGAATGTAGAGAACAGAATTTGAATCAAAACAATGGAATTTGAATGTACAGAACGGAATTTGAATCAAAACAATGGAATTTTAATGAAAACAACAGAATTGGAATGTACAGAACAGAGTTTGAATCAAAACAACGGAATTAGAATGTACAGAACAGAGTTTGAATGAAAACAATGGAATTTGAATGAAAACAACAGAAGTGGAATGTACAGAACAGAGTTTGAATGAAAACAATGAAATTTGAATGAAAACAACAGAAGTGGAATGTACAGAACAGAGTTTGAATGAAAACAACAGAATTGGAATGTACAGAACAGAGTTTGAATCAAAACAACGGAAGTAGAATGTACAGAACAGAGTTTGAATGAAAACAATGGAATATGAATGAAAACAACAGAAGTGGAATGTACAGAACAGAGTTTGAATGAAAACAACGGAATTTGAATGAACAGAACAGAATTTGAATGAAAACAACGGAATTAGAATGTACAGAACAGAGTTTGAATGAAAACAACGGAATTAGAATGTAGAGAACAGAATTTGAATCAAAACAATGGAATTTGAATGAAAACAACAGAATTGGAATGTACAGAACAGAGTTTGAATGAAAACAACGGAATTAGAATGAACAGAACAGAATTTGAATGAAAACAACGGAATTAGAATGTACAGAACAGAGTTTGAATGAAAACAACTGAAGTAGAATGTACAGAACAGAAGTTGAATGAAAACAACGGAATTAGAATGTACAGAACAGAGTTTGAATGAAAACAACGGAATTAGATTGTACAGAATAGAATTTGAATGAAAACAATGGAATTTGAATGAAAACAACAGAATTGGAATGTACAGAACAGAGTTTGAATGAAAACAACTGAAGTAGAATGTACAGAACAGAATTTGAATGAAAACAACGGAATTAGAATGTAGAGAACGGAATTTGCATCAAAACAATGGAATTTGAATCAAAACAGTGGAAATTGAATGAAAACAACAGAATTAGAATGTACAGAACAGAGTTTGAATCAAAACAACGGAATTAAAATGTACAGAACAGAGTTTGAATGAAAACAATGGAATTTGAATGAAAACAACAGAAGTGGAATGTACAGAACAGAGTTTGAATGAAAACAATGGAATTTGAATGAAAACAACAGAATTGGAATGTACAGAACAGAGTTTGAATGAAAACAACGGAATTAAAATGTACAGAACAGAGTTTGAATGAAAACAATGGAATTTGAATGAAAACAACAGAAGTGGAATGTACAGAACAGAGTTTGAATGAAAACAATGGAATTTGAATGAAAACAACAGAATTGGAATGTACAGAACAGAGTTTGAATGAAAACAACGGAATTAGAATGAACAGAACAGAATTTGAATGAAAACAACGGAATTAGAATGTACAGAACAGAGTTTGAATGAAAACAACTGAAGTAGAATGTACAGAACAGAATTTGAATGAAAACAACGGAATTAGAATGTACAGAACAGAGTTTGAATGAAAACAACGGAATTAGATTGTACAGAATAGAATTTGAATGAAAACAATGGAATTTGAATGAAAACAACAGAATTGGAATGTACAGAACAGAGTTTGAATGAAAACAACTGAAGTAGAATGTACAGAACAGAATTTGAATGAAAACAACGGAATTAGAATGTAGAGAACAGAGTTTGAATGAAAACAATGGAATTTGAATCAAAACAGTGGAATTTGAATGAAAACAACAGAATTGGAATGTACAGAACAGAGTTTGAATCAAAACAACGGAATTAAAATGTACAGAACAGAGTTTGAATGAAAACAATGGAATTTGAATGAAAACAACAGAAGTGGAATGTACAGAACAGAGTTTGAATGAAAACAACAGAATTAGAATGTACAGAACAGAGTTTGAATGAAAACAACGGAAATAGAATGTACAGAACAGAGTTTGAATGAAAACAACGGAATTAGATTGTACAGAATAGAATTTGAATCAAAACAATGGAATTTGAATGAAAACAACAGAATTGGAATGTACAGAACAGAGTGTGAATGAAAACAACGGAATTAGAATGTACAGAACAGAATTTGAATCAAAACAGTGGAATGCGAATGAAAACAACGGAATTTGAATGAAAACAACGGAATTAGAATGTACAGAACGGAATTTGAATCAAAACAATGGAATTTTAATGAAAACAACGGAATTGGAATGTACAGAACAGAGTTTGAATCAAAACAACGGAATTAGAATGTACAGAACAGAGTTTGAATGAAAACAATGGAATTTGAATGAAAACAACAGAAGTGGAATGTACAGAACAGAGTTTGAATGAAAACAACAGAATTAGAATGTACAGAACAGAGTTTGAATGAAAACAACGGAAATAGAATGTACAGAACAGAGTTTGAATGAAAACAACGGAATTAGATTGTACAGAATAGAATTTGAATCAAAACAATGGAATTTGAATGAAAACAACAGAATTGGAATGTACAGAACAGAGTTTGAATGAAAACAACTGAAATAGAATGTACAGAACAGAGTTTGAATGAAAACAACGGAATTAGATTGTACAGAAAAGAATTTGAATCAAAACAATGGAATTTGAATGAAAACAACGGAATTTGAATGAAAACAACGGAATTAGAGTGTACAGAACAGAGTTTGAATGAAAACCACTCAAGTAGAATGTACAGAACAGAATTTGAATAAAAACAACTGAAGCAGAATGTACAGAACAGAATTTGAATCAAAACAGTGGAATTTGAATGAAAACAACGGAATTAGAATGAAAAAAACGGAATTAGAATGTACAGAACAGAGTTTGAATGAAAACAATGAAATTTGAATGAAAACAACAGAAGTGGAATGTACAGAACAGAGTTTGAATGAAAACAACAGAATTGGAATGTACAGAACAGAGTTTGAATCAAAACAACGGAAGTAGAATGTACAGAACAGAGTTTGAATGAAAACAATGGAATTTGAATGAAAACAACAGAAGTGGAATGTACAGAACAGAGTTTGAATGAAAACAACGGAATTTGAATGAACAGAACAGAATTTGAATGAAAACAACGGAATTAGAATGTACAGAACAGAGTTTGAATGAAAACAACGGAATTAGAATGTAGAGAACAGAATTTGAATCAAAACAATGGAATTTGAATGAAAACAACAGAATTGGAATGTACAGAACAGAGTTTGAATCAAAACAACGGAATTAGAATGTACAGAACGGAATTTGAATCAAAACAATGGAATTTTAATGAAAACAACGGAATTGGAATGTACAGAACAGAGTTTGAATCAAAACAACGGAATTAGAATGTACAGAACAGAGTTTGAATGAAAACAATGAAATTTGAATGAAAACAACAGAAGTGGAATGTACAGAACAGAGTTTGAATGAAAACAACAGAATTGGAATGTACAGAACAGAGTTTGAATCAAAACAACGGAAGTAGAATGTACAGAACAGAGTTTGAATGAAAACAATGGAATTTGAATGAAAACAACAGAAGTGGAATGTACAGAACAGAGTTTGAATCAAAACAACGGAATTAGAATGTACAGAACAGAGTTTGAATGAAAACAATGGAAGTTTAAAACAAAAAAAAAAAGTAGAAAGAAAACAACGGAATTTGAATGTACAGAACAGAGTTTGAATGAAAACAATGAAATTTGAATGAAAACAACAGAAGTGGAATGTACAGAACAGAGTTTGAATGAAAACAACAGAATTGGAATGTACAGAACAGAATTTGAATCAAAACAATGGAATTTGAATGAAAACAACAGAGTTTGAATGAAAACAACGGAATTAGAATGTACAGAACAGAGTTTGAATGAAAATGACGGAATTAGAATGTACAGAACGGAATTTGAATCAAAACAATGGAATTTTAATGAAAACAACGGAATTGGAATGTACAGAACAGAGTTTGAATCAAAACAACGGAATTAGAATGTACAGAACAGAGTTTGAATGAAAACAATGAAATTTGAATGAAAACAACAGAAGTGGAATGTACAGAACAGAGTTTGAATGAAAACAACAGAATTGGAATGTACAGAACAGAGTTTGAATCAAAACAACGGAAGTAGAATGTACAGAACAGAGTTTGAATGAAAACAATGGAATTTGAATGAAAACAACAGAAGTGGAATGTACAGAACAGAGTTTGAATGAAAACAACGGAATTTGAATGAACAGAACAGAATTTGAATGAAAACAACGGAATTAGAATGTACAGAACAGAGTTTGAATGAAAACAACGGAATTAGAATGTAGAGAACAGAATTTGAATCAAAACAATGGAATTTGAATGAAAACAACAGAATTGGAATGTACAGAACAGAGTTTGAATCAAAACAACGGAATTAGAATGTACAGAACGGAATTTGAATCAAAACAATGGAATTTTAATGAAAACAACGGAATTGGAATGTACAGAACAGAGTTTGAATCAAAACAACGGAATTAGAATGTACAGAACAGAGTTTGAATGAAAACAATGAAATTTGAATGAAAACAACAGAAGTGGAATGTACAGAACAGAGTTTGAATGAAAACAACAGAATTGGAATGTACAGAACAGAGTTTGAATCAAAACAACGGAAGTAGAATGTACAGAACAGAGTTTGAATGAAAACAATGGAATATGAATGAAAACAACAGAAGTGGAATGTACAGAACAGAGTTTGAATGAAAACAACGGAATTTGAATGAACAGAACAGAATTTGAATGAAAACAACGGAATTAGAATGTACAGAACAGAGTTTGAATGAAAACAACGGAATTAGAATGTAGAGAACAGAATTTGAATCAAAACAATGGAATTTGAATGAAAACAACAGAATTGGAATGTACAGAACAGAGTTTGAATGAAAACAACGGAATTAGAATGAACAGAACAGAATTTGAATGAAAACAACGGAATTAGAATGTACAGAACAGAGTTTGAATGAAAACAACTGAAGTAGAATGTACAGAACAGAATTTGAATGAAAACAACGGAATTAGAATGTACAGAACAGAGTTTGAATGAAAACAACGGAATTAGATTGTACAGAACAGAATTTGAATGAAAACAACGGAATTAGAATGTAGAGAACAGAGTTTGAATGAAAACAATGGAATTTGAATCAAAACAGTGGAATTTGAATGAAAACAACAGAATTGGAATGTACAGAACAGAGTTTGAATCAAAACAACGGAATTAAAATGTACAGAACAGAGTTTGAATGAAAACAATGGAATTTGAATGAAAACAACAGAAGTGGAATGTACAGAACAGAGTTTGAATGAAAACAACAGAATTAGAATGTACAGAACAGAGTTTGAATGAAAACAACGGAAATAGAATGTACAGAACAGAGTTTGAATGAAAACAACGGAATTAGATTGTACAGAATAGAATTTGAATCAAAACAATGGAATTTGAATGAAAACAACAGAATTGGAATGTACAGAACAGAGTTTGAATGAAAACAACTGAAGTAGAATGTACAGAACAGAATTTGAATGAAAACAACGGAATTAGAATGTAGAGAACAGAGTTTGAATGAAAACAATGGAATTTGAATCAAAACAGTGGAATTTGAATGAAAACAACAGAATTGGAATGTACAGAACAGAGTTTGAATGAAAACAATGGAATTTGAATGAAAACAACAGAAGTGGAATGTACAGAACAGAGTTTGAATGAAAACAACAGAATTAGAATGTACAGAACAGAGTTTGAATGAAAACAACGGAAATAGAATGTACAGAACAGAGTTTGAATGAAAACAACGGAATTAGATTGTACAGAATAGAATTTGAATCAAAACAATGGAATTTGAATGAAAACAACAGAATTGGAATGTACAGAACAGAGTGTGAATGAAAACAACGGAATTAGAATGTACAGAACAGAGTTTGAATAAAAACAACGGAATTAGAATGTACAGAACAGAGTTTGAATGAAAACAATGAAATTTGAATGAAAACAACAGAAGTGGAATGTACAGAACAGAGTTTGAATGAAAACAACAGAATTGGAATGTACAGAACAGAGTTTGAATCAAAACAACGGAATTAGAATGTACAGAACAGAGTTTGAATGAAAACAATGGAATTTGAATGAAAACAACAGAAGTGGAATGTACAGAACAGAGTTTGAATGAAAACAACGGAATTTGAATGAACAGAACAGAATTTGAATGAAAACAACAGAATTAGAATGTACAGAACAGAGTTTGAATGAAAACAACAGAATTAGAATGAACAGAACAGAATTTGAATGAAAACAACAGAATTAGAATGTACAGAACAGAGTTTGAATGAAAACAACTGAAGTAGAATGTACAGAACAGAGTTTGAATGAAAACAACGGAAATAGAATGTACAGAACAGAGTTTGAATGAAAACAACGGAATTAGATTGTACAGAATAGAATTTGAATCAAAACAATGGAATTTGAATGAAAACAACGGAATTTGAATGAAAACAACGGAATTAGAGTGTACAGAACAGAGTTTGAATGAAAACCACTCAAGTAGAATGTACAGAACAGAATTTGAATAAAAACAACTGAAGCAGAATGTACAGAACAGAATTTGAATCAAAACAGTGGAATTTGAATGAAAACAATGGAATTAGAATGAAAAAAACGGAATTGGAATGTACAGAACAGAGTTTGAATGAAAACAAAGGAATTAGAATGAACAGAACAGAATTTGAATGAAAACAACGGAATTAGAATGTACAGAACAGAGTTTGAATGAAAACAACTGAAGTAGAATGTACAGAACAGAATTTGAATGAAAACAACAGAATTAGAATGTACAGAACAGAGTTTGAATGAAAACAACGGAATTAGATTGTACAGAACAGAATTTGAATGAAAACAACGGAATTAGAATGTAGAGAACAGAGTTTGAATGAAAACAATGGAATTTGAATGAAAACAACAGAAGTGGAATGTACAGAACAGAGTTTGAATGAAAACAACAGAATTGGAATGTACAGAACAGAGTTTGAATCAAAACAACGGAAGTAGAATGTACAGAACAGAGTTTGAATGAAAACAATGGAATATGAATGAAAACAACAGAAGTGGAATGTACAGAACAGAGTTTGAATGAAAACAACGGAATTTGAATGAACAGAACAGAATTTGAATGAAAACAACGGAATTAGAATGTACAGAACAGAGTTTGAATGAAAACAACGGAATTAGAATGTAGAGAACAGAATTTGAATCAAAACAATGGAATTTGAATGAAAACAACAGAATTGGAATGTACAGAACAGAGTTTGAATGAAAACAACGGAATTAGAATGAACAGAACAGAATTTGAATGAAAACAACGGAATTAGATTGTACAGAATAGAATTTGAATGAAAACAATGGAATTTGAATGAAAACAACAGAATTGGAATGTACAGAACAGAGTTTGAATGAAAACAACTGAAGTAGAATGTACAGAACAGAATTTGAATGAAAACAACGGAATTAGAATGTAGAGAACGGAATTTGCATCAAAACAATGGAATTTGAATCAAAACAGTGGAAATTGAATGAAAACAACAGAATTAGAATGTACAGAACAGAGTTTGAATCAAAACAACGGAATTAAAATGTACAGAACAGAGTTTGAATGAAAACAATGGAATTTGAATGAAAACAACAGAATTGGAATGTACAGAACAGAGTTTGAATGAAAACAACGGAATTAAAATGTACAGAACAGAGTTTGAATGAAAACAATGGAATTTGAATGAAAACAACAGAAGTGGAATGTACAGAACAGAGTTTGAATGAAAACAATGGAATTTGAATGAAAACAACAGAATTGGAATGTACAGAACAGAGTTTGAATGAAAACAACGGAATTAGAATGAACAGAACAGAATTTGAATGAAAACAACGGAATTAGAATGTACAGAACAGAGTTTGAATGAAAACAACTGAAGTAGAATGTACAGAACAGAATTTGAATGAAAACAACGGAATTAGAATGTACAGAACAGAGTTTGAATGAAAACAACGGAATTAGATTGTACAGAATAGAATTTGAATGAAAACAATGGAATTTGAATGAAAACAACAGAATTGGAATGTACAGAACAGAGTTTGAATGAAAACAACTGAAGTAGAATGTACAGAACAGAATTTGAATGAAAACAACGGAATTAGAATGTAGAGAACAGAGTTTGAATGAAAACAATGGAATTTGAATCAAAACAGTGGAATTTGAATGAAAACAACAGAATTGGAATGTACAGAACAGAGTTTGAATCAAAACAACGGAATTAAAATGTACAGAACAGAGTTTGAATGAAAACAATGGAATTTGAATGAAAACAACAGAAGTGGAATGTACAGAACAGAGTTTGAATGAAAACAACAGAATTAGAATGTACAGAACAGAGTTTGAATGAAAACAACGGAAATAGAATGTACAGAACAGAGTTTGAATGAAAACAACGGAATTAGATTGTACAGAATAGAATTTGAATCAAAACAATGGAATTTGAATGAAAACAACAGAATTGGAATGTACAGAACAGAGTGTGAATGAAAACAACGGAATTAGAATGTACAGAACAGAATTTGAATCAAAACAGTGGAATGCGAATGAAAACAACGGAATTTGAATGAAAACAACGGAATTAGAATGTACAGAACGGAATTTGAATCAAAACAATGGAATTTTAATGAAAACAACGGAATTGGAATGTACAGAACAGAGTTTGAATCAAAACAACGGAATTAGAATGTACAGAACAGAGTTTGAATGAAAACAATGGAATTTGAATGAAAACAACAGAAGTGGAATGTACAGAACAGAGTTTGAATGAAAACAACAGAATTAGAATGTACAGAACAGAGTTTGAATGAAAACAACGGAAATAGAATGTACAGAACAGAGTTTGAATGAAAACAACGGAATTAGATTGTACAGAATAGAATTTGAATCAAAACAATGGAATTTGAATGAAAACAACAGAATTGGAATGTACAGAACAGAGTTTGAATGAAAACAACTGAAATAGAATGTACAGAACAGAGTTTGAATGAAAACAACGGAATTAGATTGTACAGAAAAGAATTTGAATCAAAACAATGGAATTTGAATGAAAACAACGGAATTTGAATGAAAACAACGGAATTAGAGTGTACAGAACAGAGTTTGAATGAAAACCACTCAAGTAGAATGTACAGAACAGAATTTGAATAAAAACAACTGAAGCAGAATGTACAGAACAGAATTTGAATCAAAACAGTGGAATTTGAATGAAAACAACGGAATTAGAATGAAAAAAACGGAATTAGAATGTACAGAACAGAGTTTGAATGAAAACAATGAAATTTGAATGAAAACAACAGAAGTGGAATGTACAGAACAGAGTTTGAATGAAAACAACAGAATTGGAATGTACAGAACAGAGTTTGAATCAAAACAACGGAAGTAGAATGTACAGAACAGAGTTTGAATGAAAACAATGGAATTTGAATGAAAACAACAGAAGTGGAATGTACAGAACAGAGTTTGAATGAAAACAACGGAATTTGAATGAACAGAACAGAATTTGAATGAAAACAACGGAATTAGAATGTACAGAACAGAGTTTGAATGAAAACAACGGAATTAGAATGTAGAGAACAGAATTTGAATCAAAACAATGGAATTTGAATGAAAACAACAGAATTGGAATGTACAGAACAGAGTTTGAATCAAAACAACGGAATTAGAATGTACAGAACGGAATTTGAATCAAAACAATGGAATTTTAATGAAAACAACGGAATTGGAATGTACAGAACAGAGTTTGAATCAAAACAACGGAATTAGAATGTACAGAACAGAGTTTGAATGAAAACAATGAAATTTGAATGAAAACAACAGAAGTGGAATGTACAGAACAGAGTTTGAATGAAAACAACAGAATTGGAATGTACAGAACAGAGTTTGAATCAAAACAACGGAAGTAGAATGTACAGAACAGAGTTTGAATGAAAACAATGGAATTTGAATGAAAACAACAGAAGTGGAATGTACAGAACAGAGTTTGAATCAAAACAACGGAATTAGAATGTACAGAACAGAGTTTGAATGAAAACAATGGAAGTTTAAAACAAAAAAAAAAAGTAGAAAGAAAACAACGGAATTTGAATGTACAGAACAGAGTTTGAATGAAAACAATGAAATTTGAATGAAAACAACAGAAGTGGAATGTACAGAACAGAGTTTGAATGAAAACAACAGAATTGGAATGTACAGAACAGAATTTGAATCAAAACAATGGAATTTGAATGAAAACAACAGAGTTTGAATGAAAACAACGGAATTAGAATGTACAGAACAGAGTTTGAATGAAAATGACGGAATTAGAATATACAGAACGGAATTTGAATCAAAACAATGGAATTTTAATGAAAACAACGGAATTGGAATGTACAGAACAGAGTTTGAATCAAAACAACGGAATTAGAATGTACAGAACAGAGTTTGAATGAAAACAATGAAATTTGAATGAAAACAACAGAAGTGGAATGTACAGAACAGAGTTTGAATGAAAACAACAGAATTGGAATGTACAGAACAGAGTTTGAATCAAAACAACGGAAGTAGAATGTACAGAACAGAGTTTGAATGAAAACAATGGAATTTGAATGAAAACAACAGAAGTGGAATGTACAGAACAGAGTTTGAATGAAAACAACGGAATTTGAATGAACAGAACAGAATTTGAATGAAAACAACGGAATTAGAATGTACAGAACAGAGTTTGAATGAAAACAACGGAATTAGAATGTAGAGAACAGAATTTGAATCAAAACAATGGAATTTGAATGAAAACAACAGAATTGGAATGTACAGAACAGAGTTTGAATCAAAACAACGGAATTAGAATGTACAGAACGGAATTTGAATCAAAACAATGGAATTTTAATGAAAACAACGGAATTGGAATGTACAGAACAGAGTTTGAATCAAAACAACGGAATTAGAATGTACAGAACAGAGTTTGAATGAAAACAATGAAATTTGAATGAAAACAACAGAAGTGGAATGTACAGAACAGAGTTTGAATGAAAACAACAGAATTGGAATGTACAGAACAGAGTTTGAATCAAAACAACGGAAGTAGAATGTACAGAACAGAGTTTGAATGAAAACAATGGAATATGAATGAAAACAACAGAAGTGGAATGTACAGAACAGAGTTTGAATGAAAACAACGGAATTTGAATGAACAGAACAGAATTTGAATGAAAACAACGGAATTAGAATGTACAGAACAGAGTTTGAATGAAAACAACGGAATTAGAATGTAGAGAACAGAATTTGAATCAAAACAATGGAATTTGAATGAAAACAACAGAATTGGAATGTACAGAACAGAGTTTGAATGAAAACAACGGAATTAGAATGAACAGAACAGAATTTGAATGAAAACAACGGAATTAGAATGTACAGAACAGAGTTTGAATGAAAACAACTGAAGTAGAATGTACAGAACAGAATTTGAATGAAAACAACGGAATTAGAATGTACAGAACAGAGTTTGAATGAAAACAACGGAATTAGATTGTACAGAACAGAATTTGAATGAAAACAACGGAATTAGAATGTAGAGAACAGAGTTTGAATGAAAACAATGGAATTTGAATCAAAACAGTGGAATTTGAATGAAAACAACAGAATTGGAATGTACAGAACAGAGTTTGAATCAAAACAACGGAATTAAAATGTACAGAACAGAGTTTGAATGAAAACAATGGAATTTGAATGAAAACAACAGAAGTGGAATGTACAGAACAGAGTTTGAATGAAAACAACAGAATTAGAATGTACAGAACAGAGTTTGAATGAAAACAACGGAAATAGAATGTACAGAACAGAGTTTGAATGAAAACAACGGAATTAGATTGTACAGAATAGAATTTGAATCAAAACAATGGAATTTGAATGAAAACAACAGAATTGGAATGTACAGAACAGAGTTTGAATGAAAACAACTGAAGTAGAATGTACAGAACAGAATTTGAATGAAAACAACGGAATTAGAATGTAGAGAACAGAGTTTGAATGAAAACAATGGAATTTGAATCAAAACAGTGGAATTTGAATGAAAACAACAGAATTGGAATGTACAGAACAGAGTTTGAATGAAAACAATGGAATTTGAATGAAAACAACAGAAGTGGAATGTACAGAACAGAGTTTGAATGAAAACAACAGAATTAGAATGTACAGAACAGAGTTTGAATGAAAACAACGGAAATAGAATGTACAGAACAGAGTTTGAATGAAAACAACGGAATTAGATTGTACAGAATAGAATTTGAATCAAAACAATGGAATTTGAATGAAAACAACAGAATTGGAATGTACAGAACAGAGTGTGAATGAAAACAACGGAATTAGAATGTACAGAACAGAGTTTGAATAAAAACAACGGAATTAGAATGTACAGAACAGAGTTTGAATGAAAACAATGAAATTTGAATGAAAACAACAGAAGTGGAATGTACAGAACAGAGTTTGAATGAAAACAACAGAATTGGAATGTACAGAACAGAGTTTGAATCAAAACAACGGAATTAGAATGTACAGAACAGAGTTTGAATGAAAACAATGGAATTTGAATGAAAACAACAGAAGTGGAATGTACAGAACAGAGTTTGAATGAAAACAACGGAATTTGAATGAACAGAACAGAATTTGAATGAAAACAACAGAATTAGAATGTACAGAACAGAGTTTGAATGAAAACAACAGAATTAGAATGAACAGAACAGAATTTGAATGAAAACAACAGAATTAGAATGTACAGAACAGAGTTTGAATGAAAACAACTGAAGTAGAATGTACAGAACAGAGTTTGAATGAAAACAACGGAAATAGAATGTACAGAACAGAGTTTGAATGAAAACAACGGAATTAGATTGTACAGAATAGAATTTGAATCAAAACAATGGAATTTGAATGAAAACAACGGAATTTGAATGAAAACAACGGAATTAGAGTGTACAGAACAGAGTTTGAATGAAAACCACTCAAGTAGAATGTACAGAACAGAATTTGAATAAAAACAACTGAAGCAGAATGTACAGAACAGAATTTGAATCAAAACAGTGGAATTTGAATGAAAACAATGGAATTAGAATGAAAAAAACGGAATTGGAATGTACAGAACAGAGTTTGAATGAAAACAAAGGAATTAGAATGAACAGAACAGAATTTGAATGAAAACAACGGAATTAGAATGTACAGAACAGAGTTTGAATGAAAACAACTGAAGTAGAATGTACAGAACAGAATTTGAATGAAAACAACAGAATTAGAATGTACAGAACAGAGTTTGAATGAAAACAACGGAATTAGATTGTACAGAACAGAATTTGAATGAAAACAACGGAATTAGAATGTAGAGAACAGAGTTTGAATGAAAACAATGGAATTTGAATCAAAACAGTGGAATTTGAATGAAAACAACAGAATTGGAATGTACAGAACAGAGTTTGAATCAAAACAACGGAATTAAAATGTACAGAACAGAGTTTGAATGAAAACAATGGAATTTGAATGAAAACAACAGAAGTGGAATGTACAGAACAGAGTTTGAATGAAAACAACAGAATTAGAATGTACAGAACAGAGTTTGAATGAAAACAACGGAAATAGAATGTACAGAACAGAGTTTGAATGAAAACAACGGAATTAGATTGTACAGAATAGAATTTGAATCAAAACAATGGAATTTGAATGAAAACAACAGAATTGGAATGTACAGAACAGAGTTTGAATGAAAACAACTGAAATAGAATGTACAGAACAGAGTTTGAATGAAAACAACGGAATTAGATTGTACAGAAAAGAATTTGAATCAAAACAATGGAATTTGAATGAAAACAACGGAATTTGAATGAAAGCAACGGAATTAGAGTGTACAGAACAGAGTTTGAATGAAAACCACTCAAGTAAAATGTACAGAACAGAATTTGAATAAAAACAACTGAAGCAGAATGTACAGAACAGAATTTGAATCAAAACAGTGGAATTTGAATGAAAACAACGGAATTAGAATGAAAAAAACGGAATTAGAATGTACAGAACAGAGTTTGAATGAAAACAATGAAATTTGAATGAAAACAACAGAAGTGGAATGTACAGAACAGAGTTTGAATGAAAACAACAGAATTGGAATGTACAGAACAGAGTTTGAATCAAAACAACGGAAGTAGAATGTACAGAACAGAGTTTGAATGAAAACAATGGAATTTGAATGAAAACAACAGAAGTGGAATGTACAGAACAGAGTTTGAATGAAAACAACGGAATTTGAATGAACAGAACAGAATTTGAATGAAAACAACGGAATTAGAATGTACAGAACAGAGTTTGAATGAAAACAACGGAATTAGAATGTAGAGAACAGAATTTGAATCAAAACAATGGAATTTGAATGAAAACAACAGAATTGGAATGTACAGAACAGAGTTTGAATCAAAACAACGGAATTAGAATGTACAGAACGGAATTTGAATCAAAACAATGGAATTTTAATGAAAACAACGGAATTGGAATGTACAGAACAGAGTTTGAATCAAAACAACGGAATTAGAATGTACAGAACAGAGTTTGAATGAAAACAATGAAATTTGAATGAAAACAACAGAAGTGGAATGTACAGAACAGAGTTTGAATGAAAACAACAGAATTGGAATGTACAGAACAGAGTTTGAATCAAAACAACGGAAGTAGAATGTACAGAACAGAGTTTGAATGAAAACAATGGAATATGAATGAAAACAACAGAAGTGGAATGTACAGAACAGAGTTTGAATGAAAACAACGGAATTTGAATGAACAGAACAGAATTTGAATGAAAACAACGGAATTAGAATGTACAGAACAGAGTTTGAATGAAAACAACGGAATTAGAATGTAGAGAACAGAATTTGAATCAAAACAATGGAATTTGAATGAAAACAACAGAATTGGAATGTACAGAACAGAGTTTGAATGAAAACAACGGAATTAGAATGAACAGAACAGAATTTGAATGAAAACAACGGAATTAGAATGTACAGAACAGAGTTTGAATGAAAACAACTGAAGTAGAATGTACAGAACAGAATTTGAATGAAAACAACGGAATTAGAATGTACAGAACAGAGTTTGAATGAAAACAACGGAATTAGATTGTACAGAACAGAATTTGAATGAAAACAACGGAATTAGAATGTAGAGAACAGAGTTTGAATGAAAACAATGGAATTTGAATCAAAACAGTGGAATTTGAATGAAAACAACAGAATTGGAATGTACAGAACAGAGTTTGAATCAAAACAACGGAATTAAAATGTACAGAACAGAGTTTGAATGAAAACAATGGAATTTGAATGAAAACAACAGAAGTGGAATGTACAGAACAGAGTTTGAATGAAAACAACAGAATTAGAATGTACAGAACAGAGTTTGAATGAAAACAACGGAAATAGAATGTACAGAACAGAGTTTGAATGAAAACAACGGAATTAGATTGTACAGAATAGAATTTGAATCAAAACAATGGAATTTGAATGAAAACAACAGAATTGGAATGTACAGAACAGAGTTTGAATGAAAACAACTGAAGTAGAATGTACAGAACAGAGTTTGAATCAAAACAACGGAATTAGAATGTACAGAACAGAGTTTGAATGAAAACAATGGAATTTGAATCAAAACAGTGGAATTTGAATGAAAACAACAGAATTGGAATGTACAGAACAGAGTTTGAATCAAAACAACGGAATTAAAATGTACAGAACAGAGTTTGAATGAAAACAATGGAATTTGAATGAAAACAACAGAAGTGGAATGTACAGAACAGAGTTTGAATGAAAACAACAGAATTAGAATGTACAGAACAGAGTTTGAATGAAAACAACGGAAATAGAATGTACAGAACAGAGTTTGAATGAAAACAACGGAATTAGATTGTACAGAATAGAATTTGAATCAAAACAATGGAATTTGAATGAAAACAACAGAATTGGAATGTACAGAACAGAGTGTGAATGAAAACAACGGAATTAGAATGTACAGAACAGAGTTTGAATGAAAACAACGGAATTAGAATGTACAGAACGGAATTTGAATCAAAACAATGGAATTTTAATGAAAACAACGGAATTGGAATGTACAGAACAGAGTTTGAATAAAAACAACGGAATTAGAATGTACAGAACAGAGTTTGAATGAAAACAATGAAATTTGAATGAAAACAACAGAAGTGGAATGTACAGAACAGAGTTTGAATGAAAACAACAGAATTGGAATGTACAGAACAGAGTTTGAATCAAAACAACGGAATTAGAATGTACAGAACAGAGTTTGAATGAAAACAATGGAATTTGAATGAAAACAACATAAGTGGAATGTACAGAACAGAGTTTGAATGAAAACAACGGAATTTGAATGAACAGAACAGAATTTGAATGAAAACAACAGAATTAGAATGTACAGAACAGAGTTTGAATGAAAACAACAGAATTAGAATGAACAGAACAGAATTTGAATGAAAACAACAGAATTAGAATGTACAGAACAGAGTTTGAATGAAAACAACTGAAGTAGAATGTACAGAACAGAGTTTGAATGAAAACAACGGAAATAGAATGTACAGAACAGAGTTTGAATGAAAACAACGGAATTAGATTGTACAGAATAGAATTTGAATCAAAACAATGGAATTTGAATGAAAACAACGGAATTTGAATGAAAACAACGGAATTAGAGTGTACAGAACAGAGTTTGAATGAAAACCACTCAAGTAGAATGTACAGAACAGAATTTGAATAAAAACAACTGAAGCAGAATGTACAGAACAGAATTTGAATCAAAACAGTGGAATTTGAATGAAAACAACGGAATTAGAATGAAAAAAACGGAATTAGAATGTACAGAACAGAGTTTGAATGAAAACAATGGAATTAGAACGTAGAGAACAGAGTTTGAATGAAAACAACAGAATTAGAATGTACAGAACCGAGTTTGAATGAAAACAACGGAATTAGAATGTACAGAACAGAGTTTGAATGAAAACAATGAAATTTGAATGAAAACAACAGAAGTGGAATGTACAGAACAGAGTTTGAATAAAAACAACGGAATTAGAATGTACAGAACAGAGTTTGAATGAAAACAATGAAATTTGAATGAAAACAACAGAATTGGAATGTACAGAACAGAGTTTGAATGAAAACAACAGAATTGGAATGTACAGAACAGAGTTTGAATCAAAACAACGGAAGTAGAATGTACAGAACAGAGTTTGAATGAAAACAATGGAATTTGAATGAAAACAACAGAAGTGGAATGTACAGAACAGAGTTTGAATGAAAACAACGGAATTTGAATGAACAGAACAGAATTTGAATGAAAACAACGGAATTAGAATGTACAGAACAGAGTTTGAATGAAAACAACGGAATTAGAATGTAGAGAACAGAATTTGAATCAAAACAATGGAATTTGAATGAAAACAACAGAATTGGAATGTACAGAACAGAGTTTGAATCAAAACAACGGAATTAGAATGTACAGAACAGAGTTTGAATGAAAACAATGGAAGTTTAAGTGTTTGCCGCTCATATTCCTGGACACGTGGGAGAACATATCCAGGGAGATTTCCTCGGGGGTTTGTTTTTTCCCATTCTGTCTCTCCTGCACCCTGACTAATCAGCACTTGGTATTTAAAGACTCGCTGCCCTCCACCAGATCATTGTCACCATCATGATGTTCCCTGCTTGAAGCCTGTGTGGTCATTCCTAGATCACTAACCTGCATTTCTCAGAGGAGTTTGGAGAGCACTGCTGAAGAGCACTACTGAAGAAAAATAGGCGGCTATTTATCTTGAACCAAGCTTCGGAGTCAGAGTTTCAGCAGAAGTCCTGCAGGACATGTGGCTATCCTGAAGATAAACTATTCCTCCATCCAATAACATAATGAAGCAGTTTGCATAAACTGGCATTAGGTTCAGTCAACAGTAGGTCTATGTGTTTAGGTGAGAAGAGGATATAGAGATGACTGCTAGATGCCAGGCTTTTATCAGTGTGTGACTTTGTTGGTATTACATCTTGACCTTCTCCACATTTGTGTGATGTATAACCAGGTATTACATACGATCTCTGGTCGTCAGGTATTTGTGTGACCTTCACCATTATTAACTATGATTAATCAGTGTGTCATCATAGCAAGCAGAGCTGTGAGTTTATGTGTAATGTACATGGCCCTCTTCATTTGATTTGCATATTCTGTATGTTGTCCCCCATACCCTGATTACTGAACTATCAAAAAGTCAGATTAAAGTGTCACTACCCCAGCGGCGCAACATTTATTATTAAATTATTTATTATTAAACTGAAGATAACTTCCTTATCTATCTTGCGTTTTCTTATATATATTTGAAATATATACATATATAGAGTTACTCGCACCTTTTTTTTTCTTTTCTTTTTTTTTGGCAGGGTTGGGGGTATCCAGGTCTGAACCACCTGACTTTCCACTTTATGGACTGAGTCTTACTAAAAGAAAAATGTAGGTTGACTATACACATGTGGCAAGATTTGTCAGAGGTAGCAAAGGAATAGTTTCAGTACTGTGTGCAGAACTGTACACATATTGTTGAAACAGGGGAGTTTGGTGTGAAACACGCTGTCTGTTCTGAAAGCAGAGCATATGTGCGTGTTTGGGCTTTTGTGTGCGCCGTAGCTGTGCGCTCTACTTTCTGAGAGCACAGGGCGGAGGGAGCGAAGCGGAGCGGGGTGTAATTAGGCCACGATTTGAACTCTCTTAGTTCCTCCCTGAGAGGGGGCACATGGTCATGCCAACTATTATAAATCGAGCTGGGTTGTATACTGTATGTGTTCACGTGGGTGTAGTAGTGTGTGCCTCAGTAATTTCTGTATGTGTATGCATAAAAGATATAGAAGGAAGAAAAGAGATAGCTTCTGATTGGTTTAAAGTATGTTAAATATAGCTTCAGGAGGGCAACCTAATTTGTCACTGGTTTAATTTGGTTGGCTTTTTAATATACTGTAAATTCAACCCAGAACTGATGTGTGATGTTAAACTACACCCTCACAGCTTTTTTTTTTTTTTTTTTAAAGACTTCTTTAAACCAAATGGCAATGTCACGAGTCAGTAAAGCCCCAAAATATTAATAATACTGTGTCCATACGAATGTTTCCTCACCCGTCATCCTACCAGTGTGGTACAGATGAGGTATGTGTTTTGTCATATTTCAAAGATGCATTATTATATAAATGCTTTTTGTGATTTTATCAATCAATTTGTACTTTACGACTTCATTATGTCCTGTTTCAGTTTTTATCAATGCTTTTAAAAAATATGAATGTATTGGCATCCTGGGGACCACCGGCAAAAACTTTAATTTGCATGTGCTCAGTTTTAATATTAAGAAGTATTGAATAACTCTAACTGTATTTGCCATGGATTTTATTTCAAAATATCATATGCATGGAAACATTATGAACAAGCTGAGATGTGTCACATATCATGTA
Source organism: Aulonocara stuartgranti (assembly GCF_965226115.1). Lineage (NCBI taxonomy): Eukaryota > Metazoa > Chordata > Actinopteri > Cichliformes > Cichlidae > Aulonocara > Aulonocara stuartgranti. The sequence continues at coordinate 14,006,921 of NC_138939.1, read as the reverse complement.
TCACGATATATTTTTAACAAGCAATTTCAGGTCTACAGACATTTATGTGCTAATAGGTAATGTAAACTAAATAATACTTCTGGACTTCCTTAATGTTTGTTTATTTTTGGTTTTTGTGAAGACAAAATACTGTATAATGTTGTTGTTTAACATGTGTAAATGCTCTGTATTTAGTATTCTCAGCCATTCCAGCCATGCATTTACTTTTCTTCTAATATTACCTCCATAACCATGTTACCTGAAGGAGCATGTTACACACCTTCCCTTGTGTTTGCGTCCTCTTTTCTGCTCCACTCTCTCATTTCTCTTTCTCAGGTTGATGTAATTAATGATTGACCTGCACCTATTTAAATGAGGCTCTTTCTCCAGACCAAGAACCTCTTCAGCATCCAGTGATACCTGCTTCTCTGTGGGGATGTGTTTTCTTTCCTTTTTTCCTTTTCCTTTTCCGTTGTTTTTTTTGTTTTTGGTTGTTTGTTTTTTTATTTTTTTTTATTAGTTTAGGTTTAGGAGGGAAGTTTGAATTCCTACGGCCGACTCCGTGGCGGTCTCAGAACCTTTAGTTTATATTGCTTTCTGTTCAAATGAAATAATTCTTATTGTGGAATTCTAGGTGGTAGATGTATGTCACTAAGTCATAAGATGAGATGAAGTCTGGATGGAGATATGGTTATACTATATTTGAGTGCTAACAGGTGACATTTTCACACACATTAGTTAGTGGTTCACTGGTTGTTCATAAAGTTTACATGAATTAATATTTTTTCATGGCACAGTGGTTTGCATGTTCTCCCCGTGTTTGCGTGGGTTCCCTCCGGGTACTCCGGCTTCCTCCCACCGTCCAAAGACATGCAGCTTGTGGAAACTTTTCCAGCCAATGTACTTCAACATTTATTCTGTGTTTATGTACAATTTTATTGCATTTTTTTTTTTTTTGCTACATCACATTTTTTCCAAAACACTTCTCCTACTGTGGCTAAATATTACTCTATCAACAGATTTTTCTTTTCTTTTCCATCTTGTAGCATCAGTATAATTCCATGTTATCTTGCCTATAGAAATACTCTGCAGTGGTTGATGTGTTAGTGTTAAGCAGGAGGATTAGTTGATGATCCAGTGACAGGAGGAGTAGAAGTACTTAGAAGTAGCAGAGTAGAAGTAGTGTCCGCATCGACAACAGGCTGAAATGAAAGACTAACATAGAGGATCCTAACTATGAGAGAAGGGAAGAAGAAACGTTTTGTCACTCATTCAAGTGATTTATATAAAGTGACTGAAGAAGTGACGAAATGTTTCTCCCACTGAACACGCTACATCCAGATGAACAGAATCAACCTTTTGGGATTACTGAAAAAAATGTTATCCATCATGTGTAATCCTGATCACCACCACTTACTAGGCAGACTACTTGGTTTAACCAACAGAATAAAGCATTAGTATTGTTTCTATGGTTACTTGGAGTATCATATTGTAAAGTGGTCATTTGACAAGATGAAGCTTTTAACCAAGTAAAAGCTGCATTCATTTGGTTTCATAATTAGTTGTTGTGAAAAGAAAATCTGACACCTTTTTTATAAATTATTTTTCAGGCTCCAACTTGATGATAGCCCACTTTGGGGTCACTGATCAATTAAAGTCATTTTGTAACCTCCCCCGAACACACACGCACAAACACACTCAACCCATTAATGTATGGACGGCTAATTAAGACTCAAAAAAGCGAGGGAGTCACTTCTTTTTGATTGATAGCACCCACTGTCTTCCCTTCCTGCTATTTTGCATTTTAATGTTCATTAATAAACTTTTATTGTTTTGTTAATTATAATATCAACCTCCCCTGTTGAGATAATAACTGAACAGAGCAATTTGTTCAGAAGGATTTTCTGCTACATGAAGAAAGACGACAGATGAACTGCTTGGACAAAGAGAAGAAACTAGATGGAAAGACAGAACACCAAAGAGGCAGAAAATAAATAATAGAAAGTGGAGGGTTGTTAGAATTTAAAATGGGCCCCTTTTTCATACTCAAACAATACGATGCATTTCATGATTGGAGTATAATTGAGTTTTTAATAGCAGTTCCTTTTAAAGCAGCAAGTGTCTGATTTAAATCTATAACCTCTTGTTTGCCTTTTTGCAGTAGCTTTGTGTGAGGAACTGCAAAGCAAAAGGCCCACAAACCTTTTGTAAAACAGTTGTGATACAATTTCACAACTTTCTCATTTAACAGTAGTCTTAGAATCAGAATCAGAATACTTTATTGATCCCTGGGGGAAATTATTTTTTGTTACAGTGCTCCATTTTAAACCAACATTAAGACAAGACAGACAATACGCTAACTAAGAATAGTACAATAAAAGGTAATGTTGATTTGAGAGCAACTGTGTATTCAGTATTTTTTACAGTGTGTACATTTGTCCATGGGGGGGGGGAAGCAAAAGCAAAAGAACCGTTTGCTAAATATTTTCATGCTTAAATACATCTGCTTGTTTAGGTGCGTGAGTGTGTGTGTGCTCATTTAAATCAGAGTGCGCATGTGCACTGTGGGCCTAAAGGTGCTAGGCCAGGGACGTGCATGATGGATCGTGGAGGCCAGTTGATAGCGCCATTACTCACTGACACACACACACATTTAAAACTCGCACACATACAGTGCACACCTGCCTGACACCTGTACCCCGTGGGGGTCTGCCTGCTCCTGAGGCCATTGCCCTAGAGACGAGCAAAGCCCAAAATTATTCTGCATGCCAGCAAATGCATGTAAAGTTTAAAAAGGAAAGAACTTCAAAACTTTGTAGGACATGCCCAAACATTTCCTCTCTTCTCATTTAATAAATAAAGATATGCTGTTATACAGTGATAGTGATGGCATTCGTTGTAAGATCCACTGACTTTATTTCATCTTGACAAAGAAAGTATGCATATTCAGAATATTAGAGCTCACTCATAAGCAATTATTATTTACAAGAAACTGTAAAATTAGCTGACTGTCTCACATGTCTAAAATGTAAGCATCAGCAAATACAAATAACAGCCCTCTACCATAGTGACTGTACTTTCATATATTTGGTACCAGTGCATAGTGGGTGAACATTTCAGACTATGCATTAAATAGACTGTGAAAAATTGTTTCGGCTTTAAGCTTGAATTTCAGTCTTGACATGTTTTTACAGCATTAAAATGTAGTAAAGGATCCTTATAACTTTTTAAACCACTCATGCAGCACACCTCTGAAAAAGCTGCAGAGCTTTAAAGCATGTGCTGAAGTGTGAAGTGCTGCCGTAAACTTGAATGCGTATCCTATGTATTTAGGTTTAGCAAACTTTACAGTGGTTGAGCAGAGGAAAGATAGTAATTCTCCTGTGTTGACTTACATTATGAGAAGAAAGAAAAGCTCAAAAGAATAAATAACTCTGCAAATTGAGGTTCAGTGGCCAATTAGCATTAAATGGGGCACTTAATTGGCATCGAGAGCGGTGAGAAAACACTCATATCTCACTTCATCTTCATTAGCAAAACTGATGTGATTTGTGTGTGTGTGTGTGTGTGTGTGTGTGTGTGTGTGTGTGTGTGTGTGTGTGTGTGTACACTTCAAAAGGAACAGTAACCAGCCGACAATGATAAAAAAAAAACAATATTACGAGGTCAAATGCATATGACCCAGTGATTTTGAATCACTCTTTTTTTTCAGCATATGACTAACAACAGTAATACAACTACATTGCATTGGTTTGCAATGCTTTTAGTCTTCATGCTGATTTTCCATTGGCTAAAGAAAAATAAGATCAGTAGTTTTAAATTTATGTAGTATGTGCAACTGACCATAACTTGTGAATAAATTCAGTGTATAACATATGTGACATAAGTGGTTGGATAAGGTATGCGTCAGTTTCACATACTGAATACTCCACCGCAAAAGTAAAATGCAGAATAGACTTTATGTAAAAGTCATTTTTTTCTGATATCAATCATTCCACACTGTGACAAACTACATGTAAAGACAGGCCCAAAGCTTTATGGTGAGTTGTTTAACTCTATATGGAGATTTATTGCTTCCTGTTGTTGTATATATATTGAAGGGGGGTGGGGGGGTGGGGGGTGGGGGGGGTCCATTAGTATTTAGTTACATTACTAATATCACGTGTGCATCTTGGAAAGCCAGTCAGAACTTTTGAGGCAGATAAACACTCTGAAGTGGACAGACAGAAAGGGTACTATTCTGGTACACATACAGGTAGCTAATGTTATATATAAGGACTCACAGGGACTTGCTAGAGCACACAGCATAGCACCTGGGGACACTGCAGCCATATGTTTAAGCTTTGTCTCGTCCTACAAAACTCAGTCTGCCCTTCACGTGATTTGTCAAAGGGCCGTGCACAGTGACAGGTACAGGGTACAGGAGGACCTGAGATACTGAAACACACAAACCAAAGGAGAGAGGTGGATGGAGGGAGAACAGCCAGAAGAGGGAAGGGTGAGTGGTTGAGGAAGGTGAGGAGAAACTAGAGGCTCAAGATGCATGGAGAACATGAGTGTTGGTAGCCAGAAAGACTAAATCTGAGAGCTGAAGTGTTGTAGGGAACAAAACGGGTGTGTCGAGGGGGTGTTTGAAGGAATTTAGGACACAAGTAAGCATATAAGGGGGGGAAAAGGAAAGGAAGGATTGAGAGAAACATGCAGGGTGAACACAGGAGGACCACAGAGAGTTTAGAGATGAGGTGCGGGGGGGGGGGGTAGGTTAAGAAGAGGAGTGCCTTAGGGCTCCTTTTCCTTTCATTCTCTCTGCTCCCTCTCTCCCTCCACCCACTCTTGTCCTGTCTTTTAGTCCCCCTCTACCTCCCACCAACCCACACCTCAGTCACCCCCACCTCCCCCACTATGTCTCTGTCCTTCTGTGCAGGGGGTTGAGGCGCTGAACAGATTATAGCGTAATTAAGGCGCTAAAGCAGCACATTATCCACCTGGTGGCTTATCCGGGGTGGCTAGCACTAGGGCTAGGCTAATCAGCCTATCTGTGTGTATTTGAAGGTGTGCATGTGTGTTCCTGTTTATGTGCTGTATGTATGTGCAGCCAACACACTTTGCATGTCTGTGAATGTGTATTTGACGTTTATGCATGTGCGTATGTACAGCCAGTAACATCGGGGCCCATCTCACATGATTAAGACCTCTTATAGGGATGTGTTAAAAGCATTAGGTAAGGACAGGAGTGTAATTCGTCATGTGTAAAGGGTAGAAATTGAATCAGGGATTAGGTGCCACATACTCAACTAATGTCTATGTCTTTCTCTCTGCTTCTGTTTTTCTCGTCGTCTCTCTTCATTGATCGTTTTATACTCTCTTATTCTCCATTTCCTTCTAATTTCTGCTTTTCAATCTCTCATATCCGCCTCTGTCTCTCAACACTCTGGCGTTGTCTCTGAGGATAAATATAGACAACACATCTCCCCACACACTTTTCTGCTCCCGTCTCTGTCATCTAAGTGGTTAAATTGAAAATAATTGTGCAGACAGACCCCCAGAATGCAATCAAAGACCACGACAATGTACTTGAAAGAGAAGCTGATATTATTAGGTTGAAGAGAGTACTAAGTGTATAGTGAAATACCTCAGAGAGTAATTTTATACCTTCGGACTTTATTAAAGCTAATAGGTTTATATATACCTCCCCGAGGCTGGTCAATTCATTAGTTTTAACCGTTAGGAACTATCATGCAAAAACCAAAGTCAGTGCACTTGGACAGACAGGAAGAGCGAGAAAGAGTGTGTCCCTCCCTTGCCCTATTGTATTCTTGAGACATGTCATTTATGGCATTGTTTATGGGAACATTGAATTTAGAAACATGGAAATCTAAGCAAAACTGGCATTTGTGGTGAAACACGTTATGTGTTTTATTTAAGACAATAATTAAAAGACACTTGATAGAAATAAATGTAACATAAAAATAATGGTGGGCAATTTAAAGAAAAAATAGTATAATGTCTTCTTTATTATTATTTGTAATTTTCTTTTTTCTTTTAAATGTATATATCAGCATTTAAAGTAGTTACGTTGATAGATACTAATAATAATTTCAGTATATTTTCAATATTAACAGTTTAGCATTAAATGTGGTTTTAAAAACGTACGCTTATGAATTGTTTTTGCGAGTTCTGTCACGACTCATTTGACAAACTCCTCATGCAGTGACGAAAATCCAATCAGGAAACTTGAAAGAAAAAACAAGGCTGACTCGCAACGCTGGTGTGTCTTTGGCAAGGACGCTGTCTTTATTTTCATACACTGCTGAGTGGGACATGCGGAACAGTGAAATGGTGAGCGCTAAAGAGGCACTAGTGTGTGTGTGTGTGCGTGTGTGTGTGCGTGCGTGCGTGTCCTTATATGTGAGAGACACCTTGAGGGTGTATAAAGGTGATGATGGCTAAGTCAAAGCCTGTCTGAACTATAAAAAAACGATGAAACAAATTACAGCACATTTTTGTTGGCATGTCTAAATCGAATGCTTTATTAATAAATGACATCAACACCTTTGTGACCTTTTCATTGCACTCCAAAAAGCCATCACACTTTGTTGAATATAAAGTGTGTATGTTTAGGGAAAACACTGTTTAGGAAAAATGATTAAAGCTAAATTGATAGCATATGCAGTATACTGGACGCTGAGTGGTTCCCATACATGTCAGTATATAGTTACCCTTTCTCTCTGACCTCCCCTGTGGCTGCAAATAAAAGAAGTAACACTACAAGAGAGATTAAAATGCAAAAGTTCCCCGATTCCTTTAAAAGGTACACGTCTGTTTGGTCAACGCACACAACATCACAAAATTAAATGCTGTTATCCACATCATATAAAGTCTAAGAAATATATTAAAAACAATCTGGATGGTCTAAAGAAAAGCTGGAATATTGTCCCGTGTTTAATCAACAGCTTATGAAAAGCTGCGATAGAAAACAAGAGTTTGACTTTTACCTCTCTCCCTATCTGAAACCTCATCTGGGTTACAGCAACACTATATCTTAGAAAAGTTCAATTAAATAATGATAGAAAGCATCAATACAGAGGGCCTGAGTCACTGTCAAGGACACCTTTTTTATATTCAGAGCAGGAGCCAACATATGTAAACGTGCATCTGCAGTTTCTGTTAAATCACAGCATATGGCCCAAAAATCTTCTGCAATATTTAATCAGTGACTAAATGCTGAAAAGGCAAAATATGTGACATTGATCATTTCCAGGATATTTTATTGAAACCAAATTCTGAAGAATATTTTAAAAGTCAGTTTGATTTAGAGTTAGCATTTAATTTTGTTTTTTCCCTGCGATTTGCACATGGATAGTCAGCCTGACATCTGAGCCTTCAAATCATTTGAAGAAAAATGCAAGGTAAAGCACTACTACTAATAATAGTAGTAATAATAATTGTTTAAACAACAAACCAACAAACAAAATAGAGGATTAAAAAATAAAAAATCTAAAAACTAGGCAAACTTATTTTAAATTTACTTGAATATATTTTTACTATTTTAAATTGATTTATTAAATACTTCTCCAGTTAATAATAATAATATGGATTTGACCTTAAAAAAATCTGCTGTCTGCTTTCTCTTTTTGTCACTTTGTTGTAAATCACCACTTTTCACTTGGCTATACATACACGCTTTTGCGACGCGCAGTGAAGACCGCAGCACTGAATGTGTCTTTTGGTCACATCTGTCTTTCTATTTTTAGACTGGAATCCCTGTCAGATTAATGTCATTCCCAGTAACACCGAATAAACAGATTTTACCCTGAAACGCCTTCATGCAAAAGGTGGATGGAAACAATATGACATATGTGTCACTCAGTGGCTCTTAGATTGAGGCAGGAATTATTCAAGCTCTTATCCACAAGGTGCACGTTATTATAAAGAGGAACTAGCTTAAGATATGTAATTTTTTTGCAGGTGATCTGGAAAAAAAATGCACTTACTGCTCGTGTCTCAACTCGACAAAGAATCAAAACGCTCTATGTCTGTGTTTGTTGCTGCTTAGATTCTGTAATTACAGTGTAATTACTGTGTAACTGTATGTAACAAAATGTGGCAGCTGCTTAACCACTGGGTCAGTTATTCACCTGACCTTGAATAAATGATTCTCTTCACATAGATGTGATGATAATATAACAAATATGCACAGTCTATTCTGTATGTCTTCCTTACTGCGACATATCACTAACCATTTTATTTCACTCTATTTTATTACACTCTGCTCACCGAGAGGAAAAAATCCCATTATGTTGTTGTTTAAATAAAATATTTTTTTCTTATTGTTTGAGAAATAACAACTTCTGCTAGAACGGTAAAACAAAACCCTAATTGTAATTACAATTACATTTACCCTCAATTATAATTTACATGTGTGATGGAATGTATGTTTCTTCTTTTTTTTTCCTGTTATGCTTTTATTTGTAAGCCCGTTTTCTGTCATTTAAGATGTAAACCTGTTCAAGCATTAAATAATCAGCTTTTTTCATTTTCTTAATAGAAGTTTAGGCACGAAACAATAGTTTTCATAACTAATTGAACCCAGAGGAGTTTCCAGTCCAGGTATGCAGGCGATTCTGTGAATTATGTGAGAGGATGCAGTTATCAGAAGGAAATGTCATCCTGGCCCTGTCTCTCTCAGTAATCTAGTGTGCTCTTTTTTGTTTATAACTTCACTTTATGCGTGGTTGTTCTGTAGCTATTCTGGTGCTGAATGTGCTGGATGACTCTGTCTGCGGGCTCAAAGACAAAGAAGGACGGTCATTAGACTATTCTGTAACATCAGGTACTGTACACTTCTCTCTTTCTACTCCCTCCTTCTTCTTCTTTTTATAACACACACACCCAGATACATACACGCTTTCCATCTTTCTTGTTCTATTTTCCCTTTTCTCCAGCTCTCCCTCTCTCTCCCTCACACACACGCGCACACACACTCTTATTCTGCGCTATGGTCCACATTCCACCACAGTTCTGTATCATTTCCTGGTGCAGAGCTCCATCTACAGGTCCAACACTGTACACCTCAGCTGCTGCGCAAGTCTCAGTCACCAGTTTTTTAGAGACAAACATTTTTTTAGACTCAGCAACATGCTCGAGAGGACTATCCGCTGAGAAATGACAGCCAGCATTTATTAATATTTTTAAAATGAATACAATAAAAGGCCATTTTTCTTCAGAGAATTATAGGCAGAGATCCAACCACTATTCATAAATGGGGACTGTGTAGAAAGGGTGGCGAGCTTCCGCTTCCTGGGAGTCAATATAGAGGAGAACCTTTCCTGGAGTGTGAACACCTCCGAGCTGCTGAAAAAGGCCCAACAGAGACTGTACTTCCTGAGAATTCTCAGGAGGAATAACGTCACACAGAGACTGCTGGTGTCCTTCTACAGAGCCACCATTGAGAGTGTTCTAACTTACTGCATATGCATCTGGTACACTAGCTGCACAGGGGCTCAGAGGAAAGCACTCCAAGGGATCATTAACACCGCCCAAAAGATCACTGGCTGCCCTCTCCCCACACTGGAAGTTCTACACAACGCCCACTGTTTTAAAAAGGCCCAAAACATCATAAAAGACACCTCACATCCTGGCCACTCCCTGTTCGAACTGTTGCCCTCAGGCAGACGGTACAGGGCAATCAGAGCAAGGACTAATAGACTCAAACACAGCTGTTATCCAACTGCAATAACACATCTGAATACTACAAAAAAATGTCCATCACGCCACTCTTGTGTTAATCTATGCACGGTCTGAAGCATGTGTGTGGGAATGTATGTGAATGTTTTACTGTTATATCTTATTAGTATTTTAAGTATTCTATCTATTTTATTTATTGAATTTTATTGTTTTATTTATATTTTGATATTGCTAGGGATGATGCAATGATCGGGGACCATTCTTAATTTCGTTGTTCTCATGACAATGACAATAAAGTTTCTGATTCTGATTCTGATTCTGATACTCAAATAGTCAAATAGTCAGTCAGTCCCAGGTTGGGTTGCTAGGAGAAGAAAATACTGAAAGTGTTTTTTATGAGGTGTTGGTAAAGTAGTGGTACATTAAGTACATGTGAAAGTGATAAAATTGTATTTATTTTAAAGTTGCTCAGCTGTATTATGACAAAAATTCAGATAAAACTTTTTAATTTTTACTAAATGCACTGAAATGTATGTCCATGCAGATCTGTGCCTGCAAATGTGTGCACAGTAGGTGGGTAATGTGTCAGACTAAAGTGCAATTGTTTTGGCTTTTGTCTCCTGTTTTGCAAGCTCTTACAATAGCCTGTTATATTTGCGAAAGTGATGAATGAGTTTGCCCATTCCATTCTTCATTGTGTGTGTGCGTGACTGTGTGTATGTGTGTGTGCGAGAGAGAGAAAGAGAGAGAAAGCATACATGTGTGTTCCAGCATTTTCAAAGTCATTGTTTCCCTAGAGAGAGGTCAGTGTGCTGGTCAAAGCTTTCTGCTGCCACACTCACCTCCCAACCACTGACCAAAGAGGGAGCGAGGGAGATCTGCTCACTTTTACCTGCAATGTAGGAAAATTGTGACCACTTTTTTTCTCATTGGTGTTCTAAATTCTATTTAGAACTATGATTGGGGGGAAAAAAGATCAGTAATAAATAAAGGTTTAAAAATACAAGGTATTCTTCCACTAGACTGGTCGATAACTAAATAAAAACTAGAAAAGTCAGATCAACTGAAGTTGAGGAATAAATCTGATCCTAAGTTTTAAATGAGGCGTTATGGTCACAATTTCAAGCTTGCTATTATAAATTTAAGAGAAATGTAGTTTGGAATAAAAGAAAATACCACAGGACCTGCCATCTCTACACACACACACACACACACACACACACACACACACATACACACCATTATTAAACAGTCCATTGTGGGGTTTGAGTGTGTCCCCTCTCTCCCTCCTTCGCTCACTGCCCCTAGAACAATTTCAATCTTAATAGCTTTTACTATGTATTTGAAGCACTGGAGACACAGAAAGAAAGGGCAACCCACGCGCACAGAGTGAGGGAGAGAGAGCGAGTCCCCCGCACCCCCTGTGTTGAAAATAGAGCCATCAAAAATGAAGGCCAGCCCAATAGAGCCCACAGACAGACAGACAGACCCCAGGAGCATCTTGTAATTATCCCTATGGACGAGTTGCCTCTAGCTGGGCTCAGCTACCCACCCCAGAACCCTCCCCCCTCCTCTATCATCCGTCCATCCTGCTGCTAACCCCTCCACTGCTAATTTCATCCCAGGGATTAGCCCCTGCTTGCTTGTCTATCTTGTAATATTTCTGGAGGGTGAAATGGTGAAATATCGCCTTCTTCTAATTATAATAGGACTTACTGGGCTGGGGCGGGGCATGCTTATGACTCCCTCCCTCATCCCTCCTCTCTCTACTGCTATTCAGAGATTGGGGGTATAAAAAAAATGAGATAAGGGGAGCGAGAGAAAGAACACCCCAGAAAGTGCTGCTGCTGCAGCACAAGCTCTACCGGGAAGTGACCGCAGAGAAGGAGTGAAGGTGAAAGTGAAGGCAGTGCGCGGCGGCGCGACGCTCTGGTAGTACCTGCAGGGCAATGCAAGCTGTTTTCTTTATGCATAAAGGACAAGGAGGGAGGGAGAGAGGAGGTGAGGGAGTGAGAAGAGACTGACAGAAGTGCCACACACTGCATAGCCACCACCCAGTCTTTTGTCTACATATCGAATGATGATCTGCAATGCATGTCTGTCTCTCCCTGCCTCACTTCTGTCATAGCTAGTTTTAACTGGTCATTCAATATGTTTGTCTGAAATTTGCTAGAGTCTGCAAATACAGCCTGTCCAGAATTCTAACGCTTTGTTAAAGGGCCTTCACCAGGTAGTGAATTAGAAAATCATTACACTTACTGCACTACATTCCAAGAAATGAAAAAAAAAAACCCCAAACATAAATACATATTAAAGAAAAAAATAAAAAGAATGTATTAAATTTTCAAAAAAGGAATTTTAGCATTACTTGTGTACAGATGTGTTCTATTTACATCTCGGTTTCTTACTTGGATTTCATGTATTTGATCTTTTTTGCTTTTTGTTGAGTATGCAGAAATGCCACAGGTACTTGTCACAGGTTTTGTTTTTGTGTGTCTTACTGTGTTGATACACGGAGACACAGGCAGAGAGACAGCAAGCAAACTCCACACAAAAACATGAGAATATGCGCACTTCACATAAGCAGGAGCCAGCTGGCTGGTGAATTTGAACCCAGGACCTTCTTCCTATGAGGCAACAGCGCCAAACACTGCACCGTAATGTAGCCCTTACTGTGGAGGTGTGAGGAAAATGATCAGCAGCCAGTTTCAACTTTGTTTCCCAGGATGGCAAATGTCAAAATATCAAGCATTAGGGAGCATTAAGGAGCTGGTGCATCCTGATTACTGGGATGGATAGCATCTCCACTGATCAGGATGCTATACTGCATCGGCTGACTAGTCGTCAAAAGGTGTAAGTTGTGCTACATACTGATTTTGATTACAAGTCTTCAAAATATAATGCATGGGAATCCCGATATTATTAAAATTGCATTTTGACTCCATTTCTATGTATATTCTTTGTTTACCTATGTGTATCGAAAGTCATGTGAGAGTGTGTCTATATATTTATATCTTTCAACATGCATGCTTTTCTGTCCATCTGTGTGCTTCTGCATGCGTGTTTGTCTGTTCATACACTAAATGACCTATAGCCCTCTGTCTCTCCCACACTCCTCTCCATCACTCCAGCCTCTCATTACAGCTGCAGAACCCCAGCCTGTCACGTAATTAAAGGCAAAGTTATAAATGACCAGCAGGCCAAAAGCCATATTTCACAGGTGGCCGCATATTTATTTATAATTTTTCACCTTTAAATGTGTTTCTTATGCAAATGAGGGCCAGGACACTTTTCAATTAACTTTGGGGGCCAGTCCCTCTAAGTACCACAGAAGCTTGTTATTGAAAATAGAGTATTTTTGTTATCAACCATAAATTATTCCTGCATGTCAAATGAATTGGAAGATGTAATGTAAGGAGCTATATTTGGTTCTTCCAGAGGTGGCTGGTGTGTTTCCCCTCCCTTAAAAACTTGTTTGATGATTGCTTTTCAGGAAAATAATAAATAAATAACTACGATTCTTGAACAGGTGCATTTACTGAATGATGTGTCCCTCCCTTTTTTGTTCTCCTGCCATACTCTCATCCTCTTTCACATGCGCTCTTGGAAGTGGGCGTGCACACAAAGCCACAATTTACCCTGCACCGCAGTTTAACAGTGTTTTATATGAGCTACTGGGAGCAGGTAAGTAGGTATGGTTCTTTTATGGTGACAGACAGTAAGTGTCCCCCTCTGCCTCATTTTCTCCTTAACTGACCCACTGAGGGAAAGCGATGGAGCGACCCTGCTATACTATCCTGAAGAAGACTGAGAGAATGCAAGACTCAACACAGCTGACTTCATACATCCAGAAAAAAGAAGACAAAAAGTTAAGAGAGTAGATGTGACAAAGTGAGGAGAGCACCAAAGAGAGATGGTGACCGGTAACTGGGGAAAGAACATGCTTTTCACCTGCTCCTCCTGTCCCATCAGCTGCCCCTCGCTGTGCGGGACATGTAGGATATGCTTGGAGATATGTGTATGTGCATTCGCAGATGTGTTACCTTTCTTACACTGTGTGTGCATCACGCATTAAGGTGTGTGTGCAGCTGTGCCCTCTCCCTGGTGCGTAAAAAACGTCCATTAATTGAATTCCCCCTAATTTCCCGTCAGCCTTGCCTTGCAGAGCGAGACGCCTGCCTGCCAGCCGCGCAAAGCCACACTTCAGGTATGGTGGATAATGGAGGATGACATTTCTGTCCCACCATGCCTGGGGGCAGCATGTGATACATGGCTTCCTCTATGAAGGTTAAACTCAGCTAACCTGCCTTTGGCGTTTCATTACCCACTTGTTAAATACTCTTTTGGTAATAAAATGATTAAAAATTTTATTGCTTCTCTCAAATGAGGCCTCTTTTCAAAGGGATTTAATGACTTTAGAGATGGATATGAGTGTGTGTGTGTGTGTTTGTGAGGGTGTAGTCTATGTGTGCATGCAAGCATGTATGTGTGTGTGTGTGTGTATCCAGACAAGTGCATCTCCAGTTAGGCACGACCAGTGTGTAAAAACCTAATGAGAGTGATATGCTTTACAGCGAAACCACCATTATTCTCAACCAAACGACCTGGGCCGTCATTATGTGTAAAGTAGCAATACCTTTTCCCTCTGCTAGGGCACATTCAAATAGACATGTTTTACATACAGCTCAGTCTGTGAAGCGAAGTGAAGTATTTATACTAAAATGAATGGGCCTGACTATTTTTACATCACAAGTTAAGCACCGTGGCTATAGCAACGGGACATAAAATATTATATTCAACCCATTAACAGGAACTACAAGCCTTGCCTAGGCCAATATGGCTCCACAGCGACTTAGCAAATCATCATACCTAGTGTCATTTTGGCTGTAAAATTAGCAGTAAAGGGACTTGAGAAACTGATCTCAAAAATCCAATAAACCAGTTTCTTAAGGTCTGAGTCACAAAGTACAAGTTAGTGGGGAGTCTGTTTTAAGGCCACCCAAAATTTAAAAAGAAAACAAAATCAATTAAATTTGGATGTTTCATTTACTGAGTTAATGTTAAAGCATAATTTGTCATGTATCTGTCAGACAGTGCTGACAGAAAGTCTAGAGCCTTTTAATGTGACTTCTTCTCTTTTACTATCAATAAAATGTCTCCTTTTTGTCTTATAAAATTATTAATTGCTTCAAGGAAGCCTTTATAGTTTTTCTTAAGGGCTTTCCCAGCTCAGCCTGGTTCCCTGTAGCAGCTTTGGGTCCCAATCATTTTTGTTGGGTTTCATTGTTGTACCGCTGCTGCCCTCACAGGACCTCTACACACACAAACACACAGACACACACTTAATAAATGGCCGGGTCCCCCTCCCTGGGGCCAGAGGAGTCGGTGCTGGCCGGTTCATCTGATATATCATGGCAGCCCACTTCGCTCTGCTCCACTGGACCCTGTCCAACACCTGTTCTCCCATCAGGGGATGTTGTGTTGGCGTGGCATGGTTATGCCACTGTACAGATTGGCACTGCCCAGTTGGGGTAGTAGAACGATGAAGTATGAGAATCCCTGTGACAAAATATAAACTGTAATCAGCAGGGAGGATAACATGGGAAAATTTTTATGTCTTTTACAAATATCTGGATTTTTTTAAGTATCCCTGCACATTATTTTAGCAAATGAATCACACCACTGACTTTCATTTTGAGGTTGGTGTGTAATATGGCATTTATTTCATCTGTTATACCAAATGATAAATTAATATTTCACAAAAGTGATTGAGGTATGATATGATCTAGATTTATTTGTCACATGAAGAATGCATAACGTTTGCATTTGCACCTGAGATATACAAATATTTGTACATTTTTAGATTTGATATTGTTTTTAGAATTATTTACATAAGACCTGCCTCTAAGCTGTTACTGATAGAAATTCTGTGCAAAACTTAGAAACAAAAATGACTCCCCAATGCAGCAGCACCCAAAGGACTGATTCAAGCTCCTATCTACAGCATAACACAGCCACAGCTGCATTTGCTGTGACTGTGCTCCCTAAATGGGTTCTATGGGACCAACAAAGCTATCCTTATGAGACAAATAAAAATATTACTTCTGTCACATGAAGTTTTACTTCTTAAGCGCCGAGACTTAATGTGTCATAGGGGAATATGGTGGGGGAATAATGATGAATGAGAAATGAGTATTTGTGCTGCTGTGTAGGTGGGTTTTCTTTTGTTTGGCATGCTCTTTTCCCACATGGACACTACTACCCATGTTGATGAAAGCAAAGAGAGTGGTCACCTGATGCACAGTTTTCTTTTTTTACTCTCAGAACAGAGTTCTTTTTTTTTTCCTGCACATCATACTCACTTACTTCACTTGTTTAAAGGAAACAAGCAATATTCAACTGCAGGAAATTTAAAATCTGGAGCATTTGTTTCATTCACTGGCTGTACGATGTGGTTTTTATTTTATTATTTATTTTGAGATAAATATGAGTATGTTTAAAAAACACAGTTCCAATCATCTTTGATTAACGTGCATTATTAGCAGTATTCCTGGGTCCTCTCATGCTTCACACTATAAGCTCATTTTTATTCCACTGGAGGGCGACAGAGATCTATCAAATGACTGCTGTGTGAGCCTCAAACGTTAGCGTTCAATAGCCGAACTGTAAGAGAAGAAAGTTAGGTGTAAGTAGTACACTTTTGCATTTGCGCTTTTTTTTTTTTCAAACTAATAAAGGAACGTTATTTATCGGGGAAGCTTATTTTTTGCAGTGGCTCAGGAGCGATTAAATTACTAATCAGAAGGTAGGTGGTTCGATCCCCAGGCCTCCACATTAAAGTTTTGAGGAGCAAGATGCTGAACGCCTAAAAGGTAGACTTCTTTTAGTGAATTTATCTGAGACACGGTTAAGGGTTTTGCGGAGTGTTTAGTGTAAAATTATATGCGAATGACAGTGAATCTCAAAAATGCAGTAATTTTTTGGAGCCTAATGTCGTTTTTTATTCTAACCTCTAGAACAGGGCTGCCCAATCCCAGTCCTCGAGAGCTACTATCCTGCAGCTTTTAGATGCATCCCTACTCCAACACAGCTGAATCAAATGGTTTGATTACCTCTTCAGCATGCCATCATGTTTGGCAAAGGCCTGATAACAAGCCATTCATTTGATTCGGGTGTGTGGGAAGAAGGATGCATCTAAAAGCTGCAGGACGGTAGCTCTCGAGGACCGGGATTGGGCACCCCTGCTCTAGAACCAGCATACATATTCTTGAGAAAATGTAATTTTGACTATGTCCTAGTGACCAATTGCAGCACCATGTCGTGAAAACTGACGTTAATAATCAAAGTAATGTGATTCATTGAGATGTCAAACGTTGATATTGTTGGTGAATTAAAGAGTCTTGAAGCATCAAATAAATAGCAGTACCTATAATAGATATGCATCTACTTGCTTTTTGTGTTTTCGTTGGCACAGTCATTGGTCCACTAAATTCTTCCTAATACAGGAGAGACGATTTTTCGTGCTCAACTGAATCCATTTTCTCAACCGTTTTATCCTGTTTCATAATTTTCTTTCCCTTGAGGTCTGATTCTCTCAAAAGCGGGTAAAAACTTTGAGGCGAAAGGGGGTTAATTGAGGTAAAAACCATTCAGTCTCTTCCTTGTTCACTTTGCATGGCTGTACCATTGGAGTATTTTCTTTATCACCACGATTCTATTTTTTTTTAGTGTAAATTTGGGTTGTTTGTTTTTTTTTCTTTGAAACTTCAGAGATGATTCATTGGTTGTCGAAATGTTTACAAGGCTGACTAATTATTTAATCGCTAGCTAGGAGAAAGAGAGAACGAGGGGGAAAAAATTCCCATCTAAACATTTTGAACCATTTTCTTTTTTTTTCAGGGGAGCTCATTGTGTGACAAATAACTTTTGCAAAAAAAAATCCCCACAGCTTTACTGTTGTCCGCTCATAATAATAATAATAATAATAATAATAATAATAATAATAATAATAATAATAATAATAATACAGTAACAGAGCAATGGTATCTTGTTGCTTTTGAAGAAAAAGATACATGAATTAGGGTTTAAAAAAAAAAAAAGGCAAGCGCTCGCAGTCGGACTGTACCATTGTTGAGGAGAGAGGGGGAGGGGGGACCTTTCCACGCGGAGGATCAGAGGTGATGACACGCGCGATCAGTCCCGCTGTAGTCTCTCGCACCGGAGACATGGTGACACAACACCAGATCAGCTTGCAGGCTTTTCTTGAAGAGTAGTTGCTCGATTTTTCTCGCTGAATCGTAGAGGTAAGTGCGCCCAGTAGCCAGTTCATTTTTTGGTGTAATTTCTGTAGGCATGACACATTATCTTTTTGGGTTTCTTGCTGATGAAAAACATTCTCTGCCAGCTCGGTTGTAGATGATGTTGTAGTGATCACTGCGAGCAGAGTGGGTATGAGCTGTGGCGCTGTGTCTTGACTGTTTGCTTGAAACCCCCGTGGTGTATGTGCCTTTAACCTTTTACGTTTGTATTTATTTAATAGTGAGGGACAGCTGTCTATGTAACATAGGATTTAGGTTGGCAGCGGAAGAACATATATATATATATAGTATATACATTGGGTGAATGTGCAGTAGTAGCAGCAAGCAGGTGAATTCTGTACATTAATATGAATAGACATCTGACTATTTTACAGGATTAGTTATGTTTGCTAGTGCAGATAGTTTGTTAGTTTGTCCCCATCTCCTACTGTACCAACGTAATGAAAAAGTTTCTCATAAGGTCAGTTTGACTAATTAAATAAAGTTTAATTTGGGCTGCAGTTTGTAAGATGAACTAATAATGATGCCTACTTGTTGAGACATTTATACTCCTGTTATGTTACTTTGTTTATTATCTATGTAGATGTGTCAACAGATCATGTGTTGTCTTGAAAATTGCCTATTTTTCTCTTCTATTAGGTCCTTAAACACAGTGGTTACAGCCTGTACATCAATCTTTTTGTGTCATGAAAATTTATTTCATGTTAGGTGTAATGTGTAGCTAAACTCAATTTTTGATACAGAGTAAATAACACAAATAATATTTGGGTAATGAGACCCTTTTTAGTCACGTTGTAAGCCATCCTCCAGCTAAACTGTTTTACATCGTAAGGTGCAGGTTCATACTGATTTTGCATGCATGTAGACAACACAAGTTTCCCTGGAGTCATGCATGATAGAGAGAACAGAAGAAACAAAAACTGCTGAAGGACGCTGAGTGAGATAGCGAAGCAGCAGGCGTAGCAGACACTGAAAATTCAGGGAGTTGGAGCTTTGTAGTCCCTTCCAGCTATTTATTTTTGTGCACAAACTCCAACAGATGTATTGTGTACTGTATGTTGTCAGATGCAATGTTGTGTTTTATTATAAAATTGATGTACATGTAGGCATGCTCAGAAAGAAACATCAGTGAAAAATCGCTGAGTTTCAGTGATTGGATATCTTTGTGTTGGCAAAGGCGAGTGGTTGGCTGAGTGGCTTCCCAGTGCAATGTGTGGATGGTTGGCTGAAGAGTTGCCTTTACCAGTTGGCCAGTTGGCTCCCTTACCATCGATTCAGTGTCAGCTGAGCAAAGTGTGAATGAAAGCATTTACTGTGGGTCAGTGGTCAGTTATGGACCTATCAAAAGGTCCGCTTGTGTGTTTTTGTGTGTGTATTATTGACTTCCCCTTACATATGTGGCAGGCTTTGGCTCAGTGCTCACAGAGCATCTGCAAAGCTGGAGGCTTTTTTTTCTTTTCCATTTCTGCTGTTTGGTGCCGAAAGACATGCTGTACTGACCAGCTGACCGTGCTCGACATTCCTTTGCCTTATCGTCTTATCTCTCTCACACAGTCACATGCACAATTAGCTGAATATATGTATATGACCAACAGTGTTAACAGGATCATTAACAGGAACTGTTATGTAATGGTATCGTATGTGTTTAGCTATGTCTTACTTCTAGGAACACTTTTTTTTTTAAATCCATGAGGTAAATAATTAAATATAAAGCTGAGGACATGTTTCAAGGTTAGGTTCCAGTTAGGCAATTAAAAGTTGAATTTAGAGTTAGTCTTCAGAAAGGTAATGTAAATTAATATAATGTCCTCTGAAGTCAAAGATTTATGGCTGTATATTTGCGGTGTGTGGAGACTGCAACCCTTCATGTCTGACTGAACATAAAGAAAGAAAAGCTACTGCATGTGTTTGTGTGTGGCTGGTATGTGTGCCTGGCCAACGGAGAAAGAGCCTGGGGTTCTTATCTGACCTCCCCGGGATGACCTTTCACCCCTCAAGACAAGCCTTTTGTGTCAGCTGAGCTAGAGCCTATGAGAGAGCATGCGCGAGTGCCTACATGTGCGTGTGTGTGTGACTGTGCATGTTTGTGCATATGTGTATAAGAAGTATAAGCCACATCAAAGCCTTAGCTAAACATTGTTATCTAAACCCCCCTTTGACCTCACGGTCATGAGACGTCTCTCAATCAAATTCATCCATGCCCTCAAAAGTCAGCATGTGCATGAAAGTTTGCATATATTAGCAAGTAGGGACTCACGAGATGTGTGCTGTGTGTTGTTGTTGTTGTTTTTTTTTCATTAAAAAAAGAAAATAAACAAATCGAGCTCATCTTCTTCATTTGTTATTTAAAGGCAGCTACATCCATTTATTTAAAAGTGTTGAAGTTCTCAATATAAATGTACTGGTGGCAAAGTGCAGTGTGTGGATTGCGTGGTGCTCAGAGCTTTGGGAGGATCCTAACTGCAGGTTTGTATGTGTGAGGTGCTGTGTTTGAAGCCAGCAGTGGGAACAGGGTCCAAGAGGTCATAAACCACCACAATAGTGCCTCTCTCCCCAGGGTGAAACAGAGGCAGAAAGAGAAGAAGGGAAGGGTGGTGGGGGGTGGTGGTGACTTGAAAGGATCTCCCACTTCCATGCCAAGGAGAGAGGAAGGTGGGGGAGATGGGAGGAGAAAAGATCAACAAAGCTTCCTTAAAAGTTTTAGTTCAGAGATAATTTCTGTCATCTCGGCTGCATGTCTTCCTTCATGTGTAAGTGATCTCTGTTTTGCTTGGAACATGTAGTAAAAAGAATTAATTTAGGACCTATAACAGTAAGAGTACAGAAGTAATATAATAGAATGTAACTGAATAAATAGCACTAGACTATTTGTCCTTTACCTAGGTATTTTACACTCATACTCGAGTACATTTCAGAAACAGCTTCAAAGATGAGGTTTCCTCATCCCATTAAGAAATGTATTTATTCCTTTTTATATAGAAACTACGATAAACTCCCTTTTGCAACTGTAAACTGCATTGTCACAAAATCGTGACAACAAAATGTTTCTGAGCTAATAAAAAGGGGACTGTTTAGAGATATTTGGTACTCTTTTTACAAACATTCAATGATCTTCTAGCATGTGATGCATTGCTATACTGAAAAGTATGCAGCTTGATCAAAAGTGGCTGAAACAAAAGCATCTACAACAGTAAAATGCATTAATGCTGCAGTAATGTTCCTGCTAATTCTTAGCAAGATTTTGCATTGTGTTGGCACTTTTACTTAAGTAAAGAATCTGCATCATGTCTTCCTCCTTAGTTGTGCAGCTAGAGATTAAAGATGAGGGCATTTTTATTGAACAATACAAGTCCCAGAAGAAGATTACTGTCAGTGCTTTGTATGCTTTGAGAGTGTCCCATAACAATATGTGAAGAAAATCTCTCTTTGAAGTGATAGCACAAGGAACCACTTTTTATTAACAAGTAGCTACAAAACCACACCACACAGCTCAAGGGAAAGCCAATTCTGTTTCCTTAGATTGACAGCATTTGCCTATTTGAAGTTTAGGATTTTGGTTAAGATTCAGTAAAAGGTGGAGTACACCTCTCTGCTTTAATCTGCTTTCCCTTCCATTTCCCTCCCCACAGTCTCTTTCTGTGGTTGTAAAAAGATCAGACTGCGCTTTGGTAGAAGGTGTGATTACTTCCTCTCAGTCCCGACTGTGTTATGACAGGGCTTTTTGTCTTCTGCTCTCTACAAGACGGTGCAAGGCATTAAAAGCCAGCTCTGCTTCTTTACATATGAAAGTGTGGAAGCAGAAGGTTGACTGGTAAGGTATGTGTATGGGAAATGTGAGAGAGAGGACGTGTGTCTCTTTCCAACAAGTGTTTCAAGATGAGAAAATAAAACTGAAATCAAGAGAAGACTTGTCCCAGTAATAGATAGATAGATAGATAGATGTTTAGGGAAAAGTTTAACCAGGTTTAACTTTTGTAAAGATATTAAACTCTTTAAAGGTCAGTTAAGTAAATGAATACAGCAGTTTTTATTATAAATGGCAGTTCATGTCAGTTTAAGTTAAAGACGATTTGTTTAAGCTGAAATTACAGAAAACTGAGACCGAAAACTAACATCTGTTACTCATTAATCCATATACCACGATATTTAAAACTGGATGTCATATTTTGGCTTTTAAAGATTTTGTACATGAGCCTCATGGTTTAGAGAACCATAGTGTAAGGTACTTACTCAGCTTTAAGGCTGTAATCTGACATGCAAGCCTTTAAAAAGAAATTAATCTACCCTTCAGGTTTCTGACTATTTGGTTCGTGTACCCAGGTTTGCCAGTCAGTAATGTGCAGCTTGTGTGGGTCTGTGCTTGTAGCAGCTAGTATATGAGCACTCAGAGGTTTGGAGGAGGGGGATTAAGTTGGTGTTTACTGTTCAGCCTTGTTTTTTTCTTGTTTTTTTTTTTCTCCCCCTGTGTTGAATCAGTTTGTTCTCTCTGCAGCACATTTGGTTCTGACAGAAGTCTTTTATGAAAATACTCAGTGTTTTATTACATTTTGTATTATTATGTAATTGACTTTTTAAAAAAAAAAAAAAAGAAAAACAGACTCATCTGTTTTAGAGTAGAGAAGCGAAACGAAGCAGGGAGAGAGCGGAGAGAGAGCGAGAGAGAGATGCACTAGAGCAGAAAGGAGAAAAACAGAGGGAGGGAGTAGCGTCTAGGTCAGGGTGCCCTGACACTGTCAGAGCAGCTGATTTTATATCATGCTGTCTGGACAGATTCCATCCACCAGTAACCACTGTTTAGACGTGTGTGCGCATGTGTGTGTGTGTGTGTGTGTGTGTGTGTGTGTTTCTCCCTGTGCTTCTTTGTGACTAGATGTGTTTCTGATTATTTGTGTGTGTGTGTGTGTGTGTGTGTGTGTGTGTGTGTGTGTGTGTGTGTGTGTGTGTGTGCTACTTCAAAATCAATTCTACCTTAAAAGGAGGCCTTTTAACTATTTATGATAAATAAGACTTGAATGTCACCTTTGTAGGCTTTGTGTGTGCTTGAAACATGCACCTGGACCAAAGATAAAAAAAAATATAACATACCGGTAGCTATTTTTTTAAGAAGTCCTGAAATCCTCTTCCTCTGAAATCATCTTCCATAGAAACCACAAACATCACAGAACTTCTATGTGGTCTTTTTCCCATCTTGCAGTTTCTTTTTCTAAAGTAACTAAAAAAAATACCATTAGCATGGTATTTTTGGGCCTGTACTGTCCATCACAAGATAAGGTCACTTTGTTTTTACAGGACATCAATGGGGAACTCTTATGCAGGCCAGCTGCGGACCACACGTTTTGAGGAGGTCCTCCATAACTCCATTGAGGCTTCACTGAGGTCGGACACGATAATACCCCGACCTGTCTTCTCACAGTTATACCTTGAGACAGAGCAGCCACTGGCACGTGACGGTGGGTTTTATGGATGGTCATGAGAAATGATATTTTGAACAACACAAGGGTTTGATGACTTTCTGATGTTCAGCTGAATCTCAGTTTCTTTAGTTTTTATTTTCCTGTCACGTTTTTTATGCTGAAAATGTAAAGATTTTGGTTGTGCTTCAAACATGCTAAACAGATGAAGATGGCTCAGAGTCTAATAGTCCTCCGATACCCTACCAGATGAAGCCCCCACCTGAGGGATGCTGCACCACTGACGGTTTGTATACATACACATAAACACCATATAAAACCAATAAACATACACTCTCAGGAATACATGTGCAAGATAGTGACTATAAATAGGATTCGGAGCTGGAACAGTGACAAGGAGATGTACCTTTTAGGCGTTACGTCCTCTGTGAATGCGTTGTACATGATGGGTGAAGTAATGGAGAAAAAATCAGGATTTGTACCTACTCTTGAGTTGAGCTGTCTTCTGTGTCTCATTTTGTATTCACTCTTTAATAAAAATAAATACAATAAAAATGTACTACTCATTAATTAATTTTCTTGACCACTTATCCAATTAAGGGATGTGTGTGTGCAGAATCTGTTCCAGCTGTCATCGGATGAAGCGCAGGTTACACCCTGGACTGTCAATCACAAGGCACACTGCCCTTTCATTTACTGAAAAGCACTTTTCTGTCCTGATTTTCCACTCCACAGGCTTTTGTCAAGCAGGCAAGGACCTTCGCTTGTCCTCCCTTGCTTCTGATCCCTTGGATGTACCCCCTGGGTTCATGTTGGTTGGAGTAAAGTCTCCTTCTCTTCCTGAGAACCTGCTGGTCTGCGCTGTGGACCGCCGCTTCCTGCCAGACGAACGGGGTCGTTACGCACTGTTGGGTGAGGGAGAAGACTGAAACAGGAAATTGTTGTTAACAAAAAATCAGCTGAAAGAGGAAAATAAAGAGTGCATTTGTGCCATTCAGTTGTGTGAATGTAGGGATACGCAAAAAATACTTTTTATTTTCTATACTTTTTATTGTAATAATTTTTTTTCATTTTGGTACCCCCAACAGGTTTCTCAGGAAACTGTATGGGCTGTGGAGAGAAAGGTTTCCGCTATTTCACAGAGTTCTCCAATCACATTAACCTGAAGCTCAACACCCAGCCCAAGAAACAGAAGCACTTGAAGTACTATCTGTACCGAAACAGCCAGGGCTTGCTCGTCAGAGGAGCTCCCATCTGTTGGAGGGGAAATGGTAAGAGGTGCACACATGTTAATGTAGTCAGACAGTTAAGTTGACTTCCTGATTGTAGCACAAACACCGATTTATTCAATTGTAGTGACTAAACACTGTAGGTCACAGATGTGCATAAACGTCTTTTTTCAAGAAACATTTGTCTTTGATCAGATTTAGATTCAGCAATTACTGGTGTCCATCTTCTGCATTAAATAGGATTCACATAAAGAAAAACATAAAGCACGGGGCAGAACCTAGATCTGCCTTGAAATATAGTTTACCATTTTCCAGCAGTTTATAGATGAGCCCTATCCCCTCTTAAACATAAGTGCTCAGAATAAAAAGTGGACTGTTAAAAGCATCATGATGCAGTAAAGATAAAAGGTGCTCTCTGCTGTTTTAATTTGTGGTCTTTTGTATTTATTTTTAAACAGGTAGTAGTCCATTGAATAAAATAAATTGCTCTTGATATGTTTTTTTTTTTTTTTTTTTTTACTACTCCGCTCAAATTAAAGACAGGGAATGAAAAACATTGCCACTAAATGATGGTTTCATTGACAGATTAATTAACTTTATGAGAAGGTCTCAAGGTCTGATTTTATTTTGAAAATCCTTCTCTGTATATTTCAGTTAGCATTGTTAGGACAAAAAAAAACAAAACACCCAATGCTTGTTTTAGTGTAAACAATGACCAAACTCTCACAGCTAATGCTGTAGCTTAGTCATGTACATATACAGCATTGTGTTTTTTTTATTTTTTATTCATTTAACATCCAAAAGCAAATCATATTCAAAATAATTATCCATTGTGTAGAATCTTTGGCTCATGTATTCCCAACCAAGTGAATAAGTAGTAAAGCCATAAGTGCAAGTGAGAGGTCATACTGGAGAGCGTAGACTGTAGACAGAGGCATAATAGTTTACTGATGAACTTTTATGAAGTGAAAGCGCTTGTGTTTTTTCATGATTTGTTAATCCTGAAGTTTAGGAGTAAAATGTGAGACTTATTTTAAAAACAAAAATCGGAGCTCGGGGTATGTATTGCTGCAATATTACCAGTCAAGAAATCTCTTAATGCTCGTTTTCAAAGCACGAAGGAGTGTTGATATTAAGAAGTGTGGAATATATATGTTGTTCTCATGGATGAAGCTCTTTTCCTATTTGCTTATTGTTTAATAATAAACCAAACTAGGTTAAACCCAGTGACGGAAGTTCATGTGTTTGGCTGGTTAAGTTATCGTCATCGTTCCCCACAAACGTCTCCAGGACCGTCGCGTTTTTACTCGATACTGTTTTTAATCTTTTCTGCTACATGGTTTTCTGATGCGCTTGTAACTCTCACTGACTGCTTATTAGTATGCCTTCCTCCCTGAGCCCAGTTTTAAGAAGGATGCCATTATTATTATGCCGTCTGGATAACTTTGCTGAACTTTCAGACCATGACTGGAACACTTTGTCTTCCCATGAACCTCGCACACCTGCACATTGATGCATACACACATTTAAAGCTAGCCGTTACAGCAGCTTGTTGCTGCGTTTCTGTCTCAGTGGTGATATTTTTTTCCATATCAGATGGCAGGATGAGACAGTTGGGACCCACCCTCTCAGAAGGCCAATCGACACCAGATGAACAGCCGCCAAATCAAGCATTGAGCCAGCCATCAGGTAACAAACAATACAGAGATAAGCTCCAGGAAAGACAAGTTGATTCTTGGGTTCCTTTTTGGTTTTTTGTCATCATTTTTTGTTTGTATTAAAAAAGATTTAATTGAATCATTTTCAGGGTGCAAGTCTTATTTAAACACAAGGCTGCTCAGGGTTATTGGCACGTCAAAAATTTGTAAACAGACAATCTGTATTTTGCTTAAATGAGCAAAAGTGAAGAGTGAATGCAATTATTACAGAAATAGTTTCAATGAAAAGTTTCATTCATTACTGTTGATTATTTTGACTCAACTTTGTTGTTTGTCTCTGCTAATGGCAGCTTCACATACGGAGGCACAAACAGCTGACGTCTCCCACACTCTGATAAATGACAACCAGGCTGTTCCCTCCAACACTCAGCCACCTTTAAATCAGTCAGGGCCTGGAAGACCCTCAGCTACAGGTACACTGTGCACTCCGGTGACTTCTGCAGTTTATTCCAGTTGGTTTAAAGGCTTACAGATGATATTTTGTTTAAAGGGGTTTTGGTTATGCTACAAATCTAATATCTCATAAAGTAGTTGCATACACAGCTTATGTAATGTGTTGCAGAATTTTTTTAATTTGCTGTTTTAACCTGATCTCTTGGCTTCTGTGTGCATGTAAACACAGTGAGTTTTGTGTCTATTGTCACTGACCCCCTCCCAAGGGTCCTCTCACCTCTCAAAGCAGAGCTCCTGCCTCCATTAGTCAAAACACTGTGTGTGAGTGTGTGTGTGTGTGTGTGTGTTATAACACCCCTGCTATACAGACGCCAGCCAGCTGCATTGTCTGCAGAGGGATGTCTTTTGTTTTCCCTGCTTTCATTTGCCAGCACTTCAGGCACTAAATTTCTACATCCCCTTTTTCTGTCTGTCTTTCTCCCGCCCTCTGCTTCAGTCTGTCACCTCTATAAACCAAGGTTGTAAAATACCCCGTCTCATCTTCTTTTTCCTGCTTTCTCTCTTATTGAAAAGCTTCCTTCCTGTCAGTGTTGTTTTTTCATGGTCCTTTTAACAAGTGGGCCTTTTATGTGTCCCCCATATTACAGTATTACAACAGAAACTGAAGAGGAAAAGACAGGTTGATGCATGACTAAGATGCAATTCTTTTTTCTTTTCTTTTTTTTGTTGGATTAACCAAAATCACAGATTTTGGTTAATCTGTTCTGTTGGTTTGTTGACCAAGATTACTCGATGTTTTACAGAAAATCAATCCTAAAACAACCTGAGTTGTAGAAAAAAATCTAATTTAACAAATTAACTGTCAAAACATGCAGGAGAAGTAGAGTTTGCGCATCTGGAAAAAATGAGAAATGGTGCAATTTAAAGATTTAAATCTAATTATATTCCAGTTGAGTGTGTCAAGCTCAATAAGCTTTTTCTTTTTCTTTTTATTCATCTTTCAGGGGTACATGTAAATACTGGGCCTCCCAAAAAGAGGCACAAGGGCTGGTCACCTGAATCGTCTACCAGCAGTCTGCCTGAGAGCACAGCGAAAACGCCACCATCTTCATTGGCCTCATCAACTTTATCAGTGTCCTCTGTCGCCACCAACGGCTCCAGAGCAGGTACAATCAGGAAAAAAAGACTATATTTTACTTCTACTATGACTCTATAAACGTATCAACAAGACAGTTGTGTGTTGTATGATCTTCTTGTGTGTTTTTCTGTCTAAATATTTGTATTTTCCTTCTGTATGCAGAGACTACAGCCCAACAGGGTTCATCACAGTGGATCTCAACACCGCTTTCTCCTCCAGAGGTGCCAGTAATAGTTCCGGATCAGCTGCTGCAAACCTGCAGACTGCAACCTGTCATTTTCAAAGGTTAGAAATTTGAGTGAGAGCTACTCTACCTTACTAAGGCTGGAATTGTGCTCACACTTGGTCAACTGTGGATGCCATGAATGTGTGGTAGTTCCTATATTATTTATTTTAGTCTGCCTGGATAAAATGATATGCTGGTGTCCTTGTAGTGTAGGTACTGCAGTGTCACAATAAACTGGAGGACATGCAGATGTCTGCAAGGAGCTTACCTCTGATGATGCAATCAATGTCACTCAGACCCAAGCAGGTCCTCGCGGACTCATGGATTAGGAATGTGTTGCACTTGAGTAAGAGAACATGCTGTTAGGTTTCACAAGATTATTTGGATTTGTGACAGTCCACATCCAGCTTGTATTTCATCATAATTTTCCATTCAGCTGAACTCAGCTTTTCTTACGGGTGAGTTATTTTTAGTCAAAGGCTAGTTTAGCTTGCCCCTCCTCGTGGATCAGAGCCCAGCCAACACCTGATGGTGTTGGTCAGCCTCCCCTCCACCCTTTTAGCCCCTTTCTGTTTTCTGTAAACTTAACTTTGTGTTTTCACTAAATTTTCCTAACCTATCTGCCCTTCACCACGCCAGCCAACATCTTACCACATGTTGTGTTTTTTAAATATTTGGTTCCTTCCGTCACAGTATTTCCATCCAAGTCTTCCAGTCTGCCAAAAAGTAAGACTGAGGTTGTGAGTTAAGTATGATGAATCAACAGCTGGAGCCTTCTTGTGGGTGCTGGAGCAGTAAATTAGTTGAAATAACAGGCGGTGATGCAGGACAACACCAGTATTGACATGCCCGAGGTAGAGGTGAGAGAGTCTGCTATGTAAATAGATAAATTGGTCCAGTTTAGTCTGTGTGAGGCCAAAGAGTACGAGGTGCCTGCCTAAACCAGCTTACAGACTTCACTGTGTTAACTGAAGAAAAATACAAATACATAGGTCACCTATGTCTCTTTTTTCCTTTTTTCTTGCATTCAGTTTTTGCCTTTTCTGCACCAACAACTTTATTCATTTGCATTTGTCTGTTAATGTATTACTTCAGAAAATGCTTACTTTTTTACATACATACAAGCCTTTAAGACATAAAGACTCATAAGACCTTTATTTTACTAATTATAAATTATTACAAAACTGAGGTTATTGTACTCGACCCTAAAAATCTTTCTTCATGCATTCATTACTTCTGTGTAGGGCTATTGTAATTCATGATTATCAGGTTGCTCTAAAAACACCCTGAAACATCTTCAGTTGATCCAGATACCCTCTCTACTTTTAAGATGAGTCTTAAAACTTTCCTTTTTGATAAAACTTATAGTTGTGACCCTGAACCATCCCTTAGTTATGCTGCAATAAGCTTTGGGTACTGGGGGACTTCCCAGCACTTCACTCATCATAAACCCTCTTTGTGTTTATACACCACTACTGTATTAAACCATTCAGAGATTATACTCTGGCTCTGTCTTTTGTCCTGTCTCTGTCTGAGCTCTTCTCTGGACAGCTGCCCCTCCCTGAGACTTTTTCTGCTGGAGTTTACTTCCTGTTAAAAAGGAGTTTTTCCTTCCTGTGATTGCTCATAGGGGGATTTGTTTTTGAAGTTTCTTTCTAATATTGTTGGGTTTTTCACTACAATATCAAGCAACCTGAGACAACTGTTGTGAATTGTATCTAAATAAAACTGAATTACATTTTTTTCCATCCTATTTCCAGCTGAGTTTCATTCTCCCTCATTCCCCATTATGTCTATATTTTTCTTTATTTTATCTGTGCACTGCTTTTAATGTGTGCAGGTCATGGCCCTCTTCCTCAGCTGACTGGCAATGTAAGTGATGTACTTGTCAGTTCTCTACTTCAGAGCTGTTATCTGAGCTCACAAACACTACCCAGAGTCTACCAGCACTATGGGCCATCACCCATTCAACCACTGTCCACTGAGATGCAGATTCTGCTCACTGTCTATTACCTTGTTCAGCTTGGTAAGTATGCAATCTTTATTTCAGAAACACGCTGTTGTACTAAACAGTTCATCAAAACTGTGGCTTTTTTACTTGCTAAACTGTTTTAAATGAATAAATGTTAAGTTTTGTTTCTCACCTCTATTTCCAAGGGTCTGACCAGGTGCCTCTGGTTGAGGACTTGGAACAAATATTCATGAGATCCTGGAGGGAGTCCCACCTCAGTGAGATCAGACAGTACCAGCAACCTCAAACAACTGGAACCCCAGGGAGGCACTATGGCATAGAGGTCAGATGCTGCAAGAAATAAAATAAAAAATAAAAAATTTTTTATACATCTATATTTGAATTTAGGAGACTTTAAGGTACATATCTACAGGGCTTTTTAAACACTTCATAACACCACAGCTTTCTTTTCAGCTGTTTAGTACAGTGAAGCAAATATTAATAACTTTTTCATGCAAAATATTTGAGAAAAAAGAGAGAAAACATAATGACAATAAATTAACAAAGTTTTCGTCTTACTCTGTCTCCAGATCCCCCCTGTATTGCCTGGGCTCCCCCAGTATCTGTCTTTGCCCTCACAAAGCCCACAACCCTTGACCCCCAGCCAGCTTCCCTGGCTTGCCCAGCTGGCTGCATCATCTTATGGTGAGGGCGTGGTAGTGTTGGGGAAGGATGTAGGATCTTTGACTCAAGGCCTCCACCTAACTTTCAGCAGGTTAATGGAAGGACGGCTTGAAAACACCAACTATGTGGTCATCATTGTCACTGCTCCAGGACAGGAAACACAGTCCTGTGTGGTAGTTACAGGTGGGATCTGTATTTTTAATGTATGCCTTTTATACTGTATGTGAAAAATGTGGTCTTTATCGTCTTTGTGTATTTTATTGTATTGTATTGTATTGTATTGTAGGTAAGCACCAGTGTCGTGCCTTGGCAGAGAGTATGTTCTCTCCCAGTCAGGGTCTGAAAGAAATTGCCCATCAGCTCTCCACTGGTGTTGCACAAGAACTCATCCACTACTGCAATTCCCTCGGACAAGGTGTGTCTCTCTATCTGTGACCTGTTGCTCTGTTTTAGTGATTGTTTCCTAACTTGTTGTGCGGCTTTATGTTTTGCAGATGGTGATATAGATTCCCTTCTGGACAATGCCATTCTGGACAGCAGTGAGCCATCTCCTTTATCTAGCTGCCAAGAATCAGCTGAGGAGAGGAGTAATAAAAGTCCCATAGTCACACACAGTCCAAAGGACTCACATGCACACCTTTCAAAAGACAGCCCAAAAGACACAGCTTCAGGTCCCAAAGACACCTGTTCAGGTAAAGCACACATGACTTAGTGGATACAGTAAGTGGATACATCAGAGTCAAGTGACATGGCCTAAAATTTGTTTTTGTATTTGTGTAGAATACTCTGTTGATTGGCGAGAGGTGCGTCCCATCCAGCTGGCAGTGGCTAGAAAGCTGTTGTCCCATGTTTGTGCTATAGCCGACTCCAGCACACAGAACCTGGACCTTGGCTCCTTTGACAGGGTCAGCTTCCTCATCCTTGTACCGCCCTCTGAGGTTACATTTCAGCAGACTATTCTCCACCTCTGGAGTTCTGGTTAGTCACATAAGTCTTTTGCCAGCAATCGTGTTCATGGTTCTTCATTAATCAAAAGAATCTGAATTAATGTGTTTATTCCTATATATATTGTGTTTTCCTCTGTATTTGTCAGGTGTTCTGCAGGAGCTTGGCAGTTTAGACCAGGCATGTGTTTCTCACAGAGAGGCTGAACGTTATGTGGTCAAGATGGACCACAGCGCTCAGGCACGTATTGACAGCCTGATCCGGGAAGCACACAGTAACTCGTACACACTTTACATCCTGGTCCACGACCATGCCCACTGGGATATTAGCAGGTTTGTGTGCAAAGTAAAAAGAAAAATGTAATGATTATTGTTTTCAGTTGTCATTGTTTTAACAGTATCAGAACTGGTACAACAAGAGCAAATCGAGTGTGTTTACTCAGTCTCTTTGGATCTCTTCCCTTTTGTCCCTCTTTAACACTCTCAGTGCAACCTACAGCAGCTCAGATAGTGGTTTGGGTCTTGTGGACCAACTGTTAAACTCCCGACAAGTCAGAGATGCTACAAACATCCTGATTCTGCACGTCACTTCGTTTCCCTTTGCTCTTCAGACACAATGCACCCGCATCAGTCCCTACAACGAGATCCACTGGCCGTCTGCATTTAGTAATGTAAGATTTAATTTTCTATGTGATTGGTACTCTCTTTTAGTGTAACATTTTTAGACTAGCAATGCCTATATGTTCACACAAGTGGCTAAATCTGTTGGCTGTGTGTATACAGGATGTGGACCTGTATCATGAGAGGACACGGTACTTTGGTGTGTCAGAGCTTTTGGAGTCGACTCATTCAGGGAACAGCCTGCCTCTGATGCGTTATGATTCCTCATTTGAAAGCATGGCAGCTACCTTGGAAGAAAGGTTGTGCACTCACATGTGTTAAATCAACATAAACACTGTATGATTAAAAAAGGAGTTTTAAAATGATATCAAGAACACAGCAAGAAGGCTTTATGATCTTTCTGTCTCTGATTTCCAGGTTTCCAAAGCTGCACAGTGCTGTGATCCGGACCACAGTTTTGATCCAGCACTACTGTGTTGCTCTGATGGCTGTGTCTGGAAGGTTCAACCGTTCCCACAATCTCCAAAAACACACTTCAGTGGAGACCATGGAAATTGTACAGTCACTGGTCAATGCTGCACAGCAGTGTCCGGCCCATCATGGCCACATGGTACTAGTGCGAATCCCCTCTTTGGCTCTGGCAGCGTGGGCCCACCAACGGCTGTCCAGAGTGAGGAAGCAGCTGGGTTTGGAGGAGAATTTCGAAATCATACTGGGGAATCCCAAGCAAGCTCTGAGTATTGGACAGTCCTTTACAGATCAGATCAAGGTGGGGTAGTAATTCTTCAGAAATATGTTATATATGATTTCACCTGCAGAGAACTACAAAAGATTCTCAGATACTTTGAAAGCTGCATGTAGTCTGATTTGTCCTTCTGTTTCATGTAGAAATGGTTGAAGATCCAGGATGCTGACTGGGTTCCTTGTACCTACTTGGAGCTGGAAGCCCTCCCTTGCATCCTGATCCTTTCAGGGGCTGAGCCATTAGGAGAGTCACTTCCCAGGTATGCTTACTTGAATTTTATTCATCCCTCCCTGATTTTTCACATGACAGTATTTACCTTTGTTCTAGTGTTAGTGTTACTTTCTGTTTTGGCCTTAACAGATTAAAAAGGTATAACCCCACATTTTCTTGCATCACAGTCAAAAAAGCTGTCATAGTTGTAATTTTGAGTTTAAACAAAGGGGTCGTTCTTTCAACAGGTCCCTAAAGTACTGTGACCTTCGAGTGATAAGCTGCTCATACCTGCAGCGTACCACGCTTGAACAAGAGTTGGGACTGGCTGCTTATCTAGTGAAGAAAGAGTCACGACCACCACAAAACCTTGGATCAGGAAGTGACCTGCTCGAAAGCGATGCTGAAAAACTCAGTAGTACTGACAATGAAGAGGAGGAAGGACAAGATAATGGTAAGATTTCACAAAAACTATATTTCATATCTAAAGAGATAGATAAACTCATTTTGTTTGGGAAAATGATAAATGCTTCTTTTTTTTTTTTTAAAGAAAACATGCTATATATTTTCTTCTTCCTGGTATTTTCAGGGGAGCCCAGCCAGCCACTCCAGGCATGCCCAGATAGTGGAGCTCTGGATCTTAACCCTGCTCAAAGCGCCACCTCTCCAAATGTTGAGAAGGTGGCCTTGGATGCCCCACAGTCTTCCTCACAGTCACAGACTCATCTTCAGCCACAGTGCTCCTCTCAGTCTTTTCCATGTCCCCAAACTGCACCAGAATCCCAAACGCAACCTTATGCTCCATGTTATTCGCAGTCTCAGCAGATCTCCCAGCTGCAGTCCCAGACTCAAATTCAGCTGTTATCTCAAACAAATTCTCAACCTTACCTTCAAATGCCCCCACAACAACCGTTACTTTCCCAGATGCAAATACGCTCTAAATCAACATCATCGGGCTCGTCCTCTCCGCGAGCCTCCTCGCCTGATCCGAGCTGCTCCTGGGCACGGGGAGCGAGTCGGCCACCTTCTGTGCTCCTGCCTCGTGCCCTCTACAACGTCATCACTGCAAGTGACAGCAGCGGGCTTCCACGATGTACTTCATTCCTGCCACACATGTCTGTTGCATGGGCAAGCAGTTTCAGGTAGGGGACATATACAACAATTTATAACACATATGTGCGTATATTTCCATGTTTTTCATATGAACATTGAGCATATAGAACAGCGATACTGAAAGTGAAAGAGTCTAAAAAATATTCCACAGTAATATTTTGTGAGTCAAAATATATACAACCAATCTTGTATTTTGTGTGCAGGCCTTTACTGAGTAAAATGATGACATGTACAGAGCAGTCACTTTATTATCGTCAGTGGACGGTCCCTCGCTCGTACCACATGGACAGCAGCAATCGCACAGAAGGCCGAAGTGACAACTTCCACCCTCGCAGGTTGCTGCTCAGTGGCCCCCCACAGGTGATTTCTGTTTTTATTCGTTTTATTCAAACTCGAGCATATGTTGTACTTTATATTCACATTATTTTATCTTTGTTGTTTTCCGACATCAGGTGGGTAAGACAGGAGCATACCTGCACTTCCTGGGCATTCTGTCGCGCATGCTGATCAGACTGATGGAGGTGGATATCTACGATGAAGAAGACATCAACTGCAGTCAGTGCATTTCCTGTAGCTTTCACCAGTTTTTAGATTCTTATGTTACTGTTTTTGCCGCTGCTTGGATCATAAAATCATATCTGTCAGTATTTATTAAGTAATCAGTACAGATTGTACATAAACCTGTTTTCAATGTATTCATTTGTAAATGTTTTGTATCTTCAGATTCCCAGACAGAGGAAGTGCAGTACCATCCAGCCAGTGCTCCCTGGCCCAACCCAGAGATTGCGAGGACGATGCCTTTCGACTACACCATCCACGACTCCAAATATGATGACATCAGCACCATATACTGCCCTGGATATAAACCGAACTCTGAAGGTAAGTAAAGCTGGAAAAAACTTGATCTATTTATCAATATATTAACACAAAGCCAAAACTATATGTGCATAGTATGAATATTACCTGTAGCTGTGCTACCTGTTACTTTTGTATTTTGTTTTTTGGTCCTTATCTGCCTTTGGTTGTTTGTTCTCCAGGAAATCCTGTGCGACAGGAAGATGTGTACCTACGTCGCCGGACAGCTAGGATAAAGTTGTCTAAGTATGCAGCCTACAACACATATCATCACTGCGAACAGTGTCATCAATACCTGGGCTTCAACTCTAGATACCAGGTCAGGACAGTACATGCAAGCAGACAGAGTTAAAAAATCGCACTCAAACTGTCTTTGACATGTGAACATGACAGTTGTCTCTACTCATAATTTAGATGTGCGAGTCAACACTGCATGCTTTCACATTCACTCATCTACTGCTTGGGGAAGAGATCCAGCTCTACTTCATCATCCCAAAGTCTAAAGAGCAATACTTCAGCTTCAGCCAACCCGGAGGCCAACTGGAGAGCATGCGGCTGCCGCTCACTTCTGACTGGGTGTGTTCTTGATCATTTAACTTGATCATTGAAAATAAATGTTCCCCTTTCTGTTCACCCTCACATCAAGAAAAAGGTGGTAATTATAATAGAGAAGTAGAATTTAGAAGAAGAAGTTTTGTGTGTCAAGATTTAAAAGGAATTCTTTGCCTTATCTGCTTCCATGAACATTTTCATCCGCTGTTTTTGTTGACTATTTCTGTGAACAGATTTGTGGGGTTTGCCACAGTGCAACACCCAGGTGGTTCCACTAGGTGGTGCAATTAGCTTAGCAATTGCTAAAATTGTCCCACCAGCCCAGCAGTTCTTATTTGTTTTCACAAAATTATGCAAACAAAAGATTCGGGTTTGAGAAAGTATTGTTTGAAATTACAAGATTTGTTTCTTGCATCAGTCAGAAATGCTCTGATCTGTGACTATTTCCTGGACTTTAAATAGAGTTTAAATTCAACATAATCTATATATTTTTTTAATAAAATCCTGGGGTATCCTGAGGACGCTGTTAGTATAGCCTGCATGCATTATTTTAATTTATTTTTCCACATAGTAATACAGAATTTTATTAATGAAATTCACGTTAAAAATAACAATTTTCTTTTTATTAGCATTATTTTTATTTTATTTATTTTCCCCCTTCTTTCCCAGAGCCCAGACTGCATCAAGAGTCCAATCTTCACCCCAACCACCGGCCGTCACGAGCACGGTCTGTTTAACCTGTACCACGCCATGGATGGAGCCTCTCATCTGCATATCCTGGTGGTCAAAGAATATGAGATGGCCGTCTACAAAAAGTACTGGCCCAACCACATCATGCTGGTGCTGCCCACTGTCTTCAATGGTGCTGGAATAGGTATTTTACTCATGTTAGTAATAAGTAAACTGTTATCCATAGTCTTCCATAATCTGGAGGGTCGACAGTTAGTTTACCCCCAATAAATGGGAGGATTTTATCCTGGATGATGAAGCCCATGCTGTGTAAAATCTATGATGCAGATCAATCAACTGTGGGGACTTCTTATGGAATAAGGCTGTAGTCAAAAGTATCTTCTTCATCACCATTTTGGTGGACTTATTCTTATATAGCTGCTTTCTACTCAGCTTGAGCACTTAAAGCACTTTATGCGACTTGCCTCATTCACCCATTGACACAGCTTCACACAAGCCCTTTTTTCTAGGCCTAAGTGCTCTTAATCTATAGCATTCATACGGATGCATGGCGAGCAACTTGGGGTTGCTATCTTACCCAAGAATACCTTAGCATGCAGACTGGAGCAGCCAGGGATTGAACCACCAAGCCTCCAAGTATTCTCAGCGACAGTCAACCCAAGTTTTAAAGTTTTTTTAACCAACTCGCAGGTGCTGCTCACTTCCTGATTAAAGAGCTTTCCTATCACAACTTGGAGCTGGAACGCAGCCGACGTTTGGAGGGAGGGGGTCCAGCAGGTGATGTCTGGCCTTTCATCATCCTGGCTGATGACTCCTGTGTTATGTGGAACACAGTAGACCTAGAAGCACGCAAGTACATAGTGACAGATTATTTACAACATAATTCATTGTATGAGTTAAAGGACTTGTTGTTTGTTGTTTTATTTTCTGGTTTGATTTAACACAACCAGTGTTTGATTTCTGTTTTACTTAGTGGCCCACTAGAGCACGCTGTGTCACTGAAACAGGTGCTACAGCACATGGAGGCCTGTCCAGACCTATCTTACTATGGTCTATGTGGCATCAGGAAGTGGAGCAGCCGTGCGCTGACAGGTCAGTGGTGACCATAGCAGTAGAGATGCACCGACTGCAATATTTTCTTTTTTCTGATTTTTTTCCTATGACCAGCTGATACTGATTTTTGGCAATTTCTTTTTTTTTTTCTAAGCGCTATAACTGATATTATATACATGCAAAAATCAATTTTTCTTCATTGAAAAATATTCTTTTCATAATAAATAATTAAACTTTATAATATCTGCCAATTTGCAGTACATTACAGGTTCTTGGTCTCTCTTAAACAACTGAAAATAAAGTAAAAAGAGAAGAAGGGGTAAAGGTCAATGGGTGCACCCAACTTTACTTGATGTATTTTACCTCACCAAAAGCAGGTGTAGCAGATTGTTTATAAGAAAACAAATCACAGTTGCTTCCATTATTTCCCCGCATTTTTCTAACTTAATCCGGCAAACAAACTTACTGATCAGAGATTATTTTTTTCACATAAAAAAGCAACTATTTAAAATAAGTTGTTTGTGCCTTCAAATAATATTTATGGTAACTTTTTTCCCTTTGTATTAAACCAGGTAATGTACTGCGGGAACCCTTCTCTCGAGGTCATCTCCATGACTTCTTCCTCCTCAATGTTGACCGGAGTCAGAATGTCCAGTATGACCAGAACCGCTTCACCTGTCATGACGTCGATTTCACTCTGAGGCTGCACAGTGCCGGGCTGCTTGTCTGCAGGTTCAACAACTTCAGTGTCATGAAGAAGCAGATCGCCATTGGAGGATACAGAACATTTATTATCAAGACAAAGGTATCGTCCACAGTCAGCAAAATCAAAACATAAACTAGCAATCATAAACTGGGCAACAGATAGTCATTGATATTTTTTTCCTTGTCATTCTGCAATTACATAAAAAAAAAACCTATTACTTTCACAAGCTATTGTTAATAAGCAAAGAATTTTGTCTCCAGATGACAGATGTTCCCACCTCTGTGAGCCCCTCACAGTACATCTGTGCCCCAGACAGTAAGCACCTTTTCTTGGCTACACCAGCTCAGCTCCTTCTGGAAAAATATCTCCAGCACAACAGCCATAAACTGTTTCCACTCAGCACCAAGAACTACACGCACCCTGTACTGTCTGTGGACTGCTACCTTAACCTGGGACCTGAGGTATACAGACACACACACTCCACATCTACGCATACATGTAGACATGGTTTTAAAAAGAAATTACACAAATAAGAAATTCTAATATCATAATATCATAATATCTAATATTATATTTCAACATACACTTCATAAAGACTCTAATCTTCTTGCTTCCTGTAGGTGACTGTGTGTTTTGTGAGTTCCAGACCTCATTCTGTGAACATCAGTACAGCAGGGTTGCTGTTCAGCGGCCTCCTCCTTTGTTTTGCAGACTCCTTTGTGACTCCCGGGTTCCTCAAGAAGTTCACCTTCCTTAAAGGTGCAGCAGCAGACCAAATGTAGACAATAAGCATGTCTGTTACAGGTGACTCATTTAAGAAGAAGTCAAAGCAGTGTGCAGTGTAGAATTTGGAGCGGATTGATATCATTCTGAATATCAGACCAGCAATCTTCTTCACTTCTACTTAAGTAAACAAATACCAGTAAAGCTAGAACAGTTATAATTTACATTAAGTCCCACAAAATAAGAGCAAATTAGTCAGTAGTTATCACTTTATATTGATCAAAGAAAAAAAGGGAATAAAGATCAGGAAAGTACTTCAAAAAGGTGAAGCCATGCTCTCGTTGTTGTAATTATTTCTTGCTCTGTGTCACTGTTGTTAAAGAGTGTCGCTCTCCCTCCTGTCTGCTTGCTTTAGGTGCAACTCTGTGTGTCATCAGCGCAGATCGTAGCTCGCTGAGGGAGACGGTGGGCAGGTTGGAGCTGGAAGAAGAGTGGAGGTTTAGGCTCAGTGATGAGTTCCAGACTGCCAATGCCAAAGAGGACCGGCCGCTCTTCTTCCTGACTGGAAAACACATATAACTGAAGCAGATGTGCACTTTTGGCTTGTCGTAGACAGGACTGAAATTACTAATTGTCAAACAGAACAAAAACAGGAAAGGGATTTTTTTTTTTGTTCTGTTTTTTTTTTTTTTTTAAGCTTTATGTGCTGCTCCATGAAATAGGTTAATGTTCGTGTTTTGGAAATACATTTATGTTCTCAGCGAGATATACTGATTGTCTGAGATGTCTGGGGACTGTACGTGCACAGGAAAGAGGCATTTTTATCCTTGAAACAAAGTTGCTAGGCTCCGTAACTCACAGTGCTACTTTTGATTTTTGTGATATCTGTTTGCAGATTCAGTTGTTTAGAATTACTCAGTGTTTAGATTTCTTTGCAGGTGCAGGCAACACGGAGAGCTTTAAGGAACGTGGAGGCAATCATTTGTGTGACATGGTAGCTGGCTTCTGTCGATATTTTTGTAGGGTTATTTTTGTAGATGCTTGTTTTGCATGTATGTTCTTACATGTCAAATATTTTCAATTATATTTCATCAGATTGTTATCATGTAAAAAATAAATTTGTTTCAGTGTGTGCAAGAATAAGAATTCTGAGCTGTTTATATCAGATGCAGGGCATTTTTTGTGCTCCAGAAGGCTGTGTGATTATTTTGTTTGTACGTGTATAAGAAACATTAATTGACTGTATTTTGTATGTACAATTTTGTATGCTTTTAACTGTATAAATGTACAGACATTTTAAATAACTTGTGTTTGTTTAAATGTAAAACCTGAGACATCATAAAGGCTCACTCTATACAAAAAGCAAACTTTAATAGCTACATTATATGTCTATTACTGGTCCAGTGCATACTTTAAGTACAAAGATTTTATAGCCTATCTAGGTAACATTTCAGTCCTATATAATTTTGCTGTCATGTGGTGTCAGATCAGCACCTGAAGCAGCAGGATAGTACAGCAGCAGTGGATGCTCTCAGATTTCCTCCCAAGTACTCCATTCCCAGAAAACGCTTGTTGATAAATTTAGTCCAAAACACTTGCTGCCCAAGCATTAGCAGCTCAGTCAAAACAACAGTACACATTACAGTCTAAGGACTCATCCAGATACACTAAGAACTGCTTTTTCACTGTCATGAAGATAGTTTTTTCATACCAGAAGACAAAGTTTTCATAAAATATAGCTTTAAATAAATCAGTAACTACTACACAGCTTTTTGACATATCGACCATCTAAAAGGACTGAACTGCTTCTTTGTTGATTTTTTTTTTTGTCTGTTACATGTAAGGAATATTTCCTGATTTCCTGCCAGATTTCTGGAGACTCCTTGAAGAACATTTCATTAAGAAGCAGCCATTTATGACATGGAAGAGGAAGACTTCACCAGCCACAGTGAGGATGAAAGCCCCAATGGCAGCTGGTCCTGGGTAACAGAACTAAATATATACTGCACGGATGCATGAGGCAGGCAGAATAACATAAGTTCAGGCTTGTACTATAAACTTAATTGACATTAAATCAATAAAATAAAAAGGAACCCAAAACACTACAACCAGTGAGGAAATAGGTCTGGAGTGTCCACATATGGGACAGAAATTGCTAGTATAATCAAATGTAAAGACAGAAAGATTTCAGAGGGACTATAGAAAATTGCTAAAAGAGGAGCACTGTGTGCAGATGGAGGAAGTGTAGGATGTGTATACTTTACACAGCATTTTCTGCATGTCTGCTGGTTTTGTAGTTAGAGTTGATGAACTCTTATCTGTGTGCAGTCAAATCACGTGTTGGATTAACAGCTGATATCTCCACACATTACCTCAAGCCCACATGTGTTATAAAGGTATATAACACATCAGTCAGTGATGCTGTTCCACAGCAGTGCTTTGACCCCACATTTTTCTTTTGCACCTTTAACATCTTCCTGAACTTGATCTATAGTTAGTTGTTATTGGTATTGATTGTTATTGATTGCCCAGAAACTCTCTATGGTGGTTTGCAAGGGAAGGGCAAGATTCATTCAAATATAGACGCAGTTTGGAATATAGAATTTCAAAAGCAATCAGTGTTTCATGCACATGCTGCTCCAACATGCTGTACGTTAGTGTTGTTTATACAGGATTGGCAGCAGTGGCTTTAACCATTCACGTCTGGCCTTGGAATCCACTCTAATCAGATTTCTCTAAAGCCCTGTAGCACGCACTGCAGTACTGCAGTGGGGACAGACTCAGCAGGTCTGTAGTGTGTGGCCCAGGCAGCTTTACCATTGGCTCAACCAGGCCAACCCCCCCAAACACCACCCCCATCTCCGTGGTGATGAAAAGATTGCATTGTGGCCCAAAAGGGGAGTGCCTGTGAGAGATCAGGCAACCCCTGCCTCAGGAAACGACCCACCTCCCTCCAGTCGTTTGCAAGCACTCTCACGTGTCTGATATGTAGTAACACTGCAAGGCAATCACTGGAGCAATTGAAAGCTTACCGGCCAGCAACCACCCACCCCCACACGCACACACATGCACTGTAAACACACTGAGATGAAACACTTAGCATGTACATACATGCACAGTCACACATTCTTGTATTTTGCTCGTTTGTGTTGTTGTGTTTGCACATCTCTGTTGCTTGTGGGGCTCGCACACAAGAATTTCACTCGCATGTGCTGTGCCAGTGTGCCTGCACATGTGATGTGACAATAAAAAGTGATTTGATTTGATTTGATTTGATATAGTTTGAGGCTGAACAAGGCAAATATTAACCTGCACACATATGCACGAAAACCACATGGCCATAGTCTAATTAATAAAATTCCTGAGATTACACTAAAACCTGCCTCAGCTTTCACTTTTATTCCCTTCACACATAAAAATGCAAATGTGTATCTTTCAC
This sequence comes from Aulonocara stuartgranti, assembly GCF_965226115.1. NCBI lineage: Eukaryota > Metazoa > Chordata > Actinopteri > Cichliformes > Cichlidae > Aulonocara > Aulonocara stuartgranti. Next base: position 13,964,536 of record NC_138939.1, on the reverse strand, counting down.
ACAAGATATTATGGTACTTATTTTTATTGCAAATCATTATTATTATACATTTAACCTTGTTGAGCACCTGACCCACTGATGACCTCACACACTGCAGTAAATAAACCATCACATCTCTACACTTATTTCTTTCTGTCATATATTCACACACAGCAGTAACAAGTATTAGCATTCTCCAGATTCGCTGTTGTCTGCTCCGTATTCTTCCAGTCTCTTTCTCTCCTCTCCTTCTCCCACTCTAGTTGGCTATGTTTTCCTGCATGTTGAATGCTCCAGTTCTTAGAAAACCCAACACGTGTTTCCTTTCTCCCCCCCTGCCTGGCGCAATGTATGTGTGTGTGACACCATGATAAAGTGCTCCACAGCAAGGCGGTGCAAAGTATATTTGTAATGACAGCAGAATTTGATCCACAGTCATGGGATTGCAGTTTCATGCGGACCGCATATACACATAAACACACACAGAGGTCTAGAACAAACAGGCGTGGGGGCAGTTGGATGGGAGTTGGGCTGGTTCTTAGAAACACTGAGTAACAAGAAAAAGCCATGAGACCCAGTTCGGGGAGACTTTATGTCGAAACTTTTTTGTTTGTTTTTCTAAAATGAGAACTCTGAGTACAGACTCAACTCAGGGCGCCATATATAAATGTAACTTTATCAGATTATGGATTATAGTTAGGAACATCTGACAGAGGACTATAGATATGGGAGTTATCAGTTTTCTCATCAAGTCAAGTCAAGAAAGTGAATAAGAGCATTTCGCCAAAATGATGAAATAGAAAAAATACAACATTACAAGCATTCATTCACAATTTAAAATCTGCTGCTTTATATTGTTGGAATAAAGGATTATATTACCCTCCTCATAGGATATGATTTTGCTTAAGGTTGCAGTTGTTGAACTGTATACATCTATAAAGTATATACACCAGTCGAGCATAACATTATGACCACTGACAGGTAAAGCAAATAACACTGATTATCTCATCATCATCATTAATGCTGGTTCTGATAGAAATGTGTCAGATTACACAGTGCAACACAGTTTGTGATGTATGGTGCCTTGTATATCTTTTCTGAATGTTTTTTGAATAGTTTTGCATTTGGCTAGGGCCAGTGTAACTATTGCTAGCATGAGGTGATACCTGGACCCTACAGAGTTTGCATAGGTAGTCCCACTCCTCTAGGATGGTGCACCAATATGTGCCATTGCCAGAAGGTTTGCTGTGCCTCCAAACATAGTCAAGAGAATGGAGGAAAATCCAGGAGGCAGGCAGTAAGGTCAGTTGTGTAGGGCTGTAGAAGATACCCATCAACAGGACCAGTATTTGCACCTTTGTGCAAGGAGGAACAAGATGAACACCACCAGAGCTACAAAATGACCACTGGTGTGAATGTCTCTGACCAAACAATCAGAAACAGACTTAATGTGAGTGGCCTGAGGGCCCAACTTTCTCCAGTGGGCCCTGTGCTCACTGCCAGGACCATGAGGCCTGACTGGCGTTTGCCATAGAATACTAGAAATGGCAGGTCCACCACTGGCACCTTGTGCTTTTCACAGATAAGAGCAGGTTCATCCTGAACACATATGACAAACGTCTGGAGGGTCTGGAGAAGATGTAGAGAATATCATGCTGCATGCAAAATCCCTCAGCATGACCAGGATGGCATACCCATGGAGAGACACACAGATCTCTACAGGCTAGGCAACAGCACCCTGACAAGCGTTAGGTATTAGGATGAAATCCTTGGACCCATTGTCAGACTGTACAGTGGTAAAGTGGCTCCTCTTTTCCTCCTGGTGCACGACAATGTCCCACCTCATGTGCGGTGAGTATGTAGGCAGTTCCTGGAGGATGAAGGAACTGATGCCATTGGTTGGCCGCCATGCTCGCCCAGCCTAAATCCAATAAAACACCTCTGGGACCTGTTTCAGTCCATCTTACACTGCTAGGTTGCACCTCAGACTTACTAGGAGCTCAGTGATACCCTGGTCCAGCCATTGTCTTGTTAGAAGCCCCAACGCTGTCAGGCATGCGGAGCCCATACAACCTGAGGACTATTTTAAATAGATGCTAAGAAATTTGGGCAAAATCGATTAGCCTACTGCTGCATCAATTTTTCACTTTGATTTTTAAATTCAGTCGATGTGTTTTCAAAGTGTTCCTTCATTTTTATTTTTATAGCAATGTATTAGATAGATAAACTACCAACTGCAGTTACAGGTTTAGTTTCTCCGGACAGATGGGTAGACTTTTGACCACTGAGACACAGTCAGTACATTGCACAATGCTGATGCCTTCAAGCTCTCTGAATGTCAGTGCTATTCTTGTCTCCTTGGCTGCTCATACCAGGCTTGCATGTCTTCAGAATTAGAACAAGGTTCTTTTCCTTTTCTCTTGGGTAGATTTCAGTAGAAATGAATACAGTGTGATTTAATGATGCCATATCTAAGTAATTTGAGTTTTCCAATGATGTTACAGTCAATACTCTGCTATGTACTGTATTATATGTAGAATGTGACGTTTCAATCAACTAAAACATGAAAGACATTAATATGTCATCACTGCTGAAGAACTTAATTCTTATTTAACCCCAATGTGTCCTCAGAAAATGTCTCAGATAATCCTCCCTGTTTCCAAAGAAGGATGCTGTATCACATGTAATATTTAATTAATGTAATTTTAATAAAACGTAATGATTTTCAAACTTTTTAACCTATATTTTACTCTAAGGATATTTAGTCAGTTATTAAAATAAAGTTGTTAAAAACTGTAAGCTATGTATGCATTGCTTTTAGACAATCCTTTTCTCACTGAACCAAGAAGTGAATTTACACTAACATATAGCATTTACATATTTTATATATTCATTTATCTATATATAGATATAGTAATTGATATAGTACGCTATCTATATATAATTATTAGAGGTATTATTTAATTACATTAGTATATAATATTGAAATGTATAATTCGGTTGTGCATTTGTGAAATATTTTCAACGAGCTTTGAGGTCAAATTGTCCCTTTTCAACATAATTAATTACCTTTATAGGGGCTTATGATAAGATTTTAAATTACTTTATTAATAAAGTTGTTGCATGTAATTTCTTTTTTTTAAAGAAGTATTAAAGTATAATGCAGGAATTAGAAAGTGTGAACAGTAAACACAAGCAGAGACAAAACAATAATATAGTCATAACTGATTTTTTAAGGGAACTGTTCAGCAAACATTGTGTGGCGTCATCGGTGCTCAGCCAATCGATCAGTCCGAGGTTGCAGCTCTGTGGTGGAGGGAGGAATATTTAATCCACGTGGTGCGTTCCAGAGTAATTTGGAAGTATAAAGTTCCGAGTTTGCAGTCTTATTTTTCGTCTGGAACGACCCGTCAGCTCTGACTTCCAACCGGAGAAGTCGGAGCAACCCCATTAATATCGAGTTAACAATCCGAGATGTCATAAATTAAACTGTAAAACTTGTAATCTGCACTGTCGTGCTCGCTAAATAAGCCATAGGCGGAGAACTGAGCAGCTTCTGTGCACAAATGTGTGTTAAAAACAGTAAAAGTATTTCCCAGTAGTATTAGTGGTGCACAAAAGACTGTAGTTTGCTAAGAAGTAAAAACAAATCCTGTTTTTTCCTGTTTTCCAGACGTTAATACTGGAGTGACGTCACTCCCGATTCATGCGTCCGATTTCCAAGGTAACCTGAACGCGGCATACGATTTAAAACGCATATCATCCTCGAGCACAGAAGCCACGATCAGATGTCAACAAAGCTGTAAGAGTGTGAATATTACCGATGATGTTTGTGCTGAGCACTGACACTTAACGCCGTAAACCAGTATAGGACCCTTAGTGGAAAAATCGGAAGGAAGAAATATTCTGGAGGGAAGAGCGACGTCCATAAATAATGTAAGCAAAGACTACATTGCTTCTGTAGCATGCTGTGAGAAACATGTCATGGGGTTTAGGTATTTTTGAAGTACAGGTGTTATATATTGCTTGGGCTGTTTGAATGAAGACAGAGCCCTGATGCAGACTGCAGAGCCTCACCCCGTGTGCAGATGTTTACATGTCGCCACAGAGCCACACTACGACGTAATTATCAATCCCGTACTGATGCAGCTTCTCTTCACATCCTGCATAAGAGAAATATCCACAATATTTGTGACAGTATTTGTTTATATATTTGTATATATGTATAATATATGCATCTATGGTTTTATTTCGTGGTGTGCGTTTTCAGACGGTATAGTGATTTAGTAAAGTGCTGTCTAATATATAGAACCCCCCTCCCTTTTTTGTTTTATTTAGCTATCATTTGTCACAGACAATCATCCCGGTGTGTCTGGCTGCTCCAGTCACATTAAATTGATTTAATTGGATAATCCTTCACATTATCATCTGTCTGTAAATCCCTCAATCTCTCTCTTACCTCTCAGCTATCCTGTCCGTGTTTGCACACTGTCTTTCCTGTGGTGAGAGGCCACTGATGTTTTATGTTTATAAATAAGCCTCAGCACACTATGTCACACACTGTGAATGCAACTCAGCGTTGTTGCTCACTTATCCGAAAAAGAACAGTAGTGACTGAGATCAGGTTCTTGTAGCCTAACTGTTTTGTTTCTTGTGCTGCATGTCCATTTAATGACACATAATGACCCCTTGGGTGGACTCGTGATAGGTTATTACGTAATTGAGGCGCAGTGTGATTGGCTCTTTAACAGAAACGTCCTGGAGGACTGGGCATGGCTTTGGCCGTGTGTGTGTGTGTGTGTGTGTGTGTGTGTGTGTGTGTGTGTGTGTGTGTGTGTGTGTGTGTGTGTGTGTGTGAGGGAGAGAAAGAGAGAGAGAGAGAGATTAAAGGAGAGAGAGAGATGTGTTTGCGGGAGATTTCTGTTTACCGTAATGTCAGGTCTGTGGCATGAAAATTGATGGACTCATATTCATGGTGTTGAAATAAATGGACAAGAGGTCCAGGGAGTCAGAGTTGGGTCAAGGGATCAAATAATTATTGCCTATCCCATTTGTAATGCTCGAAATTGCACCATAGAAACTGACATGTTGAAACAAACTACCAAAGGAAAAAGAACATATTTTCTCCCATGAGGTTATATGCAAATTTGTTCATTTGCAAAGTATGTTCGATAGCTATCACTACAGTTTCTATTCCATCCTATTATTTTCTTTCCATGTTAAAAGAAAGAATGTTGAATAAACATTTAGAACACATATTAATCATTTTGATTTCCATGAACAGCATTATGGGTTACTTTGTACGATATACAGATATCACTGAATTTAAGCCGTTTTCTACCACACTCCTCTGCAGAAGCAGAAAAAAGAAGGAAAGGTGCACAGCGTGTAGTCGTTATTCTAATAACAGTGTTGTGGTGTGTTGTGTTATTATTGTTGTGGCCTGGTTAGACCAAGGGTGTGATGATTGACTTATGTGGCTTTGATGAGCAGTGGAATAAAGCTAGGCCATTAGAACAAAAGATCCCCAATCTGTGATGTTCAATAATTGATGTGTGTTAATGAATCATCCTCATCATCAGCGTTCTTGCACAGTTTGCTGAAGCACGAAGCCATCTGCCGACTGGGCGTGCTGTAATGTTTGTGTATGTGACACTATCTTAGTCAGCACAAGCAGGTGACAGGTGGTTACAATTTTCTTGAATGTGTTTAAACCCATGTTACACGTGGCCTCACCGCCCTTTCGTAACCTTTTCCCGCTCTCCCTCTTGTTTCTGTATGCCTCTCACCAAAAGGGGATTTATATATTTTTAAACATTCTCTCTAAAAATATCTGGTTACAATTAACATTGACTATTACATAGTGGCTACTATTAATAAGCCATCATAGCTGTAGGGCCATTAGGTTGTACATTGCAAAGACAGTACAACAGAAGAAGGCTTATGAAATATCAACTTGTTTATTCATAAAAAATTAATAAGGCTGTTCAGTTCATAACAGATGGGTTGCTGTTCATTTCTCCATTACTCACAACCATAAATCTTGGAGGACACTGGAGGCATTTCCCTGTCTGTGATGCGCTCACAAGAGCATGTTTGCCGTACTAGAGTAATGCCAGACATCCCTGATGGACTGTATATTTGCACTACAGAAAGGAAAATGCGCTGAGTTTATAATGCTGTCTTTTTTGGTGGGGGGTAAACCCACCCCCTCATTCTGTCTTTTTTGAAAAGCACAATGCTCTCATATACCAACTTTGGTCAAACCCACAAACATACCCCGCACTCAGAAGCACCACAAGAATAGAGAAAAGAATGATGAAGCTGTCTTTGCTTGAGGTATCAGCAACCTGCCAGAAACCACTTGAGATTATGCAGTTAGCTGGCATGAGTGGGCACAAACTGGACTCAGTATATCAATAATGTGTCTTAATGTGTAATTATGTAACAAGATGGCCTTGCATTGTGTTTTGACGTTAAAGACATGAAACGTGACTAAAACAGATGAATAATCTCCTATATTTCTTCTCTCACTCTCTATCTCCCAGTTGCAAACCATGAATTATGTGGGTCAGCTGGCGGGGCAGGTGTTTGTGCAGGTCAAGGAGCTGTACAGAGGGCTCAACCCTGCAACACTGTCTGGGTGTATAGATGTCATTGTGGTCCGGCAGCCAGATGGTTCCTTACAGTGCTCTCCGTTTCACGTCCGCTTTGGCAAGATGGGTGTGCTGCGGTCACGTGAGAAAGTGGTGAGATCATAGAGCGCTCTCTAACCTGCACATGTTTAAAATCTATTTTATATTTCACGACAGCTAAATGTAAATTTTAATATATGTAAATTTAATCTGCATTCATTTGTGCAGCGCTATAGTATATTTTTTGAAAAAAAGAAACTAAAACAGTGCATTATAACAGTATATTTAAAACAGGACTACAATCAGTAAAACTCATGAGTCAGTATCTTAATGATAACATTAGGTTATAACAGATTATTATTTATTTTTTATAGCCTAAAGGTACTGCATTGGTCTTCTCAACCTTCCAGTCTGGAGGTTGTCAGGGAATGCTAATGAAGTCTAAGGCATTAGTCTTAATCAATTCTTTTTCTGTTCTGTTCTGCAGGTGGACATAGAAATTAATGGAGAGCCAGTGAGCTTACACATGAAGCTGGGAGAAAATGGAGAGGCTTTCTTTGTTAAAGAGACTGAGAACAAAATGGTGAGTAGTGATTGACAGAGTCATTACTCCTGAATCAGTAAACACACACGAGAATAGCACAGAACATTACTCGCAGATATGAAGGTCATAAAGCCTGAACTAATATACAAGAAGTGCTTGATTTATCACTGTGCTCCAACAGAGCTAAATTATTATTTGCCCTCTTAGGTAGTAGCGATTCTCACTGGTTTTACCACTCGCTGATTAATCTGCAACTACACGTTGTTGTAACTTTAATTGCCAAACTTAAATGTCTTCTCGTCCTGCCCTGACAAGCCCAGAGTAAGAAAAAAGATGTACCTTGACTCACTCGCGGCGTCAGTTTTACCACACAGCTTTAAGGAGTGTAAAATATACTTCAAAATTTCTTAATATTATGAGGTTTTCTATGAATTGAGTACCTTTTTTTATTTACACGTGCATATAAAATATCCTAGTGTTGTCATACTTGGGGGAAAAAATCCAAGCATAGACCTTATCAACTTGTTTGTAGATAAGTAGCTAAACATTTTAGCAAAACACTAGGCTCAATAACAAGGCACAACAAGTGCTTCTGTCCTCCTGTGGCATCTTCTTGGCAAACACGAGTTTAGCTTCCCAGAAATAAACCATCATGACAAGCAGAAAGCAGAGACAAACACTGGTCAGTCAGACACTAAACACACAGTCGACAGTCTGTCATTGTCTAACTTTGATATGTGGGTGGAGAAAAAGAAATTTGATAGAAATGAATGACTGATTCATATAGTGTCAATTCATAGCAACATTTGCCTAAAAGTGTTTTGTGTTGTTTTGGACCTGTAACTATGTTATACAGGGTGTTTTCTTACTTCCAACAATTAGCCAGGAGCAGGCAACACTTTGTCATTTTCTTCCCATTTCAGCCAGGGAAACAAAGACATTTGTTTTTCAAGTCTAAAAGCTCTTATGAACATTTACGCAGTACAAAAGTGTCATGCGAGGACAGACAGACATTGACTATTGCCAGTGCCAGACACCAGTTTATTTGCTTCCAGGCAAATGGCAACAGATACAATGTTCAACTGATAAATTGGGGCATCTGTAATAGAAACGGCTCACATTATTCAACCATAGACTTTACCCACTGGTTTGCCTCAATCCCCTGAAGCTGAATTTATCTGTCAGATTTTAGCTTTTCATGTATCTGTAATACGCCGTATTACACAGAAGTATTTGCAGAGCACATGCACATACACGTCACAGGAAACGGCATAATCTGGGAACATTCCCTTCTGTTTTGAAACCTGATTCTGTAACGCGATAGGTAACGTCTCATGGGAGGTAGGAGGGAGTATGGGAGTATTTGAGGTTGAGAGGTACTTCAAGGAAGATCTATTGTAGTAAACAACATCTATCAGCAGTCACAATGTTACTCGTGAAGTGGTGAGTAACCAGGAGCTCGCGCTTTCCCCTGGCCAAGAATGAAAAGGAATATGTTGCAATCTGAGAGGTTCTAATTCCTTTTCCGAAGGATTACGTCCATCTAATGCTGCATCCATTACTTACTGTCCATCTTATAGAGAAGCTATTAATAAATCAATACTATAATACCTCTTTCCACAACAGACAAGAAAATAATGGCTTTTAGTTTCAGTCCCACATAGAGTTATTTGCGAATTCGGTTTGACCATGTTTGTCTTATAGTTTTGGTCTCGACTTGAATCCTTTCCCTTAACTTAACTCTCTCTCCAGAGAGTGGAAAACCACCGGAGACCTATTTATAGGTCTGCCATTTCACACACTGTATAGTCTGTTACACACAGACTGCCCTCGGAAATTACTGAGACATACTGTACATGTCATGAAAGAGGAGCAGTACAAGGACATAAAACCTCTAGCTGGTAATAGCACATTGGTAGCACAGCACGGTGTGTTTGCCACTCACATGAAGAGGTAAAAGAACAAGCATCATGGGAGCTTGCAGACTGTGTCAGTCTAAGTTGTCACATCTCAAGTCCTAATGTACACTCTGTACACTCTTCATCTGTGTTTCTCAAGGTGCAAAGTTTGCAGGGGTTTGTGCATGATCAAATAAATGCACAAAAATTGAGCCCAAAATTCTCATCTTCATGCTACAACATTAGAAATCTTTCAATACCAGTGCTTTAATAAAAGAAACATCTCCGATGATGTAACTTAATGACTTTGTGCCCTAAAGGGTGACACATAAAGAGAATTATTACTCTCTTTATCTTTATGGCATGTGCATTTAACAACCCTTTAATGCAAATATCACAGATGTAAAACCAAAGTGTTGGAAAGATTTTTACTCAGTAATTGAAGTAATCTTATTTATTACATTGCATTTTGCAGCATATAAACAAATCGCTTTATAGTTGATCTTGTGTGGTTTAAGAACTCTATATTTGTGCACAAATGCTCTTTTTCTAAGGAAATTGTGGGAATAACACTTATAGTTCAGTGAGAAACTGAAATATCAACAGACTGGAGTAAAAAAACAAAAACAATTTAAATACTGGAACTGAAACTGGCTTTAGAGCTGATATTTCCCTCTGAGTATAGAGCTCAGAGTAGATCTGTACTCAGTACTATCCCTTTTCCTCTCCAGTCTAAATGAATTGTGCTGTGTTGGACTGTGCAATGACACGTGAACTGCAAGGCATGTGTGAGTCTGCTCTGTTTGGATCATCCCTTTATCATGCCTCCGCCTCCCCCACTCTCTCTCTCTCTCTCTCTCTCTGTCTCTCTTTATTCTTCTAGCAGCCTCTTGGCAGTGCAACGCTGATGAGCAAATCTCTGTGATTTTGCTAATCTGAGCTCAAATTTTCACCAGATTATTTAGCTGGCTGTTTGGCAGTAGGAATGACCATATCTGTTGTTGCAATATTTCATTTTCTTTTAGAATAGAAAAATCAGCAATCTGCAATATGGACTGCTATGACATTTTGACAGAGAACAAACATATTTGGCCTGGTCATTACCTGCTATACTCAAGGCTTTTTCATCACCCCCAGCTGTAGAGAGGGTGATGGGACCTTAAAATGCTCCACTTTATTCTTGCATCTTGTCCTACATGATTGGATTCTCAATCTATTTTATATTACAACTGTTCTGAGGGCAATTTTTACTTGCTGTTGTGTAATAATTCTTAAAAACTCCAGATATAAATGTCAAAGCTAATGGCTTAAACCAAAGAAGACAATTGCATCATTAAATGTATGAACAAAGAGTTCTCAATAAGGCAATAATAATAATTTAAAAAAACAAAAGTAGAAGCACTATTCATGTCAGTATCAGCAGCTATTATAGATGCTGCGGTCTACACAAGAGATGGTACAGCAGAAAAGACTTGCGTCAAGTATTGCTAATTTCAGACCTTATCTCACTTTCCCTGGAAACAGGAAGTGGTTCCATCCTACCTGGCAACATCACCAATCATGTCAACAGGGCAGGAGTTAATGAAGTCACATCTGGCCAGGGGCAACTCTCGTCACCATGGTAGGCGCCGTTGGAAACAGCGATGTTAGAATTTGTGACAATTTGCATTTTCTTAAACAGTTTTTTATGATACTCTTTCCCATCATATAGACTCCATCCCATGCGGCCCGCTTCCTGTTCAGAATCTGGGACTGCAGCAAAGTGAAGGAGGGTTAACCAAGAAGAGGAGAAAGAGAAAGAAGAAGGCACGGCCAGAGGGAGGTGGAGGAGGCGCAGGACTGAGGAGAGAGGAAAGTGGAGAAGAGTTCTCAGATGATGAGGACATGTTCACTATTGACCTGAGCTCAGATGAGGAAATGGAGGGGGACAGCAGCAGGTGTGTGTGTGCAAGAGAAAGTCTGAATATGTTTGCGTGTATGAAACAGAGAGGGAGAAAGAAAGAGAGGTTATTATACCTGCCAGCCTGGTATTTAACATGGGAAAAAAACATTTGTTGGTTGTCACAGTGTTGTTTGCGAAGCCGATGAACCACTGCCAATAATTCCTTAACTGTGTTAAGTGGAAAACCTGTGTGTGTTTGTGTGTGTGTGCTTACATTTTTCATGCATGGGTATGTGTTTAAGTGGCTGTTTGAACTGTCTAAAAGCTGGGTGTGTATTTATATCATTTAAATCACAGATTACATATATATATATATATTCATATCTGGGCCTATGTCCTCATTTTAGCTTTCACAGCGTTTTAGTAGATAAAGGTGAATGGCTTGGATGTGAATTGAACTGCGATTTGGGGAAGACCTCGAAGGGGCCTGGTGGCGGCTCCCGGGCCAAGCAGATCCCCATGTACTAAATAGAAGTGAAGAAGTTAAAGAATTGAAGAGGGGATGGAGGGTGGGGCACGTAAACAAGAAGGAACTGCTTGTAGAACTGGGGGAACATATATACAGTGGGGCAAAAAAGTATTTAGTCAGCCACCGATTGTGCAAGTTCCCCCACTTAAAATGATGACAGAGGTCAGTAATTTGCACCAGAGGTACACTTCAACTGTGAGATTTGGCCATTATTTTCACATTGTTATTGTGAAATACCAAATATATAAACATAAAATATTCATTTGTTCTAAATACTTTTTTGCCCCACTGTAGATAAGAATCGGAAGGAGCATGTTTGGAGGTGTGGTCCCGCTCCTGAAATTCCAATACTTTATCTCCAATTAAAATATGTGTTGAAAAAGTACTTAATGAGAGAAGAATATAACACTGAAAACTTTAGAACACGTGCTTCATGAGGACTGCTGTGTCAGTGTAGTTTGATCAGATTTGAATGGCAATAACAAACAGCCCACCTGCTTTCAACAGATTCATATTCAAACATTGCTAGATTTTAATTTGTCTAAGCAAGTCCTGCACAGCTCAAAACAGTGAGAAGGCATCAGAAAAATCAATGTGGTGTGTTTATGTTGAAAACCAGGATCAATTTTCTCTCTAACCGGTGTTAAATGGAATTAAGGTTAGTTTCTGTTTAATAAATAAATAATTTTCTTAAGTGTTTAAAGAGAAGCAGTTTTATGTGTGTGTGCAGGTTTGTGCATGTTTGTGTTCATGTGTGAAGCCCTCTTGGAAACCAGCTCTGCTTGTTGGACTTGCTCCAAGGATTTGTCCGTTTCCCACAGCGCGCACTGTCTCTTTGAAAGAATGGCTCACGGGGTCATCCTTACTGGAGGCATTCCAAGCCTTTTTTAGGAAGTTTGCCACATGATCCTGAAACCCTTAAAGACAAGCAAAAAAAGTGTGTGTGCTTCAAGTCATTCTCTAAATTGTACTTAATGAGTGTATTTCCTTGGCTGGTTTATGATATGCGGTCACAGTCAAACAGCCCACGACATTTCAATTTTCAACAAATAAAAAGACCATACCATAGTTTCTTGGATGTGATACGACTTGCATCGACGCACTGTTTACATAGTAAATACCAGTGTCTGCACTAATGATGAAATAAAATGGTTGTGCACATGACTGACATCTCACTGGATGTGTGTATTTGTGATCAGACCTGTGTATGGTGATCAGGGATTGACTGCCAATGCCCACATTCTCCCCAGCACTGACTGGACTCATTCACAGAGGTATTTGGATGTAAGTGTGTGTCTGTCACACTGACAGACACACACTTGAACTCTTTAATAAACTCTTCTCATGAAATAGCATATTGCACATTTTAATATGTTTTTTTGTCCTCATGATAATTAGATGGAATCACAATTCACTGTCTTTCATTCTCTCTTTTCTTCCCTTCTCTTTTTTTGTGTTCTTTTTGTCTTTTATTCTTTCTGTAGTAAATTGATTAAGAAGACTCTGTCCATTCCTCAGCCCTGTGGTCTATCCATCTCCTGTCCTCAGCAGTCCTCTCACTTCTCTTCTCCTACTAGGTATCACCTTAGATTCCACCCTCTCTGAACACTAAATATGAAATAATGCACTAATTTTAGTGCATTATTTATGCAATAAAAATTTGCACAAAGAATGATACATTTTGTAACTTTGTAACTTTGAAACTGTGAAGTACCAGACAATCCAAAACAAATGTTTGACTTTAACTTTTCCAGTAGCCCAGACGATTCGCAGTCATCAACACCAAAGAGTGACTCAGAGCTAACAAATCCATCTAAGGACAACCCTGAGATGCTATGGACCTGGGGGGAGTTACCACAGGCTGCCCAGGTACATAACCACACATGGCATCACATGAATTGAGTCTGTTGGCTTTGCCTTTTGGGGATGGCAGCATTAAATCAACTGCATGGTCATAAAATACAATATATACATATAACTGCATGTTGTAGCTGTTTACTGTGTTAAGGTGTGAAGGTAAAATAAAGTGTGCAAACAATGAAAACTGTCCACCGCACCCATTATTAGCACTTCTCGTGCTGCTTTTTTTGTTTTTTCATGCTTCTCGCCTTTGGGTTGTGCTCCACAGTTGCTCCCTTTACTACTCACGCTGATCCACTTTGTGTATCAGTCGACACACAGCTTCATCAACATTAGGCTGCACACTGTTAGTTTCTTGGAGGACTACACTAAAGTATGTCTGCATAGGTTGCACACCCAAAGTCAAACAAATGGACACAAATGTGCTGATTCTGAACTGATTCCACCTGCTGATCAGAACCAACAAAGCCATATCTATTTTATAAGTAATGTTAAGACTTCAGCCTGTATGAGTGGAGAAAATGAAACATGACTAAGGGGTGGGGTTAATAAAATGTATGTAAGAAAGCAAATATTGTCTGAACTGACTGTCTGTTTTTCTTTTACAGCCATCTTTCCTGACCGCCCACCAGAAGCAGGATTCTGCCGCTGTTGTCTCCATACCGGTGTCTTCTAGCACTCACTTCCGAGCCATCAGTGACATGGGAACTCTGTGCAGTCCAGTGCCACCACTGGACAAAGACACAGAGGAAAACAGAAATGGACACATTGTCAGAGAACAAGGTAGAATAAAACTTTGCACTGAATGTACAAATATCTAAAAGCAGGATAAATTTGCACAGCGTCACATTAAAATGCTTTGAGAAATGCTGTGTTTTTTCCTTTAGAGAGAGAAGTGAAAAGTGTTGGGCCGTCATGTGTACAGATGGAGAGTTTGACAACATGCTCAGTGTCTCAAAGAATTCTTCCTGATCATTTGGAAGATAGCAGGAATAGTCCCATCAAAAGGACCGATTCACCGTCCAAGAGGAAAGGTACTGTTTGAGTTTTCTGCTCGTAAACAATGGATATCTTGATCTCAGTGTGTCTAAATTTCTGTTTCCTCTTTTATGCACTGATAAATGTCTCTTCTAGAAAAGAGAAGTCAACACCTGGGTGCTGATGGTATTTACCTGGATGACATTACAGAACTGGAGCCTGAAGTAGCTGCTCTTTACTTTCCTAAAACGTACGTACAGCATGTGTTGTAGCACCCTCTGGTGGCCATATTAGGGATCACAGTATTTCTTTCCACTGACACACAGAGCACAGAATACTTTATGGATGATTTTTGTATAACATTAGGTTTTTTTTTTTCAATAACTAAGCACTTGCTTCACTGTAAGTGCTTATAATAGCAGATTATTTGAACTTGATAGCATGAAGAAGATTAATGAGGTAGCTAGGTTACGAGAAAGAAGGAGACCTTCTTTCAGTTGTATTTTTGTCACCACATGGTAACAGCCATTGAACTTCTTTATAACTAAGAGAAGACAGATATTCCTCCTCTCAAGGTCTTCGAAAACTCCAATTTCCAAAACTGAATTTAGCCTTGAAGAACTTGAAGTGTACTAAATACATTTTAGACCATTGTTTACATAGTATATGGCATGATAGTATGAAGAATTACTGTGTGATCCATGTGTGTGTATTTTTCCCTCCACAGTGACGGAGGCAGCAGCTCGATGAAGGGGGACACTGAGATGATGGTGGGTGTGCGGAGCGCTAACCAATCCCCACAGTCAGTCGGCAGCAGCGGGGTGGACAGTGGCGTGGACAGTTTGGTGGATCAAGTGTGTGATCTACCTCATGTTGCTATCTCTTTGTGTGGAGGACTCACTGATAACAGGGAGATTACAAAAGGTGGGACAGGGAATGATGATGTTGGATAATAATAGTGAAATAATGTGCATGAAATATTTGCAGTTGTCGAGATAAAGCTTATATGAAAGAAATTAAAAACAACATATTATATTTTTTAATTTGAAAACTTTAACAATATTCATAAATAATGTTGCAGGTCTGTTCGCGTTTTACATATTTTAAACAGAAATAAATTGATTTTTAAGATTTCACACAGTTAGATAAAAATAAGTTATTATATGAAAAAACTATCTTATCAATCAGATCTTTTTTTCTCATTTGTTCTTGCCTCTGTCTGTTCCTGCTACAGAGCAATTCATGGAGAAGGCTGTTTCCTACCAACAGTTCTCTGAAAACCCTTCTATTATTGATGACCCTAACCTTGTGGTCAAGATAGGAAGCAAGTATGTACTTCTACTGCTCTTTATTTGAACTGAGCGTCTGACATATACAAGCTTTTTTTTTTTTTTTTTGCAAATATGTAAGCTATCCTTTGCCAGTAGATGTCTTTAAGAATGAACGGGTGCATAATAGCTTCCTCTGTCACCTGTTGTAGGTACTACAACTGGAACACAGCTGCTCCTGTCATGCTGGCCATGCAGGTCTACCAGAAACCACTGCCACAGGTAAGACCACCACAGTGATACACAAGTATTTACTCCTGATTCTTTCCATTCGACATGAATGCCACAAATTCTGCCCTCTCAAAAACTGTGAAGACGGACCTTTACGTTTTGTTGTATTTAATCAATAAAATGTGTAAATGAAGAGTTTTGTTTTTTGTCTGAAACAATGTGTAAAGCCACATTTTGCTTTGATGAATATACATTACTTTGGCTACTATCTACTGTTGTATTCAATATTGTTATTTGTTATATGGTGTGTTTGTTTTGTTGCAATGTTATGGACCACCTTTACTCCAGAGCATTTCTGGCATTTTACAATTTATCCTTAATCTGTTTTTTTTTCCCACTCTGGTTCACTATTGTTGTTTGCCAGCCACCTCTCATTAATACAACAAAATAACACCAACTGAAATGTGTTCACACTCATTCCTTGTTTCAATAATCAATATTTCAAAACTAAGTGAAGATTTAAATGTTTTCACTTTATCCCAAGTGAACAAAACTTACATGCTACCGATCAAAATTACTCGACACATGGGAGAGCTTATAGCATATTTGCCAGTCCTATATCACAGTGAACTGTTGTGGTAAATTCATTGACCTAACACTTGATTAATGTCATGTCTTTGTCCCCCTTCTTATTTTTCCCTTTTATTTAAATCCATTCTTTCTTTCACCATCCACCCGATGTTTATATTTACCAAGTGTTGGTGTTTGAGTTATGTGTTTTCTGCTTTTGGCTTCTTCTCATACTGCCTCCCTGGTCTGTTTGGCTCCAGTCCTACCCAGCCTGTATGATGTTTTCTGGCTTTGCTTATGTGTTGGTCGGGGCATGACTTTATCTGCCTGCTTTGTTGCTTTATCATTGTTACCCTTTCCGTCAGCCTCTCTTTTTCCCCATATTTTCACTTGAGTCCAACCATGAACATCATCTTCCTTTTCATTTAATCTAGCATCTGCTATTTTTCTATTTGCATGTCTTATTGTTTTCAATTCTAATTGTTTCACAAGCAAGTTAGCAGGAGTTTAGTGTGGTTTGTCATATTTTACTTTGCCTTTTAGATTTTCTTTTTGTGCTTTCTTGTGCTCTCTCTTTTTTGTCCAGCTTTAAGTTACATTTTCGGTCAGTTTTGAGTTGTATATGCATGATTGTCTCCAGGCATCGGTGGAGAACATTATGAAGGACAAGATGCCAAAGAAAGGAGGACGCTGGTGGTTCTCATGGAGAAGCAGGAACAATGACTATAAGTCAGTAAGTGCACAGATAGATATGCAGATGATGAACTTGTTTATCTACGATTCACCGTATCATTTACTGGACATTAGGAAGAACGGGGAAAGGATTAGTCAAATTTCTTCCTTGGGTCATACATGTGACCTTTGACCTTTTTGTTCCTCAGGAATCAGTGACAGAAGCAGCTGGAGACCAAGACGAGACTTCCATAACAATGGCCCCAGTAAACAGGTAACGTTAGATTTAAAACTGTGTATTTTTCTCTCCGCACCTATTGACATATTTTTTCCTACTTGTTTAATCTTATATGAGCATTTTTGTCTTGTATAATTCAGGCTGAAGGATGAATCATCCTCAAGTGATGAAGACCACAAATCATCCAGTCAGATATCAGGAGTCTTTCAGTCAGAGCCCCTTGAGAGTTCTGGTGGCATTTGTTACAAGAAGACTCTTCGGCTCACGTCAGAGCAACTGGTACAGTGTTTGTTTCTACACTTGCTTTTATTGACATCAACAGGAATACAAATTACCTTATTTAAGATATTTTGCTCATGTGGTTCACTACATATAGAAGAATCTGTACAGTAACAAACAATAATACACTGTCTTTAATAAGACCATCTGAAAATTTTAATTACTTAGCAGTCGAGGCAAAGTGAAAATAGAAATACGTCCAAAACCTCAAGAAAACTTCTCAACCTTCCTCATCTGTGTGTTTACAGGCTAGCCTGCAGCTAAGGGAGGGTCCTAACGAAGTGGTGTTCAGTGTGACCACTCAGTATCAAGGCACGTGCCGATGTCATGGCACAATCTATCTTTGGAGCTGGGATGACAAGATAGTCATCTCCGATATAGATGGAACCATTACAAGGTGTGAAATAACACTTAGTGGCCTACATCCTGTTCAGTTCTATCATATTACCAGCAGGAGTCAGACTTTACACAGTTTTTGGGTTCAAAGGGACAGCTTTATTCTGTGACGTTGTCTGTCTTACATTACGCTGTAGATCAGACACTCTGGGCCACATCCTCCCTACGCTGGGTAAAGACTGGACACACCAGGGTATCGCACGGCTCTACCACAGAGTCAGCCTGTGAGTGCTGCTTATTGTCCTCCAGCTAAAATACAGTATGTTGGGGTGAAGCACAATGCTATGTTTCTGTCTCTATTATTTTCTTTTGTTTGTTACAGAAATGGATATAAATTCATGTACTGTTCTGCAAGGGCCATTGGCATGGCTGACATGACAAGAGGTTACCTCCACTGGGTCAATGAAAGGGGAACCATGCTGCCAATGGGCCCAGTGCTGCTCAGCCCAAGCAGTCTTTTTTCTGCCTTGCACAGGTCAGATATAGAGCAAGGGGTAGAAAAATTCTACTCTAGATTATTTTTGGCCATTAACACAAAACCTAAAATATTTAGTTGCAGGTAATAATAGGTAACCTTTATTGTTTTTGCATATTTAAACTACGGCAAAAGTATTTACTCTGGCAAGTTAGTGGTTATTACTTAGATGTACCCTTTGAAAAAAGTTAGCTGACGCAGATTTACAATGAGGACAAAAAAAAAAGAATGTTCAACATTATGTTGTGTTTAGGGAGGTGATTGAGAAGAAGCCCGAGAAGTTTAAGATCGAGTGTCTCACAGACATCAAGCACCTTTTCTACCCAAACACTGAACCATTCTACGCTGCTTTTGGCAACAGAGCTACGGTGAGAATACTGCGCTGACATCCGCAGTGTGGATTACTCGCTCGTATTTTGGCCTCAGTGATTTTTAAAGCATGCTGGTTGTTTGTGTTATTTCAGGATGTCTATTCCTATAAGGAGGTGGGCGTTCCACTTAACAGGATTTTCACTGTCAATCCTAAGGGGGAGCTGGTGCAGGAGCATGCCAAAACAAATATTTCCTCGTAAGCTATATGCCTAGTTGCTTTTTGATTTTCATCAGTCTCGTGTGCATGGCCATGTTTTGATGTCTGCATTCTGCCTTCTAACAGGAAAAATGACAAAAGTCTTGTGTTTCTTTCTCAGCTATGGCCGTTTGTGTGATATGGTGGATCATGTCTTTCCGGTCTTTATGCAAGGTGAGGAAGCAGACTTCCCTCACTCTGATGATTTTGACCAATGCAATTACTGGAACAAAGTACTTCCTGAAGGCACTATTGAGGGAGAGGAAGACCCACAGCCAGCCAAGATGAGCTGAAGAAACTGCTGAATCGAGCATGAAGCAGCTTTAGCATAAATGTGAAGATGAATGAAGCCATCAAGCTTTTCCTAATATGGTAAATCAAGATGGCTCCTTAACTCACAGGTGATACTTAAAAAAATAACTGAGTACCAATTCAAAGGAAATGAATGTTTTTTTCTACAGTAAACACAAAGAAACAAGCTGTGCTAACATTTAGGAGTGATAACGAAAGTAGTCAGGGAGACGGAGATAAAAGCAGAGGACTAAAAATGGCAACCTTAGGATCAATTGCTAATGAGACTGCTGAGTGAAAAACAAAGCAAGAAAAGAGATTTAAAAAACAAACAAACAAAAAAAGCAAAACCAAAATAATTCTGTGATGAAATTCAGCAGCTGGTTGGGAATTAAACTAACTCACATTTGCAAGTGTTCTGACTCTAATGCATACACATAGTAAACCTTGCAAACAGCATGAGTATAATATTTCTTTAGATTTTTTGTTATGCTACAAAATGTTTCTCAAAACATGTTTGTTGGTTCTCTAAAGGCACCAAGACAGAACTAACTGATTCCTTCGACTGGTTACCATTCTTGCCTTTAACCTACACCCATCATGTATATTCCAAAGGATAACAATTAGTAAATCAACTATTTCAACTATTGCCTAAATAGCAGACAATAAAACATAAATTGCCAATTTAGTTCAGCTTTTGAAATGCTAGATGGGCCCTTTGCTGCGGTTTCTGTTCTGCTCGTAGCATGCAGTATTAGTTGTACTTAAACTACAACTTTAAATAAGATTCTACCTAGCTATGTGGCTAAAGGTTGTCTTCTGACCTCAAGTACAGTGGACATTTTGCACCAGAAAATGCAGACTATATATGGTAAAACCATCCAGAGCATGCAAAAATAGCACAAATAGGGTATGCAAAAATCTCCTGTGCCAAACTCCTTTGCAAAGTAAAGCTAAGCGTGTGGTCTTTTGACCGTGCTACTGTGAAACATGTGGCCATGGCACATATTATAGTCTTCAGTGACTATATTCAAGACAAGTGCAAGACAATGCAATGAAATTCTGTCTGTTTCTATCTATTGTTTTTAAATGTACAAAAAAGGACATTCTGTGATATCGTACAATGTAATATACAAATCTCTCTACTCATTCGAATAACTAATGCCCATCAATGCAATTGCTTCATAAGCTAATTTAACACTAAGTATATTTTCAGTTTTGTAATGCAATATGATATATTGCACAGGTTAGTGTACTTCATGTAAAGCACTTATCTGTCCTGCAGAGGGAAAGTAAAGGAAGAGTATTCAGATTCTGTAAAGTTTTTGTATGAAACATGCCTATTTTTTGTAGTTTGTACATACGGGGTTTTTTCGTCTGTTATCAGACGTTTGTATTTTCATCACTTATCTAATAACATCCACTAAACAACTTTTATGCCTAATGTAAACCTCTCTTTTAATTTATATTACTTAAAATGGGAAAACCACTGCGTATGGTGTTAACATAATTTTTGTGACCGTACTATGATACAAGTTCTTGTGAATCAGTATATTGTCTAAAATACCTTGATGCTGGTGCTCATTCAAATATTCACACCCATTTTAAGGCCTCAAGGAAAATCTCTTTTTAAGTCAACTAAGAGGTGCCATTTTCATCACGCAACCACTGAAGCAATAAATCAACACCCAGTTGTTTTAGTGCTGCCTGTGGTTTGAGGCGTTAATGGCAACCAAGATAAAACCTCAACTGTTTACAAAAAGAGATATGTTTCCACTGCCTAACTGGTTTTAAATCGCATAAAGATTTATTCCCAGAGTACTTCATTAGATTTTTAGTTTGAAATTAACAAGTATATTTTTAGTACACAAGTATTTGTTCATGTGTCTTGTACTGAAATACCAGAATGCCAGAAACAAATCTGACTGATTGTGATTCACCTGGTTATACTGTCACTGTTTGTACATATAACAGATACTCTGTGTATTGTGATTAACTTAAAAGAAAGTCAGGAATTTATTTTTCATTTAATGAAAAACTGTCTTTGGGAAGTCCAGTGTAATTTGTGCCAGAGGAAAAAGATGCTCAGAACGCATGCTCTTAAGTAATGACTGTTGTGTTGTCGCCTGATCTTTTGAGGAGGCATGTTGCTCTGAAAAAGAAGAAAAAAAGGAGATGAGATCATTGTGTCAAAATTCAAATTTTGCTTTCAGCATTTTTAAAGAAAATCCCATTTGGTGATTGCTAATTTCTTTCTGTGAAAGATTCATTCAAACTGTTGACTAGTTTTCACTCTGACTCTGTGTTGATTTAGATGATTACTTTGCTGCTTCCCATGTAAATGTTATGTTTTTGGCTCTAAGCAACAGGCCACCAGTATCCAGTGCAAACCATTGTTAACATTGTAATTCAATCTGTACAATGGACACATCTTTAATAAACTTAAAGTTAATATTGATTTTGTGTTACACTTTTTTGACTCTGCATGCAGTGCTTGATTGTTTTCTTGCGTAAGTTCCTAATTCTTCCTTTAACCTCAGAAATTTGCCTATAGGCTCCTCATAATGCTTTCTTTAAATTTGTACTTTTTCTTTTATTGAACTGTTTTTGGTTCTATATTATAATATACTAATTTTGAGAGGCAGAGCTCATGAGTGTGCTGCAGTAAAATAAAAGTTATTCTACCACAGACGGGAAGTGTTTAATCTTTGTAGTTTTGTTATTAAACCGCATCTGTTTTATATTTTAAAATTCAATCCAGCCAATCGTTTCTTCCTTACCAGTTTATCACTTTAAAACTTTGTCTTTCCCAAACTTCTGCTGTTCAATTTGATTTTTTTTTTTCCATCTAGCACGACACCAAACAGCATATAGCTAAACAGGAAATCAGCTCTTTCTGTGTTTTCTGCTCTCAGGATATTTTGCCACAGTCCACTTCTTCATTTTAGCCCTGCCCCATTTTAGCCCCCACACAAAAACAGTTCATCCCTCCCCTCTGCTGCTTTGGCTGGAGTGATGAAAAGTTTCACTCGATTTTAAGGAGTCGATCATTTCGATTCAGCACATTCCACAGAGTGAAAGTGTTTATAATTAGTTGAAAAAGATTTTTGTTGGAAGATGTATGTCTGTTCTCATGCATGTGCACCTATTTACACATTTGAATATTAATGTACTTAAAATGGAAAAAAATAACAATGATCATAATGTCCACCTGATTGTTCAGTACATAAAACTGACTAGTAAGTAAACACTGTAATGAATAGTTCACAGTAATTCACAGTAAAAAGTAAAACCCTTCAGCTACACAGAAATGAGTAAACACTTTGGAGGAATGGGGAGAAAAAGAGAAAAACACTCCCAAAAATCTCAGAGTTCAAAATGATGTGATCGTCCAGAGATTACCCATAAGCTGCTCCAGATATGAACCTGATATGAGGAGCTTCCACACTGAACTACAGCTCTGACTGCACAGCTGCCTACGGTCTGTTTTTTCTCTTGTTTACTAGCTTTCTTTTTGCTTGGTAAAAAAAACAACTTTATTTTGTAGTCAGTCACTTCAAAATGAAGTACAGTTGTAGCTTAAAGCAGACACGCTTTTGAGTGTCGGTGGATTGGTGGAACAGCAGATTTTCCTTTTTTTAATAGATATTTTATAGTACAGTACTTCTGCTTATGTTGTGAATGTGCTTACTGTCTACAGTTGCTCAGTTTACTTACAGACAACAAGCTGAAGCACCAGGCAGCCAGTCTATTGGACTATTGTTGGTCAGTTGCTAGTAGCTAATCTGTTGCAGACTCCATGCTATTTCAGCAGCATCTGTAGCATCAGGCTTTTGGGCTTCTCAACAAGCTTAAATGGACTCCGGGAGCTTTTATCTCCTAAGATACAACTAAAAATTAATGCTGTAGTGTATAATTATGATTAAAAGTGAAAAAATATTTTGCTGTCATAAGAAGAAATCCCATTAGCTACACACATGCTGCCAGAGTTTTTCAGATGATAAATCTGACATTTGATACATGCATTTGTTAAGAATTGATTGAGAATAATGATTGTGAACCATTGTGTGTTAATGGGTTAGATGTCTGCTGAGCTCCTCTCTGTGAGTGATCCAGGTGGGAATAATGGAAATCCTCAAGACACCTCAGTGGGGGGCACAAAACCTTTACACCGCTTCTTAAAGGGACAACCCAAAATTATTGGTGTAAGACACTGACACATACACAAATGCACATGAATGTTTGTTGTTTTGTTTCATTTCAGTATCTTTCCACATTTGAGAAGAACTTGAGGCTTATATTGCCACAGAAAATAAAACATAGCTAACAAAATCATGCTAAACGTTGTTTATGTTTTCTCCTAGACAATTGTGCTGATCTTGGGTGCATCCTTCTTTATCATATCCGTTGCGATCACGGCAGACTCCCAGATGATGTATGTATGGACAGTCATCCCACCAGGCTTCCTGCTGGGGACACTGGTTGGTAGTTCAACAAGGGAATAATAAAGAGTGCCTTGGGAAGTTTGACGTGACTCAATATTTTTTAACTTAACATTAACTTAACATTAACTTAAGAAGTATTAAATAATCAGAATTTATATTGCACTTTATTTTAGTGTCAGTGTTTGCTTTCCTGTCACCTTACAAACATCCAACACATGGGATATGTAATAAATCTGTCTTTCTCTCTGTCTTCTCATAGTTAATCATATGTGGAATTACATACATTTTGGCACAACATAACACCACCAAGAAAACAGTAAGTTCTACTGAAATATGATGAATGTTATATTATAGCAAAATTATACTAGAACTAGAAATTGAACAAGAGGTTTCTTCAAATAAAAGTGTTTATGGATGCCTTAGAATTTAATATTGCATTATCGTCAGTGATTTATAGTTTAATTTATAGTTTGACTTATATTTGAACATTGTTAATATCTTAACACCTGTGAAGATAAATCACACCTTTACTGCTTCCATAGAAATAAACAGGGTATGTAGTGCTGCAAATGCACTTGATTAATAGAGCATCTCTGTAAAAGTAGATGTTTTTGGCAGTTTGCTGGTCTGGAGCATTCAGATGTACAGTGGGGCAAAAAAGTATTTAGTCAGCCACCGATTGTGCAAGTTCCCCCACTTAAAATGATGACAGAGGTCAGTAATTTGCACCAGAGGTACACTTCAACTGTGAGAGACAGAATGTGAAAAAAAAATCCATGAATCCACATGGTAGGATTTGTAAAGAATTTATTTGTAAATCAGGGTGGAAAATAAGTATTTGGTCAATAACAAAAATACAACTCAATACTTTGTAACATAACCTTTGTTGGCAATAACAGAGGTCAAACGTTTACTATAGGTCTTTACCAGGTTTGCACACACAGTAGCTGGTATTTTGGCCCATTCCTCCATGCAGATCTTCTCGAGAGCAGTGATGTTTTGGGGCTGTCGCCGAGCAACACGGACTTTCAACTCCCGCCACAGATTTTCTATGGGGTTGAGGTCTGGAGACTGGCTAGGCCACTCCAGGACTTTCAAATGCTTCTTATGGAGCCACTCCTTTGTTGCCCGGGCGGTGTGTTTTGGATCATTGTCATGTTGGAAGACCCAGCCTCGTTTCATCTTCAAAGTTCTCACTGATGGAAGGAGGTTTTGGCTCAAAATCTCACGATACATGGCCCCATTCATTCTGTCCTTAACACGGATCAGTCGTCCTGTCCCCTTGGCAGAAAAACAGCCCCATAGCATGATGTTTCCACCCCCATGCTTCACAGTAGGTATGGTGTTCTTGGGATGCAACTCAATATTCTTCTTCCTCCAAACACGACGAGTTGAGTTTATACCAAAAAGTTCTACTTTGGTTTCATCTGACCACATGACATTCTCCCAATCCTC
Organism: Aulonocara stuartgranti; assembly: GCF_965226115.1. NCBI lineage: Eukaryota > Metazoa > Chordata > Actinopteri > Cichliformes > Cichlidae > Aulonocara > Aulonocara stuartgranti. The sequence goes on along the minus strand of NC_138939.1, from coordinate 13,939,343 downwards.
TGCTGTATCATCCATGTGCTCTCTGGCAAACTTCAGACGGGCCTGGACATGCACTGGCTTCAGCAGCGGAACACGTCTGGCACTGCGGGATTTGATTCCCTGCCGTTGTAGTGTGTTACTGATGGTGACCTTTGTTACTTTGGTCCCAGCTCTCTGCAGGTCATTCACCAGGTCCCCCCGTGTGGTTCTGGGATCTTTGCTCACCGTTCTCATGATCATTTTGACCCCACGGGATGAGATCTTGCGTGGAGCCCCAGATCGAGGGAGATTATCAGTGGTCTTGTATGTCTTCCATTTTCTGATGATTGCTCCCACAGTTGATTTTTTCACACCAAGCTGCTTGCCTATTGTAGATTCACTCTTCCCAGTCTGGTGCAGGTCTACAATACTTTTCCTGGTGTCCTTCGAAAGCTCTTTGGTCTTGGCCATGGCGGAGTTTGGAGTCTGACTGTTTGAGGCTGTGGACAGGTGTCTTTTATACAGATGATGAGTTCAAACAGGTGCCATTCATACAGGTAACGAGTGGGGGACAGAAAAGCTTCTTACAGAAGACGTTACAGGTCTGTGAGAGCCAGAGATTTTCCTTGTTTGAGGTGACCAAATACTTATTTTCCACCCTAATTTACGAATAAATTCTTTACAAATCCTACCATGTGAATTCATGGATTTTTTTTTTCACATTCTGTCTCTCACAGTTGAAGTGTACCTCTGGTGCAAATTACTGACCTCTGTCATCATTTTAAGTGGGGGAACTTGCACAATCGGTGGCTGACTAAATACTTTTTTGCCCCACTGTATGTTAACAACAATCTTCACTATGTGGACATAATTCACCCCAAAGTCAGATCATGCGACAAACAAACTATACTACAGGTCTTTGTTAGCATGTTAAATGTTAACTTTTATGACAGTACAACTGGAAAAAGACTGAAGGAGAATAGTTTGTTTGGAAGGGTTTCCATTAGAAAGCCTTTTCACAGCAAAACCTTGGACACCAGCAAATCTACAAGAAAGAAACTGGGAATAAAAATACTTGAGGTGCTGAAATGGTCCAGCTGAGTCCAGCTGAAATTCTGTGGCTGGACCTTAAGAGAGCTGTGCATAAACAAATGCTTACCAACCTCAATATAATGGGATTTTTTCTTAAGAAGTTGCTCAGAACCCTAACCCTTGAGGTTGTGATTTCTTTATCACATTTTAGTTGAAGTTATTGCTGCTAAAAGTGGTTCTCATGTGTACTCAGTTTTTCACAGAACTGCATAGACTCCAGTGGAATTTATTTGTTTTAAATGACTGTGTATCACCCCCATCTTTGTCTGTTGGTGTCTGCAGGTAACCATTTCGTTATCTCTGAGCATTGTCTCCATACTGGTCGCATGCTGGACTTTAATACACATCCTGCCTGACATAGAAGCATATTCCTACCACCTAGATTACATCTATGATAATGGAACCTTTTCATTTACTGAACCAATGGAAAATCACCAGGTAATTGTTTTATCATATTTCTCAGGTTTTATGTCTCTGTTATTGTTATTGTTATTTACCTATCTTTTGGACAGCATGATGTATTTTGACTGGAGCTTTAAATTTAACTAATTAAATTCTTAAATGTATTAAATTAAATATAATATAGCGTTAAATGCTATGTAACAGTGTATTTCATTTCTTTAATGTCAACCTTTTTTTTTTTTTAGCTCATGGGATTGGCTTTGGAAGCAGTTTTGGTGTTCTACACTTTTGTTGTAGCGGTTATTTTCATTGTAATGTCAGCTCTGGCTGGCATTGCCCTGCGATCCACAAAAAGCCAGGTAAGAGGGCACACTGCAGTCATTGCTTAGTGTTGGGAATGTCCTACAAGGAACTTATTACCCAATATTTGTTTTAAAAAGTTGCAAAAGGTCAAGTTACGCTAATTTTTTCTCCTCCTTTAGGCCATTGTAGTGATGACTGCTGCATCGCCTGATTCGTCAGTTGAATAGCAAACACAAGAGGACTGTCTGAAGTGTGAAAAATTAAGAGAAGAAATATATATATACTGTATAAACAAACCCTTTAGTTTTAGTTTGCTGAAGCGGCAGATTCAATGCATCGTTTTGAAATTGCATGGTGTATAACCTAACATAAACTTGATAAATCAATAAGGAACAAATTAATAATCTGTTTCATACAAGTATGGTTCATATTCCATGTCACATGCTAATATTATCCTTAATAAACCAAATTTATGTACAAATGTATTTACTGGTCCAATTTACCTTAATTAATTAGATATTGCCATTTAATTCTGTTGGGGCACCTCCTCAACTGAGTTTTAGCAACTATTCTGATGGTTCCTTATAAAATTAATACAATTAATTAATTGCATTATTGCATGTGTTGCACCTTTTTTCATATTTCCCTACTAATTGTATTTGTTTGTAATGTGTGCTGATATATGTGTGTTTGTATGTTAGTAAAGAAACAGAAAGGAGATGCAAGAAAGACACACACACAAATATTTTTAAGGTATCGTAACATTTTTCATGAAACCTTTTAATGCAGTTAAAGTACAATGTTACATTCTTATAATATTAAAGTTAAATGATCTCAAAATTAATTACATCTTTTTTATCAGAAATGTTTGTCTTTGTCTCACTTTGCAGTTTGACTGTTCCAGTGTTCTTAGATCAGCTGGTTGATTTTATCTGGAGACTGCTCATCTCACAGCTAATGTTTCAAAAGCCATAGAGCCCAAACTATTACATTAGTATAACAAAACAATATTAACAGTCCTTATTAATCATAAGTACACAAGTAAATGTCCTACAAGGGTTTTTTTTAGCATCACAAGTTAATAACCCAACTTTAAAAAAAAAATTAAAATAGGCGGGAACTTCAGAACATGAAAACACAATCTTAGGAACTTAAAGCACCTCTCATAAATTGCATTGCCCTTTTATTTATATATGTATTTACATATCAAAGGTACCAATAGTTCATACCAGGTGTAAGATACCAAATAATATGATCCTTTTTGGAATAGACCAGACAGAACATGCACAGAACCTCATAGCTGCCCTTGACTCGTGTTTCACACCATTGGCACAAACACTGTGACACCCAACAAGCTGTCCTCTCTTACAGGGAACACTATGTGAGACATATAACTATTACATATAGAGACATTCAGAATCACAACACTAAATGGAATGAAGTCAATATTATGGCAAAGATCTACTACACTACTTAATGGCTAAACATGTAAAGTTAATAAGAGCATAGAATATGTGTGTCTCCCTCTCTGCATTAGACTAGACAGCTCTGGTACCTGTGGAAGTGAAAGGCCGTGAAAGCAACTTTGGAATATAATGTACCAGCCAGTTAGTTGACATGGTAATATCTTTAAATTAAATCACACACAGAGAGGAAATGTCATGGTTCTGGCTACCTGGTGAATGTGAAGTCATTATTGAGTTTTACTCGGTTTGGTCTCTAATAAACTCTATCATTTAGATACTAAATGATCTACTTTGTGCATGAGCTGGTATCTGTCTGTTGTTTGGTGCCAGTAGTATACCGCAATCTTTTAGAGTGTTTTACACTGATATGCGAACGCAATAGCTGCCAGTACGGTAAACTGCAAGCCGAACAGATAAAGTAGAGGGAAGCTGCAGAATGGTATTTTCTGTAGATTTGGCCATTATTTTCACATTGTTATTGTGAAATACCAAATATATAAACATAAAATATTCATTTGTTCTACACTTAGTTTGCAGGGAAATGCCACCTTGTTTTCCAGGTTGCTTCTGGGTTTCGTACTGATTTGCAAATCAGTCATACCATATGTTTAGCTTAAAATAGTAAAAAGGGAATATATCAACTGTTAAAAATTGTATACTTTTGAATTTGATGTAAGCAAATGTTATAATGGGGCAATTAAAAAAAAATGGTGAAGAATGAAGGATATGTAAATTTAGGGCTAACAGGAGAATGCTAGGATAGGGTGACATGGAGGAAGACAATGACTAAACAACATGACTGGTTATAAAAGGAACAGAAAAAAGAGGACACATCTTTCAGAGGAATGGAGGAATTCACAACTCTGTAAGAGACAATTTAAGAACAATATTTCCAATTTAAGACACAGCTACATAATATCACTGAAAGATACAGAAAATCTGGAGAAATCTGTGTATGCAGAGATATTCACAAAGGCCAATGGTGACATGGCAGCTAAGCAGAACTGTATTTAAAACCAAATTTGTTCTGTACTGGAAATAACTGCATAGGCTCAGGAATATTTAATCACAAGATTTGTTGTTGCATTCACAAATGTTAGCGGAAAAAAAAAATGCAAAGATTAAAAATGAACATCCTCACATGCACACATGTATATATGAAAAACAAAATCTGCAGTAAAGAGAAGTGGGGCCATGTGGTTTGTTATCAATGCACATTTCAAAGTACTGCATGGTATAGAGGTATATTAGTGGATTAGTATACAGGTTTTGGAATAAGTCCTTTCATCCAAAGGAAAACCTTTTTAAGGAAAGGCTCATTTCAACAAGTGAATGTCAAAATAACATTGCAACAATTAATTAGTCTTTAAAGGCTAAAATCTTCCACTAAGGTAAGAATGGGAAACATATTGCCTTTAAAACTTCAGCATTTAGTTACCTCAGTTGCCAAATACTTATACAGGGTTTCTGATATCAGAGATGATGCATCACTGCCAACATGGCCTTGTCTCGCACTCTGTTCTTAATGTGTTGCTGGCATCAAATTCAAAAAAGCATTTCATTTGATTCATTCTCTGTTTATGCATTTGATATGTTGCCTTTGCACTATGTTCAGTTAATAGATTATTTTATTTAATGGCTGTAGGAAAACAAATTCTCTATACTGAACACATTATGGGAAACAACTCCCACCAGTTTTATTACCTTTGTCAAGGGCGCAAGAACACTTGTTTTTGCTGGTGACAGAAACCAGATATCCCAGAGGTCGGATGAAATGCACAGACTCCAAACAGGAGGGCCCTGCCCTGGTTTGAATCCAGGATGCTCTAGCTGTGAATCAACAGGATTACCTACTGCTGCATATTAAAATGATTAAGATCCACAACATTTATTTTTCTTTACTTTCTTGCCCTCCTACTGTTTTTGCTTATTTAGAATAGCCTATATTAATTGCATTAAAGTCACTAACTTTCATCTGCAAGTTCTGATTTTAAAAATCGAACATGTAAAAAAATTCCCTGTCTTACATATATTTGCAAGACACTAAAGGAAACTGTCATCCTAACACACATTATATTATAATGAAAAATGCATTTCAGTTTCCTAGCTTTTCCTCAAAGTCTCAAGTTGATGAAGCAGGAGGCTTTTGAAAATCATTCCCAGGGGTACATCGCTGATGAACACGCATGTGCTCGGTGACACGGTATTGGCGTGAAAAAGTCATAGGGCAGCGGGGGCAGGGGAAGGGCCTTACACCAAGGTGGCTCCGCACATGTCTATTTAGAGAACCTCGCTGGCTAAAGGAACGGTCGCATAGAGAGCATTGGAATGGGTGGTGAACAGGAGATGACAGATGAGCTGATCTATTGGTTGGCATGCTGGTTGAAAGGCCAGATGCCATGCAAAAAGACACAGAGGGTTGCATGGAGTCTGACACTCCAGGAGGTGAACAGTGTGTCGAGGTAATGGTTTGGTTCTCACCTTCTTTAAGGTTGGAAACTTCAAACACAATGCAAGAATTTTGAATAGTCTCAACAGCTGGACTACTTTGAACAACAGGCTTTCTTTCCTCAGCATTTGTCTTTGCAGCCCAGTGTGTGCCACCCATATCAAGTCTCCCAGTTCCAAATTTAGCCCTAGCCGTAACTGTTTTCATTTCAACAGATGCTACAGATGTTTTTTCGTACCTCTCTGCTCCATCATATGCCCAGATTCCAGTTTCAAACATATCCCCTTTCTCTTCTATGCCAGATCGGTGTTTGCAGGATACTAATAGTTCTGCAGGTCTTGTGCTAATATCCAGAAGAAGAAACTGGTCTGCAGTCTCTGTTGAGCTGTAGTGCTGCTTTAGGGGACTCTCAAAGGCACCAAAGTCTTCCTCCTCACTTGAACCATCAGAATCATCAAAGTGGTTTGAGTGGGAGCGTTTGTGATCAGAACCACCCTGCAATAAGTGCACATCCTCTTGCATATCATCATGCTGTAGGCAATGATAACGAAGATGTCCATGATAAGAGTGTCTCACAGCACTGTCAACACTGGTGTCAGACATGTTTCTGTCCGCAGGCATTGTAAAAATCGAATGTGATTCTGTGATGTCAGTGCCTGAGGTCTTTTCAGTTTGCAGAGCTTTCGGGAAGCTATCAGCATGGTATTCTTTGGTGTCCACCGCTGTAGGACTGTAGTTTGAATCATGGTTAGAAGGAGCATTGTTTGCACTTTTGTCAGCTCTGTATATGTTTGAGTACCCTTTCTTTGGTTCATAGTTGCAGTGGCTGTCCTGTATATCACTTTCAGCTGGAACTCTATTAGAGTAACTGTGTTCCTCTTTCACCTCTTCCTCTGGACCTAGATGTTCTGTGTTTAAGTCCTCCACAGGATGAGCAATAAGTGGAACTTCAGCTCTCAGACCTCCTGGTTCTGCTGTTGCTGTTGCCAATTTGCTGACATTGTAGGATTCAAAGAAATCCAGCTGCTTTTTTTTGGTTGAGAAATCATCAAACCTGAGATCAATTTTATGCTTCAATTCTTGACTCCAGTCCTTACTCTGCAGCACTGAATCTTCTCTAAGATTGTGTGTATTTTTCTGAAAGGAATCACAATAAGCATGCTGATCATTATTGTTGGTAAAGTGAGATGATCCTCTGTCAACACATTCATTGCCCTGCATTGTAAAATGATCTGAATCGCTGCTGTCAAAATGAGATCTACCTCTACTGGATTTGTAATATAAATCTTGTAAAGCACATTGATCTAAATTATCCTTGTTATTCAGATTTTGTGTAATAGTGTGTTTTTTATTGTGGCCGTATTCCTGGCTCTGTGCTTGATATTGACGTTTGCATTTAGATGGAATACCTTCAATAATGCTGTCATTTTCTATGCTCGCTGAACGTGAGACTGGAGACCTGCTGGAGTTGCTTGAAGTCTGGAGGGCTGAATGGCAGGGAGACACAGGAGACACATCTGCTAGCTGGGGGATAGCTGCTCTGCTGCTGTGACAGATGACAGGTACTGCCGCACAATATGAATGTGGGGATGAAGATGAGCTCCTCCTATTTTCAGCTGTCCTCACCAGAGTGTCACCTGTGTACCTTTGCCAGATGCCAGCTGGATTAAGCCGATCCTTTTCCGCCTCTTTGTCCACTTTAGACGTGTGATACACTTCAGCAATGCTAGGGACATTCAGAGTCAAATGCTGTGGCGTTAGATAAGTTGCTTGTCTGGCATGTCCTGCATTTGTGCTCCTTTCAATTCTTTCAAGTATACCACAGGGTGCACTTGGATAGCTTAAAGTCCTTGCATCCCTTCCACTGCAGTGGTCTCTGCTATTTCTACCTGTATCTATTTCTACTTCATCAGTGCTGCAATCCATAGCAGCTGAGAGCATCTGACTTTCACTAAACGGATCCACATTGTCTGAATCCTGATACTGAATATCGCTGTCTGGTGAAGTTGTCATACTTTGTTCACTGGAGATGTTTGTTTTGTCAGGTTTTCTAAAGGTAAAAATGCTGGATGTTGATGGCATATGAGGGGAGGTATTCACAGTTGTCCTATAAGAATTCTTTTCAGCTTCAGCAGAAGCCTCTGCGCCATTTGCAGTGCAAACCTCAGTCTGCTGTTGAGCCCTCAGAGCCTTTTGCAGTTCATCCATCTGCAGGTAGCAGGCAGCTGTGAGCAGACTATAATACTGTTGCTGGCCGTAACTGTAGGGCAAATCCCCTGTGTAAATATAGTCCAAAAGAGGTGTTAATACAGAGTCAGAGAGACATTTGGCCTGCAGCTCCACCAGAGCACCAGCAGAGGACAAGACAGATGCCAACACTGGACTAGAGGCTGCCAGCACACATCTGGGGGAACAAAGAGCAGTTTTGTGGTGAGGTCTGAAATCCTGAACATCGTGTAAGACATACACTGTTAGTATAATCATGATATCATTGGGCAGTTTGATGATATGTATATGTTGGTGTGTTTGTTTGTTATTAGCTTATTTTTCTCACCTGTGTGCGGGGTAAAGTTGACCTGCATTCTGTCCCGGTCTGAGCACAAGGTCACAAAAGTGGCCTTGTTTTCTCTGCAAGTTCAGATAAGCCAACAGTAATGCCGCATGTCTACCAACTTCCTGGGCACAAGGTGCCACCTGGAGAGTACAGAGCAGTAAGTAAAAATAGATTCTTGCTTATTATAATCAAGTGCTAGTACGAACACGTTCATAAAGACACTTGACACAGCATTAATCAGGTGACAAAATCAAATTAATCAAAATCAGTGCATTGAAGCTAATGAGATGATTCCACTGTCCATGTTTGATGAACTAGGGCGGCGAATCTCAATAATACACTTCCTTAATTACCAAATTTTGTCAGTTTATCACTTGCAGTTTGTCACTGCAAAGAGTAAATACACCTGATAATTTTGCTCACACTGCCAAAGCGCCTTATTGCCTTCAGATAAGCGGGGTTACATTTTTGTATCGATTGGATTTGGATTGTATCACCCATCACTGAACAGTGGCAAGGTTAGGTTACTTTGAACAGAAGGAATAATTAAAGTGATCAAAACAAATCTGAAAAAGCTCTGCGTGCTTCCTAAACATTTCACTATCTAAAGCATATTTTAAGGCTTAAAGATTTTGTCCTAAAATGCACTATCCAACAGATGTTAAAACTTAGTAAGGACATGTATTCTAGAGCTTTATGTCCCCATTTCTGCCAAATTAAAGAAAATGTGCACACACGAAGAATATAAAAGCAGACTGCCTTTCTCTTAAATATATAAGCTGTTAAAATCGTAAGACATTTCTTTATGAGGTTTTCTAAATTTCTAGAACTACTTTGAGCACATGGGAAAAAATCAGATTTTAAATACACACAGCTGTCAATAAATGTCTTTGTTTCTTGTTAATATACAACAAAAATGCTAAAAAAAATCTACTCTGAACTCCAAACTTATACCTGACTATTAAACTGATCAAACATACTATTTCAAATGTACATTAGGAAAAATGATCCCTTACCTCCATATTATGTTGGAAGAAAAACAACAAACCTCGGCTGTCTTGCTTGCAGTGAAATGAAGAAAAGAACTGTATATGCAGGATATATAGTACCACTTTACTATCTACGCACACTGTCTCATTCGGAAAACAATCACACGCTTTTCCTATTGGGAGCATGGCGTGACATGAATGGACAGGTGCTTATAAGGAGTGCTAGCGTCTAACGTCAGAATCTCCATAGCCTCTTTTGGGGAGAGGACTGAGACCAGCCCACGGACCAGCCAACAAGATACCACAGAACTAAAGCAATCAGAACCAGTATTTGTACTCACATCAGACAAAAGACAGTGCAAGCTCCTATTAAGTCCCTCATACCCATAATAAAACAGAAGCAGGAACTATTTTAAGGAGCTTTTATTTTTATTGAGAGGTCAGAGGTCATGGACAGTTATAAAATAGTCTGCAATTAATGTGAACTATAGACATTCAGAGTGCACAGCTGATTTTAATCTTATCAAAACATTAATTACTCTGTTAGCTCTGAGTCTCCACCAGTCTTCTGCTGAAATGGTAAAGTTAGAGAAAAGCATTATGATTAGCACTAAAAAAGAAAAGTGGGATGTATTTAAGTATTTCTATTTGCTTTGATTCTACAGAGGGGAGCTTCTCCAGTGTCAGGACTACGAGCCAGTCCCCCTCAGCTGACGTTTTGTTGACAACGCCATACTAAGCCATTTCTCCACCCTTCCACACCATGTGCCTGTCATGCCTTTCTAATCTCTTTAGCTCTCTAATGTCACAGCCACACCTCCGTCCACAACGCAGCAGGACATTTAACCTAAAAAGTGTGCAGTAGCACTACTACTGCATCACAAAGTAAATAATAAAAATAAGTCCAGTGGCACTAAAAAGAGGGTCACAACCCTTAATGTCGCAGGAAATGTCGAGGAAGGTCAAGGACTGAAAAATTCTTAGCTGCTATGAAATATTTAAAGTATGAAGAATTAAGTGCATAGTTATTGCATATGCTACAAACTATATTCGTTTTTCAAAGTATACCATGCATATAAACCAATATATATATATATATATATATATATATAAATATATATATATATATATATATATATATATATATATATATATACTGTATTTTTTTAGTCAGCTTCATTATAACATGTTTATAAAGGTACAAGAAAATGGAAAATGAATATTTTGCCAGGTGTTAAAAATGTCTGCTTTAACATTAGTACTTTTAGTATACGCAATGTGAAGTCATCGAGTGCCACAGTGCAATGTAGGTAAAATAAACAGGCAAAGTATCACAAAATTGTATCTCTTAGCTGGCCAATGGTTGAGGTGCATGACATCACTGTATGATTAATAGTACAACTCCAGCCAGGTGACTCTTAATGCATGACTCTGTGTCTCATGATTTCTGCCTCTCACTGCAGCCGAATTTTAAAAGAATGTCAAAGAAAGCATATACATAGTATGAACAAAAACAGAATTTTAATAGTTAATCGATCTGCCCTATATAGTAATTATTTGAATTACGTAACCGTGCCCCTCAGCCCCTCCCACCCCTTTCTCTCTCAGAGTACCACACGTACTTTAAGCTTGGCACACCGTGGCTTTGAATGTTTCCATTCACTGGGTGCTTGGTGACATAACTCACGTACTGTACTGCTGCATGCAAAGGCAGTGTCTCCCTTGCTCACAGACACAGCTGCAGGTTTTGGAACAATATGATGTTATGGGGCTTCACTCATAAAGCCTCAAAAGGCTAAGGACTAATTTACATAGAAACAAAAACAATCCCATTTATCCCATTCACCTATATTTTATGTAAACTAGTGCAGTAAGTTGCAAATTGCAATACTTGCTAGTCCTGAATCATCACATTTGCATTTCCACATTCATTCAGAATATGAAAACATTCATTTTGTGTTTCCTATTTGCATAAATCATGTAATTAAACTTACTGAAACTAAAGGATACATTTTTTTTATTATTAATGAAGCAGCTAACAACAGATAGCAGAATAACCACATTGCAGTAGTAGCTGGATGTCACTGTGACCTAATCCAAAAACAGGCACCAAAGCAAAATTTCACAAAGAAATTGTCAAGTACTCATAAAACTCTCGACACCAAATACATGGTCTGTTTTTCATCTCTCCACAAGAAGAAGCCTTGCAAAAATACACTGCACAGATCCTGGAATCCATTCGTGACTGAAAATGTCCTTTAGGGCATTATTAGTTGGCTGTTAACCATGGTTGCTGGAGGACATCAAAGCATAATGTTGAATATGTCGTTTGACAAGGTTAACAGAAGAGAAACAACAATCAAAACCAAGCTAGTATAATAGGTTCTTTTTCATTCTTATCTGATAATGGTCTTTGATGACTATCACATGCAGCATGGAAGTAAATCAAAAACGTTTGACTTATTTCCAATAATAATCTCATTTGGCCTGTGCTCCTAGTGGAAAAAAATATATAATAAAAGCAGGGGATCCTCAAAAGCAATCTTCTGCCATTGCATCAAGTAGATTAACATATAGTGGGATCATAGGTATCGTCACATGGCCATTACCAACATCATGGTACATGGGATTTAGAGATATTTCGGTCTCAACCACCTGTCTGGCAAACCAAGACTTTGTGATACACCCATGCATAATCATTTGCGAAACCAAATGAACAGCAAATTCACATGTCACATGTATTCACATGAGTTTTCCAAAATCAGTTAAACTGTGCACATAAGCATTTTTAAGATACAAGTACCAACCAAAGAGGCACGTGCATTCACACACAGACACAATAATGCCGTACCCAGCTGACTACATGCCAATCTTGTTTCTGTAACACATGCAGTACAAGGCTCCAGCTGTTCACTTGTTCCACTTCCAGTTTTACCAATGTAACATCGTCTTCATTTCTCTATTTTGATCACACCCCCAGAACATTGTAGTCATTGCTGCTATTCTTGGCTCTCTGGCATGACACCTTACACACTCATCCCAACATAAACACCCCTCGAAAGGCACAACTGCAGTGTGAACCCAGGAGAACAGTAGGTCTGCTTAGGACTCTGGTGTGATTCAAATTATACTGGAGAGCTTTCAGGATGTGACAGCGTTGTTGGCTTTTGTGGTCTAAAGCATGCCTTAAACTATCAGGGGACCTTTGTTCCATAAATAATCTTTTGTAATAGTATTTAATCTTTATTTATATTGACATGTATTAATATAAACAAATGAAAACATAAAATAAAAATGTTATTGTCCTTGAATAGATAGCAATTAAATATCCACTTAATTACATATTAACCTTACAAACATCTTAAAGTAAATAGCTATAATTTTTCATACACTTGTGAGCTCAAGCTTTTAGTCACTTGAGCCTTTAGAAAAAAGCCTTAATGTGTTCAAAGAAGACAGTAATACTTTCAAAAATATGGATCTATAAGTATGTGGACATACAAACACATTCTATACATGTTTCAAAAACCATAGTCGTTGATGAGATTTTGCCCCACCTTAACTGCTGCTAAGCTCAGGTTGTAATAAGACCAGGCAATGATTGTGGTAAATGTAACATGTTTATATATTTCATTTAATTAAAAGCGCTTTCTAAACAGTGCATAAAAATTAAAAACATTGAGTTAGACTAAGCATTTGATGAAAAAGGCGGAGGAAGAGAATTCATTACACTTTCAGTCAAAGTGCAAACTTGAAGGTCAAGACAGCATCTCTCTTCTATCTATAGTGTTTAATATATGAGCCCTCTTTTTCTGTTTCACACAGAGTAAAATAACAGCAGTATTACTCCAATGGAGCACGATTTCTTACAAGTCACTCTGCAACACAATGTCTCAGAAAGAGTCAGAGAACAGATCTCTAGAGCAGTCACATGTCTGGCTCCCATGAATCCCTTCGCTAACCTCTTCACTGTCACAATTTTCTGTCTTTCTCAGCACACACTCGATGGAACCAAAATTGTTGCGGTTGTCTGTCAGCTTTCTTTTGCGGATTGGCACACTTTGTTGGATTTTACTCGCAGGTGTAGGAGGAACAATTGCTTCATTGTCATAGCCACACTCTGACACGTCAATAAATCTTGCTTTACAGTTGATTGACATGCGGTTTAGAGCCTCTTCCTGCACCCTAAGGTGCTGCAGTGGATGTAGACTGTTTTTATGCTCGACTGGTTTCAAGAATTTTCTTTTGGGGGTAAGTTTGTGGCTGTGTCTGCTGGATGTAGTTCTCCACACAAAGTTTTCTTTGACAGATTCCATCTCACTCTGCAAAGCCTGGTCAGCATTACCACAGTTCAGTTTATGAACAGAATTGTTTTTACTCTCCATTTCATGTAAATTTGCATTAAAACTTTTTTGATTGACAGGCTGTGAACTGAATTCACCTGTCACGCTTTTGTACAAGTCAACACATGAGTATGATACGACGCCTAGTTTTACAATGGGTGTGGACTGAGAGGGAGGGACAAAGTCAAATCCTTTTGTGTCTTGTGGAATCAAACTCTCCCTGCATTTACTTTTTTTAAATTTCCCTTTATCTGGTGTTGATTGTGTCACATTCGCATTTTCATAAATCAGATGATGCTCATCTGCCTTGGAAAACTGTGAGCAAGCTTCCATGCCATCACCGACGGCTTCTGCATGCATGGTGAGCCTCTCCGTTTCAAGATTGATCGTGTCTGAGCTACCAAACAGATCTGCTGAACAGTTGTAGGCATCCCCCTCAAGCTGCTCTTCTTCCTCCTTTTGAAAAGACAGTGAACTAGCTGTGCCATCCACCTGATAACACCCATGGGAATAAATGTTTCTATCTTGACTCCTTTTGACAAACAGAAGAGGGTTCTTACATTCTTTGCTGGCTGAATCATGTGAGCCACATCCATTTGTTGCAGGGGTATTAGTGGCATCCAACAATGCTTGCAAATGCCTGTCTGTTATTTGTGCATTTCTTTGGGAAGATGTTTCACTTATTAAGCTGCTGTTTCCCAGGTTATTTCTTGCCTTTACTTCCTTCCAGTGAACATTCTGAACTTGTTTCGTATCTCTATCAGTGTCAAAATCTTTATTGGCTTCACATAAAAACTCTGTCAGACTTTCAGAGAAAGGCAAATCGTTCCAAGCCAATGAGCTTGATGAAAATGTTCTGGTGAGCTGTCCAGTAGAAAACTCCTTTTCTTTGGGGCTATTCTGACAATACTGGGACGGCCTTAACCAAGTCTTTAGGCTAAGGCTGTTTCCAGCTCCCTTCTCAGATGATGGACTCTCATAAAAACTGTGCTGCAATGAGAAAAAAGGAGCCAAGTCCTTTTCCACTTTTTGGTTTTCCTGGCAACCCCTCTGTGCAAGATATGGTGTTACACTTTTGTCAGCCTGACTTCTGTTTTCATCTCCACATTCCTGGGTACTGCAGCCTTCTTCCTGCTCTGCTGATGATGTAACCAGTCCAAGTGATTGCTGCCATGGAGCTGTGGGAGTAAGGGTGCAGTCTATGTAACGTGATCTAGGAAGGAAACAAAAGCTATTATCAATGATCATTTTTGCATGTAATGTAACAGCACCTCCACCCACATGCTTAGAAGTCAATATCAGTAGCTTATGAGAATATGTGTGGTTTTTACTTTGGCTTTCAGAGCCATTTATTGTTATTTTGTAGTCCCTACAAAGAAATAGTACATAGGAGTACATGACTCTCTAGTTAGTAGGGGTTTTTTGGACAGAAAATACAGAAGATTGTATCATTTCTTAATTTCATTACCTTTGAAGTGATCGGGGCAAAAGATGAGAGGCAGATAGTGTGGCATCACTAAAGCTGCTAGTTGGAGAATGATCATGAATGAGGAGCGGGGTTGTTGCTGGAAGACTGGAGATTCTGCTGGTATCAGCAGATACAAGTTCAGATTCAGAAGCTTTCTGAAGAAGAACCCGATAATAACTGACCACGGTGCATCCTCCCATTCCCGTTGCTTTGGGAAGAATCATCTGAGTAGCAACAAACTGTGCTGCATTTTTACTGCTGGAGCCACTTAGAACAGGTCCTCCAAACCAAAGCGCACTTTCTGCTTCCATCACCTAAACAACACAGATGATACCACAGACAGCTAAGCTCAAACAATGCAAAAATAAAGTAAGCATAATTAGAACACATTTTGGACATATATTGATCCTATTATTTTATTTTCTTTAATGGTGAACTGAGAAACTAAAATTGTGAAATGTGGAGAGACGTTTATTATTTAATTGTTGCATAGTTTGTCTTGCTTTTCATGTTTTTTTTAAATCATTTTATGTTCAAAGTAACAGCAGGAATAAAAAAATATGGACAATTGAGTTTGAGTTAATTTCTGCTGTTTTGTGTGACCAGGAAGTCACTGATTTCAAGTTATATAAAAAGAAAACAAAAAAAACCTCCAAACAGCAATAGTGACTAAAATGTTGAATGCCTATTTTTAAGTCTTCATATGTATTTGAATAACTTTTGATCTTGCATGTCACATAATACTTTTACACACGTGATTTACGAATGTACCTTTATACCAAAAATGAAATGTCTGCCAATGAAACAGTCCTCGACTGCCTTCACCAGCAATGTGAGTCTTCTAGATTGTTCCACGGGTCTGTCCAAGTTTTCCACCAATCTATAAAAGACACAAAGCCCACACAGCTCTTCACTTAACCATCAGAGAAGATGTTATGTTCTTCACACGTTGTAGTCATTTGAAACTGACAAAAAACCACTAAAATCTGCACTTTAAAAAGAAGAGGTACAATACAAATAGCATGTATCCATATTATTAGGTACACCTGTTAAATTTAATACAATAGGACTGCCATTTCTTTCCTTCTTTTTGGGGGGGTTAATAGAAACTTGCCAAAAATTTTAAATTCTGGCATTTTTGTGGATGGTGGTCCTGGTGTTGTACTGAACTGCAAAGCACTCACTGGTGTTCTAATGTTTTCTCCACCCTCTTATATTCGGAGGGAGGTGTAGTAAACCCTAAGTGACAACAACCAGTACACCAACTCCATCACATACTATGACCTCAACTTATATATATCCATGGCCTCTGCTTTATCCCAATATATACTCCTTCTAAACATTTTAACAGTTATTCAGTCTTGATAATAGGAACTTGCATTGTGTTTTCTGTACTCACCTTTGTAATTCATTTGCATGAATGCCAAAGAATGGTTTCAAGCTGTTTCCAAATACTGTTATCCCGAATATACGTCCGTCCCGGGCCACCCTCAGTGAGAGACGGTACCTGTAATCCACCTGTTCTCTCAGGCACTTGTAACCACACTTGAAGCATCTGCATCTGTGGTGGGTACACAGAGACGATTGACCAGTATCCATATACTGTCAGGTAACGGAGGTAACATACATTGTATAAAAAAATATTCTAATTTTCTAAAAGAAATCCATTCACTTTTAACTGGACTGTATCTCACTTAGATACAGTCCTCTCAGCACAGTTTCTAAAGGGATTTTCACAATGCTACCGTTTCTCGGCTACAACTGAACCTTTGTGTTTACCTCGTAGTGTCCTGCTGGTCAACATCAATCCTGGAGAAACAGCATCTGCAACACGGATAAAACACACAGGGATCTTGCAGAGACAACACCGCACAATCCACCAGTGCCCGTCTATAAGACATTTCAGTCAACTGAGACACGCAGCTGCAGATAGCAGGCTAACCGCTAGTTAATTACCCACTTAATACATGACTGTTTATTTGATCTGTTTTTGTAACCGAAGGATTTGAGCACGAAAAACTATTACAAACGTTACGAAAAACATAGCAAAGCCCGCCAATATCTAACTTTAATGCCGTCATAGCAAACATGCCCTTTTGCTAACTGTACACAAAATGCTACTTCTTCGTGTCTTCATTTCCATGTTGTACGTGAGTCAGCTGGAGGATGCACCGCCACCTACTGTATAAGACGATCACATGAAACGACATTTCTTGATGAATCTACGATAATTTTAATAAAATAATGTTTTCAACTACTGCATGATATGTATTTTATTTAATTATAGATATATTAGTAAAACAAATCAAATTAATTTCTGTTAGATACATTTTTTGTCCTTTTGCCTATCATTTTCGTCTAAAATTGGAAAATTTGTCAGAGTGAAGTGTCTGTATTCATTTTTTTCTTCAAATCCAGTCATTTAAGACTTGTTTGGATAACGTGTAAACTGAAGTTATGTCCAGTATGATGATTCAGCAGTGTCTGAAAACAAACTCTACTGCTCACTTTTAACATCAAAAAGTTCAATGCACAGTGCCTAAAGGGACCAATAAGGGAGAAATTTCTGAGCATTTGTTTTGACAAATAAATGACAGTTTTTCATAAAATCCCATGATGCCACCTAGCCTTTGCATATTATGTCGCAATTGGATATGCATAATCCCCTTCACAAGAAAAATTACTGAACACTGTGTGACAGACCTGACCGGTTTCAGTGCTTGCATCATTTGTTACAAAGGCAGGAAATTGCCCAACATTTGCAACCATTGTCTTTTTCACAACCAGTAAGAGAAAACAACAACAAAGATTCTGAGCATAAGAGTTCCAAAATGAATAAATATTAATAACAAATAATGCAGTCAGACTATTTTTTTTTCCTTCAATTATTTTATTTATTTCAAGGTACACGCAGTATACAGTCAAACTCATCGTTCACCAGTCAAAATGAGTTTGCTACTTGTTTGCTACTCAAGTAAGTGAAGGTCTTACAGATATATTGCTCTTATACTTGGGTGGGTGACAGGAATATATTCACTACATTTGAAGACAGAAAAGCAGTACACGAAAGAACTATCAGCATTAACCTGGAGAATACAAACACGAGTCTGTGATCTAAATGTTTAAGGCCTTTTTGTCCAGACTGTGACTAGATGGATGGCTACAGGTGTTTGAAATCCTAATATAAATAATATAAGTAGTTGGAAACACTATAACATAGGAAACACAAATCATGAACCAGCTGTACATAGTAACATGATGCACCATGATGGCAATTATAACCATTGCTCTGCAGTTGAAATGCGGCTCTCAGTTTACCACAGAGGGGCTCTGATCAACACCCCTTTCCATGTGTGAGAATTTGCTACCTGCAACAATTCAGAGCAGAACCAACATAAAAGAAAAACACCTAAACAATGTAAATATGTCTAACACACATTATTCATTATACTCAACTGTATTTGAAATAAAAGTAAATAAAAGTGCTGTATATCTCAATCTGTTATTTAAGGTGCAGATGAGTGATAAAGCACATCATAAATAGACAAATCCCCAATGTCATAATAGAAAAAGGAATTATATAAAAAAAGACACAGATTTTGCTTTATTTTAATTTATAATTAAAAAAAAAAAATACGCTAGGTTAATTCTCATGTCAGCTTGTGTTTGTTCAAGGCACTGGCTTCTAACTGGAGTTGGTCCACCAGATATTTTGACAGTGAATACCAACTGCTCCTTATGCTGATGAGTGAAAGGAAGGGAATGAATTGAAGGGGATCGATAAAGGATATCTTACCCTGCCTTATCCTATGTGAATGTGCCATAATAGATTTTCACTTTTTAAGTTAGTTACTAAACTACCCTGTGTGCAGAAGTTGGATGATAATTACTTTTGATTTACCTGCATTCTCTGATGAAGAAACCTCAACTTCTGGTTGAGACATTCAATTTCCTGATACAAACAAAAAGATAATGACCAGGTGTTTGATTTTTTAAAAACTCACTGTAATATTAACCCATTTAAACCCACTGGGAACAACTTTTGCTGCTCTAAGCCCCTACGACATTAAAAAATAATTAAACATATTGTGTGTAGGGGATGTCTAAGGAGTAAAATGCATGCACTTATTTTGCAGGGAAATTTTGGGGATTTAATGGGTTAAGAGATTTGATGAAGAGGCTAAAACTCTTCAATATGGTTCTGCGTTTCTCAGTGCATTCACCGCTTTAAGAAAGTTTAAATACCTGGGTTAGTTTTTCATTACGCCTGAGTTTGACTTGAGGAAGAAGGTCTTCCAGTCTCTGTATCTATAATTAAAAATACAATCTAAAATCATTTACAGACAAGTAGCATCTGTTATTAAGTCGTTAATATATTCATTCGGAGATCAGTCTGTGGACTACTGCCAAACCACTAACTGTACTGTACTCTCATTAAAGAATACTTGCACTTACCCTTCTTTCAATAGTCTGTAGTCTTGTGTTCATAGTTTTATTGATCACAGTCATGGGGATGGTTCTCGGCTTGGGACACACTGAAGTAATATGAAACCAAACAGAAATCAAAAAGGTGCCTTTTTGTTCAGGACTATACATTGTAGTGATCTTTCTTTCTGTATCTTCTTTACTATTTGTAGAATAATTTAGCCATGATAAACTGATTCATGTTTAAGTGTTTCATGTGTTTCCCATCCAAAATAAAGGAAAACGAGTCCATTCACTGCTACTATTAAAGCTGCGGTTCCATTCACAGGATGTGGATGCTGACCAAGAGTAGTCTTTAGGATATTCCATTTGTGATACCTTCTAAAATTTCTGTCTGTTGTTTAAAAAACTGTCCCATGACAAGAAAATCTAATACTTTATATTATGTTCTATTTTTCTTTTACAGCAAATGAATCATTGCAAATACTTTTTCCAGAATAGAGGTGCTGGGACCCCTCCCAGCACCACATTTGATACAAGGTTTGTTCATAATTCCATTGCCTTTGTATATCCCATAAGCTAAGCTGATTGGCTGTAGTTATTCCATTAACAGGATTATGAAATGTAGAAACATTTACAGACTGTTAAAGATAAACACACTGATTACCATGCTGAAAGATCTTTGCAACCTCAAGCACGTAAGGTCTGTGAAGAAAAATATATAACTGCTTGATTATATATTTTCAGTATGCAGTGATTAAATGTAAAGACTTTTACATCACCAGACCACATACATGTGCTTGCTGTTAGCAGGGATGGAGCTGTTCAGAGGGATAAGATGGCCATGATGGTTCCTTATCTACACACAGAGGAAACTTATCAGCTTGTTGTGTTTTCAAGAGCTCCCACCAATTTTTTTTTTCATTAATCATTTTTGACACATGGACCCACTTCCACTAAACGTTTAGAGAAATGCCTGTATTTTACACATGTACCTTGAACACAACATTGGAGCAGTTCAGCCCAAAAGCACTGCTGACAATCTGAAAAGGTGATGTAATATAATATAATATAATGGGCAATATTTTAATAAGTAAACAACAAAAGAGCACATTCATGTTTTATACTTAATAATATTAACAATCAATGATTTAAAGTCAAAGTCAAAACAACAAAAACAAAACAAATCAATCCAAAAATACACATGATAAGAAAGAACAATTACATAATTACACATAAAAGATTAATCAAATCTCAACAAATGCTGTGAGGACTGTGATCATTTTAAATCTTTAAATTTAATGTCTGCTTTAAATGCATATTTGTGAGAATTAAATGTATAACTTTGGAGATTTTAAAGTTGATTGGCTGACTCAATGGATGGATGAATGCATACCTGTACAATGATGGTAACATCAGCAGCTGGGGGAATAGACACTTCTCGAAGAGTAGCCACTTTTTCATCTGCAGCAAAGTAAATGTAAGAGTCTACTTTTTACAATGTTACCATTACATAATTGCAAACAGTGCATTTATTAATGGTTAATCAATCATTCACTTATAATTTATAAAGATATAAGCCAAAACAGCCACCAATGCTGTGGAAAACATGCCAGTAGCTGGACATTTGGTTAGTATAGTTATAGGCACTTTGAGGCAACTGTTTTTGTGATTTGACGTTACATAATGGAATACTCTCCCTCTTCATATTCGCGCGTCAGATTCCATTCAGTCTTTTAAATCACGTTTAAAAACGTATTTGTTTGATCTGGCATTTAAGGCGAATTAGGGTAATTTACATCTGGCTCTGTATTTAGATTATGTAATTATCTTATTTTATATATTTGTAATTTATATTTCATTGTGATTTTATTTGTACTGCGATTTTAATGGAAAGCACTTTGGTGTACTTCGGTCTTAAAAATGTGCTATATAAATAAATTTTGATTGATTGATTGATTGATTGATTGATTGATAAATAAAATAAAATTGAATTGGATTGAACTTAATTGAATGTTATCAGTGCATCAGATCTAAAAAGCAGTATATTTAGTATAATCTCTCTCAACACAGAAGTGCTTATTTATGTCTTATGGCCGTCATGAGAAAGCTGGATTTACATATACTGTGTTTGAATGCATGGTAGCACACTTCACATGAGTATCATGAAAACTCAAATTTACAATCCAAGTGAATGGACTTTATAGTTAACTAGAGACATTTGTTGTGTTTAGTATTTTCAGTTAACTGCAGATTGTTTAGATATACATTATGTGTAAGTGTTATGTAAATATATATATATATATATATATATATATATATATATGCTATTAGGCACAAATGTTTTGGTGTGTTGTTTGTCCATGTTTGACATGGATTTTAAACACTCACATCTGAACACTTGATTGTTACAGTATTTCATTCATCTCTTATTAAAATTAACCGTTTAATATATTTGCTAAATACCCAATTGCATGATTCTAGTAATCCTATAATCAGATTTTTGTTCCCTCTTTGGTTCTTTTGAAGAAAAAAATAAAATAAAATAATTTTAGATGTGAGCTCGCGGTCTAATATAACAGTCACCAGCGAAATGCTCCTACCCTTTTGGGGGGTTATTTATGAGTACGTTATTGCCTGATAAAGCAAAAAATAATATATAAACTTTTTTTAAATGGATTTAACTTATATTATCTGGGGGAAAAAAAGAAAAAGAAAATATGAGCACACAATCCTCATTTTGACTTTAACGGGTTAAAGGGGCTGGTTGCCATGGACACAGACGCACAGACTGACATCAGTGAGTAATTAAAAAAAAATCACGGCTGACGAGAAGACGAGAAACTCACACAAACTCACGAACCTTTTTTGTCAAGCCGCCTCAGAGCGATCCAAATCTTTGATACCTGAGGTAATTTATCAAAACTGACGATAGACATTTTAGTCAGAGAGCAGAAGCAGCCGCAGCCAGCGAGTATAAAAAATAGATTATACATCCGGCAAGAGACCTTCAAAATAAGGCTTGAACTTCAGCCTTAATAAAGTACCATTCTAAATAAATAGAATGGTACTTTATTAAGGATAGCTTTGCAAATAAAAGAAAAACTGCTGTTCTTTAAGTGGTCACCACCCTAAGTTATTCAGAGAATGTAATGTATGGGTGCGGAAAATGCACACAGCTCTTCAATAATAGTATATCCTCTTAAGGAAATATAAACATGGCATTTCATTTTACATATACAGGTGGTTTAATTTAAAATAAAAAAAACCCACAACCTCTTTTTGGTTACTTTCAAACACCATATGCTTTATAAGGTCTGAGACGATGAAAAAATATAAATGTGACGTGTCATAATATTTAAGATACCGAAGATTTCTGAAAGAACACTGCTTAAAATGTGTATATATGAGAAGTACCAGTAATAATACTAACTGACAACCTACTGATAGACATCAGGAATCATCTTTCAAGTCTGTTTTAGACACAAACAGATGGACTGAACCAGAAGAGAACTTGAAGAACTTGAAACTCAGGATTGTCTCATATTTGTCAGTGTGAAATTATTAGCTGTCTTGAAGAGCACCAGCTTGTCTAGTTTCTTCATTAAACTTTCTAAAAAAAACTGTAGTTTTGTTTGTTGTGCCAAGCCGACATGTTAGTTGTACAATCCAGAGTCTAAGACAATTTCGTGTGAAAAAGAATCAGCTTGTCCAATGTTAGGAACACAACCGAGTCTTGAGATTTTATATCCATAGCTGGTGCAGGATTGGTTAGTGTTTTGAAAAACCTAAAGGGAAAAACGAAACTGTCTTCTTTGACAATGCACTTGCAAGACCAGACAGATTCCCTGCAATGTGTTGTAAGCCTGATTGTTCCGTGTTTAACAGACCGTGTCTGCAATAGTTGATCGGTTAGTACGTCAGACTATTTTTTCTTTCTTTTGGCACCAAGCCACTTTATGTTTGAGGAGAAAATTGAAAGCTGTGAAACAAAACCTACAGGAAACCTAACAGGACAACTGAGAGAGAGAAAAAAATCAGACATTATTTAAGAAAGCCCTTTTAGGACATTCTTGTGTACATAATTCACCACAAAAAAGGCTTCAATATCATACAAAGACTTCATGTAAATTAATATATTCTAGATCTGAAAAGAAACTCAATGGTAAGAGAAAAGACTGTTTAAAGAGATGTTCTTGAGTAGGGCTGGGCGATATGGCCTAAAATCCATATCATGGTATAATTTGAAGCATGTGGGGTAACGATATATATCGTGATATATTCTTTTCTTCTGTATAACGTATTTTGCACACTTTAAGGCACACTTAAAATCCTTTAATTCTCTCAAAAATCAACAGTGTGCCTTATGTATGAATTCTGGTTGTGCTTACTGACCTCGAACCGATTTGATGTAGTACATGGCGTGCAGAAATCTGTCAAAAATGTTTTAGTACGACTTTGGTAAGCTATGAAGGCACCGCCTGATGGCTTGGCGGAGCGGTACGGCTGCCGTAGTCAGGAGCCTTGCGGAGTAATCTGGGTTCAAAACTCCGTTTGCTTCAGGTCCCAAAGTCAAAGGAACACTGCGGCATTACTGAGAGTTAAAAACTGTCTAAATTCTTTCATCTTTAATAAAATGATTAGCGTTGCTGCTTTACCAGGTGTAACAATTAAGTTTAACATTCAGGCATCCATGAAAACAGATTTAATAAATTCAACGGAGTTAGAAGTTAGCAGGAAATTAGTTCGCTAGTTTCCACCTAAACATGATATGCCATGTTCTGACTAAGAGATTTCTGAAAAAATTAAAACGTACAGCAGTGACTTTTGTAGGGGTACTGAAGTCGGACTAGCTGGTATATAATGATGTCCTACGTGATCACTAGCAAAACAGCTACGTTAGCATAACATTAGCACAGTGAAGCTGACGGATGAACGCTAACCTTTTTCCACATGATAAAAGTTAACGTGAGGGTTTCTGGTGGTTAGGGACAAATGCAATTAATAATAATAATAATAATAATAATAATAATAGATTTTATATATGAGCGCCTTTCAAGTCACCCAAGGACACTTTGCAATAGGATAAAACACTTAGTAAAACAATGGCAAAATAAGAACAATAAAACAAAAGCACAAGATAAAATTAACAAACAGTGGATTCACAGTGAATATGCAGATTTGAAAAGATGAGTTTTGAGTTGGGATTTAAACTGGGGGAGAGAACCAATGTTTCTTATTTCTGGGGGCAGAGAGTTCCACAGCCTGGGAGCAGAGCAGCTGACAGCTCTGCTTCCCATGGTGGTGAGGCGGAAGGAAGGTACAGTAAGCTGGATAGAAGAAGAAGATCGAAGTGAACAGGTAGTGGTTAACAGGTCAGAAAGGTAAGGAGGAGCGAGGTTATGAATGGCCTTGAAGGTGAGCAGAAGAAGTTTGAATATTATCCGGAATTTCACAGGGAGCCAGTGAAGTTCCTGAAGAACGGGGGTGATGTGCTGGTAGGAGGGGGTTCTGGTGATAATGAGAGCAGCAGAGTTCTGAACCAGTTGAAGCTTATGGAGGGATTTTTGGGGGAGACCATGCAAAAGAGAATTGCAGTAGTCAATACGGGAGGTAACAAGACTGTGGACAAGAATGGAGACTGGGTGGAAAGAGAAGGAAGTAATCTGTTAATGTTGCGTAGATGGAAGTAGGCAGAACAGGTGAGATTATTGATGTGAGATTTATAGGAAAGTGAACTGTCTAGGATGACACCAAGGCTCTTAACCTGAGGAGAAGGGAAAACTGTGGAATTATCGATGGTGAGTGAGAAATGGTTTGCCTTCAAAAGGTTGGATTCAGTTTACTGCACACAAAAGCAAACAGTTTACTTCTCACACAACAAGTTTTAAACATGTACATTTTATGTCTCTATGTCTCATATGAAATACTTACACTTGTATTTAAATTATGTATCTTTTTATTTATTTGATAATATCACAAATTAATTTCCATATACTTCAAATACGTGATGAAATTATCTTTGCACATACATACAAAAGCACACATGTTTTTCCCATTGTTTTCCATGCTGACTTCCTGTTTTCAGTGAACTTCAGACAGTTCAAGGAAACATCCTGGCTCATAAGGCCATGACAAAAAGTGAGGATCACTGTTTTGGCAGTTAAACAAAACACAGTATAGAAACCAGTAGGCTCAGTCTTGGGCGTGGATACATGAGTGTGGAGTGCCAGTAATATATTTGAAGTCAGGGAGCACACTGCCCAGGTGTTCTAAGTTGGCAGAGATCCGAAAATTACCCTGAAACACATACAGAGGAAAAACTTAAAGTAAAGTAAAGTGTAACCCTCAATACATTTATATAACCAAAATACATCCAACACAACTCAGGTTTGACTCCTGCACCCGAACAATGGCAGTTTGACTTCCAACAAGGAAATTCCTCTGAGAATACATTCATGTTAAACACCACAACTTGCTTTATATACATTCCACTTTGTGGAAGAAGATGAAAGGGGACATATAAACCTCCTGTCAATGTGACTAAAACATGTTCCTCCCCTTTTACATCATCAGTGAATGAAAATTAGTGCTACACTATACATGGGTATACATTCATTAAAATGTGCCTGGTATGGGTCTAAGGTTTCTTGTAATTGTGTGTTATGTTTTGAACCTAAAATAAGTCTATATATAAATTTATGTCACGTCATGGCTATTGACTGTGCAAAAAAATGCTGAAAATGTGAACTGTATTTTTTTAAATCAAACTGCAAAACTGCAGCAGTAATTTGCCAATTAGAAATATCCTTAAGAATAGAATAGAATCATTTGTGTTTGTTGTCTTGTTTATTGTCTAGCTTGTCACAAATAATCATACTGTGTTTATCATAACTTTTTTCCAAATTATTTATACATGGTTTATTTTTTCCTCTCATGTTCTCCATATAATAAAAACGACCTTTGTGCAAGAATGGCATATCGCAATTCTAGAATCAAGGCATTATTTATTATGTGCAATAGTAGGCTTAAAATGTTTCCATGAAAGCTGTATAATTTCATGTTCAGGTTCCGTTTACTATACGTAGCCTAACGCAGGTCTATGACAGTATGACACACAAGCGGTCAGAGACTTTTAGCATAAATGTAATATAAAACAGCTGAGGACAGCCAGTGAACTTTAGAGACCCAACAAAATATAATTGGTAATGTTAGTTCCTGTCGATAATGTGCACGGGAAAAAGAAAGAGGAAAATTTTGCTTAATTTAAATGATTCCATCGTTTTTATTCCATAACTTTCCATATTCCCACTCTACTGCCAAACTGGGATTTTACAGTGTTTTACAGTAAGTCTACTCCCCCCTCCCCCGTTTTTATACGCACGGTTCTGTCCTTCCAAAGAAAAGTCAGTGAGTCTGACTTCCGCTAAATGAGTGGTGCATTCTGCAACAGCTTTCACATGAGAAAGACTGTGAGACACACTGTGCGAATGGATTTAGGCTGGAGCCGAGCAGACCGCTTTCTATGAAAATACGCGAACTAAATTGTCTCGTAATGGATTCAAACAGGTAACCTGGATAACGTAAATTTGACTTTCTTCACGAATCCGTCAGGTTTGTTAAAAGAAAATATCTTATTTTCGTTTTTTCTTCCAGACAAGTTTGCAACTGGATCTCTTATACCGTGCTTCTTTTTGGATACATAACTGCGGCCGTACTTCCTGGTATGTAGCTTACAGTAAAATAATAATAATAATATTAATACTGTAATTAGATAGTCTGTGTGAGCCCTGTGTGAGCACTCATAATTTTCGTACTTGTATAATATGTTTCGTTCAGGAAAGAATCCGACAATTGGCTTCAACCTTGAATGTACGTACGACTTTGACCAGGTGATGCAGTGTGAGCTGGAGCTGCAAAACTGCACTGAGTACAGCATGACTCTCCAAGTCCAAGACAAGTATGCCCGGTGTGTTTTTAATCGATGATTTTAGTATTACACCGATCAGCCATGGCATTAAAACCAACAGGCTTACTTTGACTGGGTGCTGCTTTTGCTACTAGCTCCTACGTGTCCGGGTATAGACACGATTTATCTGAGGGTATCTGCCCTGTGTGGGGGTTCCTGGGTCGGCTGTATGTGGACCGGACTTGCATTGGCACACTGAGTGGATTCTCAGTTAGATTGGGATGTTTGGATTTTTGCTCTTCGTTGTGTTCCTCATTCACTTTCTAGACAGTTCTTGTTGTGTGGAAGTTCTCAGTGGAAATCCCAGCAAACTCGGTATTACTGGTGCTGAGAGGTAAAATGAATGTGCACAGAGTTATATCAAACTTTAAAAAAAAAAAAAAACAGCAAAAAACTAAAATAATAAGCTATGGCAGTTAAATGGTTGGTACATTCTTGTGAAGAACAAACATATTGTACTTTTACAATATGTACAGTTTTCCCAAATTTGTTTTTGTTTCTTTAGGCTGTTTTTTTAATCAATAAGTGTTAAACAGTTGACAAATTTCAGCTGCTTTTCTGTCTGTTAATCTTCTTTGGGATTCAGGGGAATATGTCAATAGATGAGCACTGTTAATTTTATTCCATAATTTTTGTGCTGTTTAAACAATGACTTTAGTAAACTAGAGTAACACTGCCTCAGTATGTGGGACATGTGTACAAAGGATAAAAATGTGGCGTTGTTGTAGCAGGAGGTTAGCATGATCCAAAGATGATTGGTTGGGTGTAACTGGAATCCAAGGTTAATCATTAACACTGCATTTAATGTGTAGTCATTACTTGTTACTTTCTTCATCTGTCTGTGGTTTCAATGCTGTGGCTGACAGTGTAAATATGCTGTGGCATATGAATGTTTAAAGTGTTTTGCATATTATCCTTTGCTCCCCAGTGAGGAGAACTGCGCTGTACAACAGTGTGGCATTGGAAAGTGTTGTTGCTCCTTCAAACTGATGCGTGTGTTAGGAGAAGCTCTCACAGCAAAAGTCTGGAAAGATGGCAACATCATGGAGTCAAAAGCTATCAATGTCATGGAGAGCAGTACGTTGGCTTCTTTCAAATTATTTCCCATAACTCTGCATCTGCCAGAAAGACTCTCTGGAGGTGAACAAATATTCACTTTAATGCTCTTTTGTTTCTGTACAGTAAAACCAAAAACTCCAACAATCAAATCAGTCAATGAACTCGAAGGGAATTTTGAAGTCAAGTGGACGTCAAACATGAAGGGATTTTTAAACAATGAAATGACTGCTGTGGTGACTTACTATAAAAAAGGAGAAACAGAAAAGGTAGGAACAATGCCACAGTAACTATTTGTTCTGGAGATGTAAACATGGACAACTGTCAAACTCATTTTTGTTCCTCCATACTAGACATCTGGACCTTTCAAACCAGCCACAGTTGATGAACTAAATTACTATGTAATAAAAGGTCAAGACCTGGCTCCCAGTTCAGCATATGTGGTCAGCGTGAAAAGCTTCTTAAGTCTGAGTGGCAAGTTCAGTGACAGTAGCAAAGAGTGGGAATTTGAAACTGGTAAGAACTGTCTTTATTCAGTTGTAAAACAGTAAATTCTGTATTTCTTAACTGTGTTAAGAGGCCCTAATTATATTTCTATTACACATTCAGCTGAAAAATAATATGAGTTTTAATATTAACTCTCAAACTAACTATCATGTAAGCTGTTGTCTCCAGAGAAAAGTGGAGATGAGCAGCTTAGATTGTAACATTAAAAGTGAATTTAGAAGTGTATTCGAATATAAAGGATCTGTGGAAATCTCAACAGCAAAGAGATAAAAAGTTTGTATGTATAATATGTACAGTTTTAATTTCTCTTTTTTAATCTCCTGAACAACAAAGCAACAATAAATCAATAAATTATGATGCTATGTCCTGTTTTAAGTAGTATCGATCTGAACATTCATACCGTGTATAAGATAGAGTATGAAGACTTTTTAAAAAATGTATATTTTATCTTTGTAACTTACATTTTGGAGGCTGCATAGAGTAAAAAAAAATGCAATGGGACACTCTCATTGGTATAAAAAAATAACTAAAAACTATCCTTTTGAGGCAATATGAAGAAACTGTTTAGGAATTATATAGCATTAAGTAGTGACACACAGTGTCATCAACACAACACATCTAACACAAAATACAAGTCTGTTAGCAGACATATAAGCATATGCTATGCACTTTATCCTACTATATCTCTCTGCTGTATAACATCTGTGCAAGATTGCAATTATTAAACTTGTTTCATACATGTTATTTCACAGGTCCTTCCCGCCACAACCTGATGTTGGTTATCATTATCACCCTCAGCATTGCTGCAGTCATCCTCAGCGTTGCTAAATATGGCTGTTATGCAAAGTGAGTCATGTAGATCAACAAGTTTTTCTTGTGCCTCGGTCAGTGCATATTTCCCCTAAATATTTGAATGGGGTCATCATTTTTTTCCTACATTTCCTTTTAGGTTGAGAAAAATCTATTACGATGCAGTTCCGAAAACTACAAATCCCTCTTTTCTTAATATTAATCCAAGTGAGCAGAAGGTGAGACAGGTGAGGTCAAAAACTTCTAACTTCAATGGTTGCATTCATTTACTTTATTATTAATAATTATTAACAATTTAAAATCTGTTGGTGATTTTCATTAAATTATTATATTGCATCACTTTTTCATCATTTGCCATAATTGGATTTACATTTGGTCTATAAATAGCAGTTTTATCAGGACTGTTATAGTCAAAAGAAAATCTAATGCATCTAGTGGACAACATTTGGCGATTAGAATAGAAATGTATCTGCTTAGCCATCAGCTGATGAAGACTGGCACTAAAAATCAGCTGATCTGCAGGGACTACAGCTGAACTTGAATTTGTGGCCTGTCTTAAGTGACACTATATTTAATTTTTCATTGTTCATGGCATAATCAGCCCTGGAGTCAAATGGCCTTCACAAACGCTATGATTTAACAGAAATTGTGCTGAAATCAGAATCCAGCTCTGCATTTTTTAACAGGTTTTTTCTACGGTAAAATCAGTCACTAAATCCTATTGTCCCAAAAACAGGGCAAACTAAGTCAACCAGAAATGATATCTTAAGGAATACAAAAGGCACTTTGAGAAACATACTAAAGTTCCAAAAGATTTTCCTCCTTCAACTGAAATGTTTAAGACTGTTCATTCATTTTGCTTAGGTCTTGAAACTTGAACCCATCATTACCATCCCCATACATGTTGAGACCCTTATTCCAGATGACAGTGAACTGGGGTTAGTATTGACTGCATTGATGCATCACCATTACAAGACATTTCCTTGAGGATTTATATCTGGCAGTTTCAGTAATTGTTTCTTTGTATTCAGGTCGAAGGTGTCATTGACAGACACAAGCTGTGGAAGCCTTCAGCAAAGCAGTGGGGTCAGCACGGGTTCCTCTGATCTAAGTTATACAAATACTGCAAGCCCCGTTGCTGTGAATGGAGAATCTTCTATTGCTAAAGCTGCTAAGAATGAGCTCTGTAAAATATTCCCAAATATTTGCCCAATATTACCAGTGAGCACCAGTCTCCCGACACAGTCAAACAATACACAAGGAAGTGAATTATTCTCTGAAACGAGTTCTGGAGTATCTGCATTTGAAAATAAAACCTATCACTTCCTTCTTCCTGGCTGTTTACATCAGACTATGACAGACAACTTAAACACCCAGGGGACGGCTGAAATGCTTTGTGACTCTATTTACCATCCCAGTAACAGTGGAATGGAGAGATGTCCGGATCACCAGATACCAGCTTGTCAAGTTCCTGCACAACTAAGTGGTATTTCACCATCAGTGGTTTCACCTCTTCTATCAACAGACATGTCCTATCAAGAGGTCCCCATATGTGTGCCCATAGGGTCACACAGTTTTCTTGCAGTGGATGACGACTATCAGGAAATTCCAAGTTTGGTGAGGCAGCCTGATGCTTCGCTTTTAGAGCACAGAAATACTGAGCATAAGGAACATTTGGACAAGTCGGAGGAGGAGTCACTTAGAAACAGCCCTGAAAGCATCTTAAGCCCAGTTGTTCCAGTTCAGGATGGGCAGCGTGTCTCTGAACTCCAAGTACCCACCTGTTTTAAATCTACTAACTGCTCTGTACCAATAATCACAGAGAGTGGCTATCAAAGTGTGTAGTGTTGTGACCATAACTTCAGTTTTAGCTCTTTCTAATACATGGATGCATGAAAATGATCTCATGATAACTGTTTCTTATAGAATATGATCCTGCTGTCATTTGGAAATTATTCTATATAGTAAGTCAAAGATTTGCACTGTGAGAACACTTAGGTTCAGCATATTTAAAATGTACTCATAACAAACATTATTTTATTTATTTAACTTTGATTTCACCAGTTTAGTCCCATTGAGACCAAAGATCTCTTTTACAAGGGAGACCCGACCCTTAAAGGTCTGACTGAATTTAACTTGACCGGTGGATTTGAGGGGTGAGCACAGGAGGTAGAGCAGGTCATCTACTAATGTAAGGTTACTTCAGTCTGCATGCCAATATATCCTTGGGCAAGTTTCTGAATGCATTCACCAGAGGGTAAATCTTAAGGTCTATTTTGACTTTTGCGATAAATCTACTTCATACATGACGCTGGAACTAGAAACTCCATTTATCCCTACACCACAGCCTTCCACACCATTCAGGTCGTTGTGGTACGTGTCGACTGAACAGTGGTTATTTTTCTCGGGAAGTGCAAGTCAGTTACGTAGAAGGTTGTTGTGTAGGTTTGAAATGGGCTTTCAGTTATGGTGTACGATCTCAAATAAAAACAAACTTAGGGTATAAGTGATGTACATGTTGCCATTAGAATGCTTTTCAATCAAAGTGAATTACCCTGGGCTCTGTTTGTTTCAAAGAAACATTGCTGAAGAATTTTCAGATATTATATGGCTATAATTATAACCGTAATTTATTAAGTGTTTGTTTTCAACAAATGTTTAGGAAAAAAGTTTTATTTGTCATGTTGTTTTTATATCCAAAATTCAAGTTATTTTCTTTTGTTTTGTTTTCACTTAATTGTAAATAACACATTTGAAATGAGGCAGCACAGTGGTTCGCATTGTTGCCGCACAGTAAAAAGGTCCTGAGTTTAATTCCACCATCAGGCCAGGGTCTTTCTGTGTGGAGTTTGCATGTTCTCCCCATGTTTGCGTGGGTTCTTCCTCCCACAGGCCAAAGACATGCAGTTAGTGGGTTACGTTAATTGGAAACTCGAAATTGCCCATAGGTGTGAATGTGAGTGCGAATGGATGTCTGTCTCTGTGTGCCAGACTGGCGACCTGTCCAGGGTGTAGCCCTATGAGAGTTGAGATAGGCTCCAGCACCCCCCGTGACCCTGAAAAGGATAAGCGGAAGCGAATGGATGGATGGACATTTGAAATGTATTACTGGAATGTATAAATACTGATAAGACCAAAATATGTTAAATTTGTCATGAATGCTAAAACAAGTGAGCTTTAATCTCTTTGCTTTTCCCGAGTTAAAAAAATGTTCAAAGTGAATTACTCTGAGATGTGTTTGCTTCAAATAGACATTACTGAAGACTTTCAATGATCTACAGTATGCTGTACTTTGTACAGTCTGCACAAACAATTTAATATTAAATTCTTCAAGCATCATTGCGTATCATTTGTAACTTGGATCCCAATGCGGTGACCCATTTTAGAGATTGGTACTTCAAATTAAAGTCGTTAATAAATGAGAGCACAAAACCGATAGCAAAAACAAAACCCACAAAGAAGAATGTAATCCTGTTAATGACAATGGAGGGGGT
The DNA here is from genome assembly GCF_965226115.1 of Aulonocara stuartgranti. Taxonomy (NCBI): domain Eukaryota; kingdom Metazoa; phylum Chordata; class Actinopteri; order Cichliformes; family Cichlidae; genus Aulonocara; species Aulonocara stuartgranti. The sequence goes on along the minus strand of NC_138939.1, from coordinate 13,906,058 downwards.
CACATATCTGAAAGCTTGACTAATGTGCATATAGTAATGATAAACACAATACATTTACAGCTACACTGAGTCATACAAATAGTGCTGCATTTATTATAAACTTTTCAGTAGTTAGTCAATACTCCTGATAATGTAGCTCTTTTCTGTTCACGTTGTTTAATTCAGATGTTTAATGTTGGCTTCCTTCAGTGTTGCTTGGAGGCTGGATGTCTATCAGGGTCCGCCTCCATATTGTGTTCTCAGCATGAGCAGACACTGTCGCCTCTGCACTGTGAATTTGCATGAAATCACATGACCAAAACAGACTCACCTGCAGTGGGTGAGCATGCAAACACGCATTAGATATTCATTGTTTCATTTATTTAATTGATTGTTTGTGTCTGGCCCAGAGTTTTTCCTATTGGTATGGCGTAATATGTAGAAAATGTACTAATAATAAACAATAGCATATAATAGTAGATTTAGTAGGGGTTAACTAGTCTCATAACTGACTCATAAATCACTTACAAATTGATCACAAGCCAGAATAACTTTATGTTACTGTTACATGCTGAAGGAAGACAAGGTTCATCCAGGTGCAAATTGAGGTTTATTGCTCTGAAACACAGCAAAACAGCAGTTAGGTGTTACTGAAGGCTTCCATTACCAAAACTGGCCTGCGTTACTTTTGTAAGGGATTTGCCAGTCACTCGTTTGTTTGAGTCGCTACTGCCACCTACTGGCGAAACTCAGTATCGCCTTAGAGGCACCGGCACAAGAACAAAAAATTGAGGTGGGCTGGGGGCAAGATCAGTATTACAGTATTACACTTTGAACACTGACTTCATTGTAATACGTTTATAAAAAGATATCTATTTTTTTTTTACATCATAGTGTTGAGTATATGCAGAGTTTGATGGCTGTAGAAGGCTCTTAATAAAGAATAAACAGGAGTCAATGACTTAGTGTGATGAGAAATTCAAATCAAGAGCACATAAGGACTTTGAACTAGAGTCAATTTTGATTTCATAATTAACTTTTTACAATGAAAAATATTTATATTATTCTAGATTGCCAAGTGAAATTTTGAGCATTGATGTCATAGAAAATCCAGATTACACTTTTTAGGATTTTTCAAACTTTAGGAGGGATGTTAGATATTTACAATGGAATAACTATCATTCTAAATACATTATTTATTCCATTGTCTTTTTAAATTAATCATTGTATATTTGCTGATGAGCTGATTGCCAATAGTTGTTCAGAACAGGTCAACCTCCAGCCTCACACAGCACAGAGGAAAATGCACTCACCTGCATGCTTCACAGTGGAAACCATGCATGTAGAGACCTGGCTTCACCTTTTCTGTGTCATGCGAAGGCAAGGCGGGTGGATTCATCAGACCAAAGCACAGATTTCCATTAGTCTAATATCCATTCCTTGGTTTCTTGGCTCAAACCAATCTCTTCTGCTTGTTGCTTTTTCTTAGTAGTCGCTAGTAATCTTTAGTAGTCCCTAGTAATCTGTTAATTTTGGGAATGATTTCTGAGGCTGGTGACTCTTCCTTTCCTGGGGCGGTCCTCATGTGAGCCAATATTGCCATTTGTTGGTTTTGCAACTGCACTTGGGGACACATTCAGTGTTAGCAGTTTTCTGGACTGACTGACCTCCAGTTCTTCAAATAATGATGAACTGTCATTTGTCTTACTTAGCTGGTTGGTTCTTGTCATAATATGAATCCTAACAGTTGTCAAATAGGGCTGTCAGCTGTGTTACCAACCTGACTTCTGCATAGCACAACTGATGGCCTCAACCCCATTAAAAGGCAAGAAATTCAACCAATGACAAGCCACACCTGTAGAGCGAAAATCATTTCAGGTGACTACATCATGAATCTCACTGAGAGAAGGCCAAGGGTTTGCAGCACTGCCAACAAAGTAAAAGGTTTTATGTATGTATGTATCTACAATGTAGAAAGTTAAAAAAAAAAAAAAAAAAACCATCAAATGAGAACGTGTGTCCAAACTTCTGACTGGTAGTGTATATTCTTTATATATATTACAGCACCGGATCCCCGCAAGGCTGCGTTCCCAGCCCCCTACTGTACAACCCTGTACATATATGACTGTACATCAACCCACCCAACCAACGTCATCGTCAAGTATGTAAGTAAGTATTTAACCAATGTTGGTTTTTCTTTCTGGCCGTTGGGCATAGCAGGAAAATAACATCAACCTTAATGCAGTTGAGTTACATGTCAGCCGTTTTGTGCTGCAATACAGTAACAGTTATATCAGTAAAGTTTTACTGATTGTATGTGTGTGAAAGAAAACCAACAGAACAAATCACAAACCAAAACTGAGCTCCTTTAAATTCCCCTCCTGACTTTGTGGGACCTTTTTTTTAAATATATTTTTCAGACTACACTTCAAAAACAGTAACACATTCACAGTGTAACAACAGATAATATAATATATGAAAAGGGGAGAAAATAACTGAATCTTTTTTTCATTTTTTTGTACAGCAGCAACCACAGCCTAGCATGATTATGCCACATGAACAAGATCTACAACTCTTGCAACACTTCCTTTCTCAACATTTACCAACTATCTAAATTGTGAGTGGAAGTTTACAACACGTCTTCTCGTCACTTTTTATGCTGTGTATGCTGTATATCTCTGCTGCAAGATACAACAAGATATCACGGCCTTATTATTTTATGCATAAAGTATGCCAATAAAAAAACTACTCACTGGATATAAGTGTTTTGGGGACAAAATTTGAGCAGCAAGGCTGAGATGGTTTAGGCATGTGTAGGGGAGCGATAGTGAGAGGAGGGATATATTGGACAAAGAATGTGTAATATGGAGACGAAAAGTGAGAGACAACAAAGAAAATCACAAGATGCAGTAAATAAGGACATGCAGAAGGCCAGTGTAAGCAAAGAGTATTCAAGTGACAGCAGGAGAGCCATTGTGCCCCCTTCAGGAGGCACCCAAGAGAAGAATATTAAATGTCAATGATGGGTTTCTTTCTAAACATTTACATGTCAATGTAAATGTCAATGTTGGTAATACGTTACCAACAAAGGTGATAATACCTTTGTTGAAGTATAAAATAGATTTTATTAAGAGTATTTAATACGGCTGTGTCAGATAATGCATACCCAATTTCTCACTCTACACAAACACTGGGATTTCAGTAGCTTTTTTGAGTCAACTCCCCCTCGACTACTGTTGTGGGCTTTATGCGCACGGTTCTGTCTTCCTTAAGAAATGTGAGTAGGACTGACTTCCCCTAATGTGGCGCAATATATCCTTCTATTGCTCCCATAACAGGAAGACTGTGAGACTTGGGCGTAATAGTGATGGGATTTCCGGCTCTTTTTAGAGATCCGGCTCTTTCGGTTCGGCTCACTAAAAAGAGCCGGCTCTTTCGGCTCCGAACCGGCTCTTCAGGTTGTTTTGTTGCTTTAATTAATTTATTATTAACAATAATATAAAATTATGCACAAAAGGAATTACTAACGTAAAAACAAGTGGTTTTATTTATATATGTTTATATATAAATATATGCGGTGGCCCCTAGAGACAAAACACGTACAAACTCCAAAACACATTTCTAGCATGAACTGAACTTCCAAAGCAGAGCTACTAGATCACTTAAATTACACAATTGAAAGCATGTGTGTATTGTTTGTGTATTTATACACAGGCACTCATATATATATTCAAATAATTTTAAAAAAAGTTCATTTACCTGTTATTACCACACACCAAATCCGGTCATTGGTACTTGCTGGCTTGTGTAGCCACAAGATAACAAAGGCTCAACACTGCGCCCAGCATCCTGGAGCACTTCTGTTGTTCTTTTGTACGTGTTTTGAGTTTTTATGTGCTTCTGAGTTTTTATATGCTTCTGAGTTTTTACGTGCTTCGGAGTTTGTACGTGTTTTTACGTGTTTTGGAGTTTTTACGTGTTTTGGAGTTTGTACATGCTTCAGAGTTCGTACGTGATTTGAAGTTTGTATGTGCTTTGTCTCTAGGGGCCACCGTAAATATACTTTTATTTATTCACTCCACATAAAATGTAATAAATAAATCATCTAATACAAAAATCAACTATTCACATTTCAAGTTTTAACTATTTACATTTTCAGCTTTTTCCTTTCACAAATTTAAAGTGAAAAGAACACAAAACACTGCAAACCACAACACAATTAAATATAAATTATAATATGAAAACTAAAAGAACATGCATATTCTCTGTCATATGGACCTGCATGAATAAACTTTCTCAATCCTTTATCATCTGCAACCGAAAATAGTTGTGGATGATTACTATACCTTTCTAATGTTGTTGTCCCTGCCTCTCTTTCTCTCTCTCTGGCTCTGTTCCTGTGCTACTGAGTGTAACTACCGCCCCTCCCCCCTCTGCCCAGCGTAAAGCACAAGGCTCGCGTGCAGAGTGAAGCGGAAAAAAAGTGCGAGAGAGAGGCTGAGAGAAAGGAAAAAAAAAAAACCACGTGACGGCTCGCGATAAGGAGCCGGCTCGCGTCGTTCACGTCAAAGAGTCGGCTCTAAGAGCCATTTCGTTCGCGAACGACCCATCACTAGGGCGTAAGCAGCGTTCGCATTCCCAGGATATAGACCGTAGCTGAGTGTTTTCCATAGCAGAAAAAAATGCACTCAGTTGTTTCATAATGGATTCAAATAGGTAAACTGATTAACTTGGAGTTGTCTTTCTTACTGAATCCGCCATGTTTGTTGAAAGAAAAGATCTCCTTTTGCGTTTCCCCTTTTCTTTTCCAGACGAGTCTGCACCAGGATCTCTGTTATCTTGCTTCTTTTAGCACACATCGCGACTGCAGCAGTTCTCTCTAGTATGTACATTACAGTGAACAAATGCTGTAATGGATTATTCTATGTGTGAATTCTTAATGAGCCACAATTTATAATTTATGTTTCGTGCAGGAAATATTCAGACAACTAACTCCAGTCTTGACTGTACCAACGACTTTGACGAGCTAATGTTGTGTCAGCTGGAGCTACAAAACTGCACTGAGTACAGTTTGACTCTCCAGAGTGTAGACGGGTATGACTGAGATGGTTTTTTTGGGGTTTTTTTTAGTCTTATTATAACACTGGCTTTTGTAAGCTAGAGGAAATAAAAATGTGGGATGGAGGCATTGGGTGAAAATGCTGTACATAAAAATGTAAGATTAGCTTAATCAGCATAAGATGTCATAAATATCATTTGTTTTAAACATTTTGTATTATTATTTCCCACAGTAAGAAGAATTGCTTTTTACAACAGTGTGGCACTGGACAATGTTGTTGCTCCTTTCGACTGATACTCGTGCTTGGAGAAACTCACACAGCAACTATCTGGAAAGATGGCAACGTCATGGAGTCAAAAGTTTTCAGTGTCACAGAGAGCAGTATGTTGACTTCTTTTAATTCAATTCAATTCAATTTTATTTATATAGCGCCAAATCACAACAAAAGTCGCCTCAAGGCGCTTCATAGATACAGAGAAAAACCCAACAATCATATGACCCCCTATGAGCAAGTACTTTGGCGACAGTGGGAAGGAAAAACTCCCTTTTAACAGGAAGAAACCTCCGGCAGAACCAGGCTCAGGGAGGGGCGGCCATCTGCTGCGACCGGTTGGGGTGAGAGAAGGAAGACAGGATAAAAGACATGCTGTGGAAGAGAAACGGAGGTTAATAACGGATATGATTCAATGCAGAGAGGTCTATTAACACATAGTGAGTGAGAAAGGTGACTGGAAAGGAAAAACTCAATGCATCATGGGAATCCCCCGGCAGCCTACGTCTATTGCAGCATAACTAAGGGAGGATTCAGGGTCACCTGGTCCAGCCCTAACTATATGCTTTAGCAAAAAGGAACGTTTTAAGCCTAATCTTAAAAGTAGAGATAGTGTCTGTCTCCCGAATCCAAACTGGAAGCTGGTTCCACAGAAGAGGGGCCTGAAAACTGAAGGCTCTCCCTCCCATTCTACTTTTAAATACTCTAGGAACAACAAGTAGGCCTGCAGAGCGAGAGCGAAGTGCTCTAATAGGGTGATATGGTGCTACAAGGTCATTAAGATAAGATCAGGCCTGATTATTTAAGACCTTGTATGTGAGGACCTTTTAAATTACAGCCCATAACTCTGCATCTGCCAGAAAGACCGGGCGAACAAACATTCACTTTAATGCTCTTGTTTCTGTTTCTGTACAGGGAATTCTGAAGTCATGTGGACGTCAAACATGGAGGGATTTATAAACAATGAAATGACTGCTGTGGTGACTGTAAATAGTCACTGTACTTGTTCTCCAATCTATTATAAAATTCTTGACAAATATCTGTTGTAAATTTCCTCTTCTTAATATTCTTAATATATAATGATCTATTTACCTTAATGTATTTCCATGTCCATGTAGGCCTTAAAGGCAACAATAATGTCTGACTAAATTCTTTGTCATATACTTTAAATGCTCCAGCTCTATCATCCCCAACCCACCCAAAACTATTTTTAAAATCCTTTCCCCTCTCCCAACAATTTCCTAACACTTTCTTAACAGATTGATTTTTTTATGACCTTTCAAATGTATCCAATAGTTAACCATTAACTGTTGCACAACACAACTGATGTTCCCAACCCTATTAAGAAGGCAAGAAATTCCACAAATGAACCCTAAAGCCACACCTGTAGAGTGAAAACCATTTCAGGTGACTACATCATGAAGCTCGTTGAGAGAAGGCCAAGGGTTTGCAGCACTGCCAACAGAGTAAAAGGTGGCTACATTGAGGAATCTAAAATATAAAACATATTTAAAGTTTTTTTTTCTTTGCTGCATAATTCCATATATCTTTTTTCATATCTCTGATGTCTTCAGTATGTATCTACAATGTAGAAAAAAAATAAAAATAAATACATGAAAAGGTATGTCCCAACTTCTGACTGGTAGTGTGTATTCTTTATATATATTTCAGCACCGGACAAATCACAAACCAAAACTGAACTTCTTTCAATTCCCCTCCTAAATTTGTGGGACCTTTTTTCATATTTTTCAGTCTACACTTTAAAAACATTAATGGAACACATTCACAGTGTAACAACAGATAATATAATATATGAAAAAAGGAGAAAATAACTAAAACTTTTTTTCATTTTTTTACAGGCGCAACCACAGCCTAGCATGATTATGCCACATTGCAACACTTTCTTTCTCAACATTTTCCACCTATTTAAATTTTGAGTGGAAGCTTACAACACATCTTCTGGTCACTTTTTATGCTGTATATGTTACAAGATACAGCAAGATATCACACCCTTATTATTTTATACATAAAGTATGCCAATAAAAAATACTTATTTGATATAAGGGTTTTGGAGACAACAAAATTTTAGCAGCAAGGCTGAGATGGTTTATGCATGTGTAGGGGAGCGATAGTGAAAGGAGGGATATATTGGACAAAGAATGTAATATGGAGACGAAAAGTGTGGATGATGTGAAGAAGACTCACTAGTATGAGAGGAGTATTCATGCAACAGCAGGAGATGGAGGCAGATGAGCCATTCAGGAGGCAGCCAAAAGAAGAATATTAAATGTCAACGATGGGTTTCTTGTTGATGTGAAAAATTTACATCATAGTTCACCATTATCGCTCAAAGCCTCTTAAGCCCAGTCTAGTTCTCCAGGTTGAGTTATCCACACCCATAATACAATCCAACCATCCTTTTCTCTGCAATGTCTACTGACAGGTTTGATGACCCCTGCGGGGAAAGGCTCATCAGTGCCATCTGAGAACTCCTAATACAATCCAACCATCCTTTTCTCTGCAATGTCTACTGACAGGTTTGATGACCCCTGCGGGGAAAGGCTCATCAGTGCCATCTGAGAACTCCTGGGCTCTCTGTTCCCCGATTATATAGCTGTGGTTGGCACATCATTCTGCCTCTCATGCACCTGCCTGCCTGCCACCTCGCCATGCTTCAACGTACTTTCTTTATGTTGTTTAAGCACTTGTGATATCCATACTCACCTAATACTAAAGGAATATCAACGTGTGTCACACTCACTCATTCGATGAATCACTGCTTCATGTTTAATGTGAAAGAATCACCTTAAAAAATTTTGCACAGAGGAGCAAAGCAAACACAGACTTGTAGCTTATGATTACTAAATTTCATCTTTCATCAACTGTCAAATTTACAGAATAACTGTTGTTGTTTCTTGTCTTGTCATGTTTCATGCAGAGCTGTTATGACAGAGGCATCTTTGAAAATTAAGCTGTTTGTGTAGTGTAAAATTACACAAGCTAAGCTAAAATCATAGAAAAAGCATCTGATTTTATTTGAAATAAACAAACCACTTCCTAAAATGTAAATGTTTAGGACAAATACAGTAAGATTGTGCTAATACTTTTTCATAAACATATTGCTTAATCCAGTGTACCGTGAATCATTACAGAAAATGGAAGATGCTCCTCTGTCAAAGTGGTGCCTGCTAACACTTTGTAATCTAAGATAAATGCAAAATCACAGTTTGCAGGGTTGCTGTCAGGGTCCTACCCGGTGTTTTGATTTTGTATTATTATCTTTTATTAGTCTGTGGTTTCTTCTTGATTCGTGTTTACTAGTGTTTTGGTTTCTGTTTTGTATTTCTAGTTCGTAGGTTTTGGATTCCTTTGCTCCTCATGCCACTCTGGTCCCTGTACTCTGGCTCTCTCTGTTTCGTGTCTCTGAGTCTGTCTGTAAGTTCAGTCTGTCTATTTCCTGTTTTATTTTGAAGGTCCATGTCTGGTGTCACTGTATTCAGTTTTCCGCCATCCCTGTTTCGTCATGTTAATTAGGTTCAGCCGTGTCTCCCTCCTGTTTGCTATTCCTTGTTTCCCTCCGTGTATTTAAAAGTGTGTGTTTGCCTTTGCTCGTTGTCGGTCCATCTGCGTTTCTCTGCTCATCATCCCGTGTTCCTCCCTGCATGTTATGATTTCAGGTTTGTTCACTAGTTTTCCCAGTTCAGCTTAGTTCTGTCCTCGCCATCCTAGCTTTTGCTTGTTTTCACCTCCTGATAATAAAGCTCACTCGCATCAAAGACAGTGCCTGCATCTTGGATCCTTCTCTTAACCCCATAGCTGCTTAATGAACAGTTCAAAGACATACAGTTTTAAATTTAAAATAATTGATTGTTTTATATATATATATATATATATATATATATATATATATATATATATAAGGGGCAGTACCCTCCATGGAGAAGGAGGCTAGAGGGCAAGATCAAAGTAGCACGGAGGGAGGTTAGCCAACTAACGGAGTTGCAGCAAGGTGCGACAAATAAGGTGCCTAAGAAATACAGCAAGCTGTCCATACCTGAGGCCTTGGAAACTGCCAAGCAAAGACTCACAGCCTTGGCCAGCCGCTTGAGGAGGTACACCAGAGAGATAGAAGGCAGGAGAATAAACCAGCTGTTCTCCACAGAACCAGCAAAGGTGTACTCTCAGTGGCAAGGGAACAATAAGAGAACAGCACCACCAAGGCTGGAGACGGAGCAATACTGGAAGAGCATATGGGAGACGGACACAACCCATAACGGCAATGCTCAGTGGCTAGAGGATCTGAGGGCAGACCACAGCGACCTCCCTGAACAGGGTCCAGTAACCATCACAGTGGCAGATATCCAAGAAAGGGTCTCCAGTATGAAGAGTTGGACAGCACCAGGGCCCGACATGGTTCACGCCTACTGGCTGAAGAAGCTGACTGCACTCCACGAGCGTCTGGCAGCACAAATGAACCAGCTGCTAGTTAACGAGAGACACCCGGAATGGCTAACTGAAGGCCGGACGGTCCTGATCCCCAAGGACCCCAAGAAGGGACCGGTCCCCTCCAACTACCGACCAATAACCTGCCTCAGTACTACATGGAAGCTCCTGTCAGGCATCATATCGGCTAAGATGAACAGGCACATGGGTCAATACATGAGCGGGACACAGAAAGGAATTGGCAAGAATACCAGAGGCGCAAAACACCAGCTACTGGTAGACAGAACAATCAGCCGAGACTGCAAGACCAGACTGACCAACCTGTGCACTGCCTGGATTGATTACAAGAAGGCCTATGACTCAATGCCCCACAGCTGGATACTGGAATGCCTAGAATTGTACAAGATCAACAGGACCCTAAGAGCCTTCATCAGGAACTCAATGGGGATGTGGCGTACAACACTAGAGGCCAACTCCAAGCCCATAGCACAAGTCACCATCAAGTGCGGGATCTACCAAGGAGATGCTCTGTCCCCACTGCTGTTCTGCATAGGCCTGAACCCCCTCAGTGAGATCATTAACAAGACTGGCTATGGATACCGACTACGGAACGGAGCAGTTGTCAGCCACCTCCTGTACATGGATGACATCAAGCTGTATGCCAAGAGTGAACGAGACATCGATTCACTGATCCACACTACCAGGCTATACAGCAATGACATTGGAATGTCGTTCGGACTGGAGAAGTGTAGTCGGATGGTAACAAAGAGAGGGAAGGTAGTCAGAACTGAGGGGATTGAACTACCAGAAGGCAACATTGCAGACATAGAGGACAGTTACAAGTACCTGGGGATCCCGCAGGCAAATGGGAACCATGAAGAGGCCGCTAGAAAGGCTGCAACCACCAAGTACCTGCAGAGGGTCAGGCAAGTCCGGAGGAGTCAGCTGAATGGTAAGAACAAGATCCGGGCCATCAACACGTACGCCCTGCCCGTGATCAGGTACCCTGCTGCGGTAATAGGCTGGCCAAAGGAGGAGATAGAAGCCACTGACATAAAGACAAGAAAGCTCCTTACCATGCATGGAGGGTTTCACCCCAAATCCAGCACCCTGAGGCTGTACGCTAAGCGGAAGGAAGGGGGCCGGGGACTGGTGAGTGTCAGCACCACAGTCCAGGATGAGACAACGAACATCCAAGAATACATTGGGAAGATGGCCCCAACTGACCGAGTGCTCAGTGAATACCTCAGGCAGCAGAAACCCAAGAAAGAGGAGGGAGACGAGGAACCATCATGGAAGGACAGGCCCCTGCACGGTATGTACCACCGGCAGATAGAGGAGGTGGCTGATATCCAGAAATCCTACCAGTGGCTGGACAAAGCTGGACTGAAAGACAGCACAGAGGCACTAATCATGGCAGCACAAGAACAAGCTCTGAGCACAAGATCCATAGAGGCTGGGGTCTATCACACCAGGCAAGACCCCAGGTGCAGGCTGTGTAAAGATGCCCCTGAGACAATCCAGCACATAACAGCAGGGTGCAAGATGCTAGCAGGCAAGGCATACATGGAACGCCATAACCAAGTGGCCGGCATAGTGTACAGGAACATCTGTGCCGAGTATAACCTGGAAGTCCCGAGGTCAAAATGGGAGATGCCCCCAAGGGTGGTGGAGAATGACCGAGCTAAGATCCTGTGGGACTTCCAGATACAGACGGACAAAATGGTGGTGGCTAACCAACCGGACATAGTGGTGGTAGACAAACAGAAGAAGACGGCCGTAGTGATCGATGTAGCGGTTCCGAATGACAGCAATATCAGGAAGAAGGAACATGAGAAGCTGGAGAAATACCAAGGGCTCAGAGAAGAGCTCGAGAGGATGTGGAGGGTGAAGGTAACGGTGGTCTCCCCGTGGTAATCGGAGCACTAGGTGCGGTGACTCCCAAGCTAGGCGAGTGGCTCCAGCAGATCCCGGGAACAACATCGGAGATCTCTGTCTAGAAGAGCGCAGTCCTGGGAACAGCTAAGATACTGCGCAGGGCCCTCAAGCTCCCAGGCCTCTGGTAGAGGACCCGAGCTTGAAGGATAAACCGCCCGCAGGGGCGTGCTGGGTGTTTTTTTATATATATATATTTGCAATCACGCACAGTATACTTTTAGACTAGATCTTTACGGTCCTTTTTACTGACAGTTCAACACAACAGTTAATGTGTTATCCAAATTGCACCACACTACCAAAACACTTCTAGTTTAACTCAGGATCAACTCTTGGACAAGAACAGTACAAGACATATTTTTGGTCTTCAAACAAGGAAACGTCACTGAGAATACATTTAGTTAAAAAAAAGAAAGAAAGAAAGGTAGCACAGGTAGCATCATAACATGTCTATTAATATGTTTTTTGGTTGTTGTTTTCTTTTTTCAAATAAAGATCCCATCAAAGCAAAATGTCACATTTTATTTTATGACAGTTGTGAATATATTGATTAAAAGTGTGCAAAATGATGCAGTAGAGCAATACAACTGTAGAACTGCAGATATCTTTTGTATATACTGTACATCTGAAGTTGAAAAGTGTTCCCTTTTAAATGTGATCACAAATTCTTCTCAACATTGCATCTGGTCTAATATATGAATCAGAAAAATAAAACTAAAACTTTTTTCTGTCTGATCCATCTTGGCAAAGTTTAGCACCTACCATTACATCATCAAGTATTTTGTACTCTCGTCCACCAGTGTCTAAACTCCAGGTGGTCCTGATCTAATCCCTATCAACACTGGGATACCGTTCCGCCAAGTGGTGCCATCAGAGTCTAACCACTAAATACCTTTATTTAAATTCTGTACATCATGTTCATTTCATTTTAATGATTTCTCCTTATATGTGTGTGTGTGTGTGTGTGTGTGTGTGTGTGTGTGTGTGTGTGTGTGTGTGTGTGTGTGTGTGTGTGTGTGTAGAGAGAGAGAGAGGCAGCCCATCCAATCCAACACACACATAATGTTATGTGTAATTGTCAATGGAAAATTGTATTTAGTAGTCAGTATAATCTTTTAGTGATATAAGTTTGCTTATGGTAGGATGCTGTTTGTAGTTATTTGTATTAGGAAATGTTTAACCATGTATACTTAGAGGCATATAATCAATTGTGTAGTGACAAGATGTGTGATCTCTAGCAGGCTGCAGGCTTGGTTCACCCCCCACATCCTGGGAGCGTGGGAGAGGTCGCACCTTGTTTTATTGTTTTAACGTAGCTATGTCTGTTTTAGTCTAAGTGCTTTAACTGCTGGACTTCCTCACCGTGCCATCTAGGGTGGGGGAGACTACCCTCTTTATGACCAAGGATGTACCTTTTGTGTTTGTATGTTATATGACCCTTTTGATCAGCAGTGACACACACACACACACACACACCACACACACACCATACACACACACATACGCTCAAGAGTATAAATAAAGACCAGGGCAGTTCTCTCACTGGAGTCTCTTAGTGTGGAGACTGCCCTTGCTAGCAAGAACTTCTGTGTGTTTCTCTTCTCTGAGTCTTTACTGAAGAAGTGTTTTAGAACATTTTCCCTAACAGTAATGATGACAAATAACTAAGGCAAAAAATATTCAACACAGGAAGAATGAGAGGTGCAAGCAAAAAAAGCATGGGATTTCATGACACCAGCTGAAATCTATCAGTAATTAGAAAGCAATGCTCCCACTTAATACAAATTAAGTTTAGCTGGTTCAGTCCAAACATATAGTCTGTGAAAAGCTTTCTCATTAAACATGGTGAGCGCTCTCACAACCTTCGCAACCCTATTATTGCAAAACAAATGTACATAGCATACAAACAATGGTTACAGAAGAATTTCTAAACTACTGAAGGTTCCAGTAAACATTGTTGGGGCCATAATTCGGAAGTGGCGAGGACATCATTTCACCATAAACCAGCCATGGCCAAGTGGTCCCTGCAAGATTTCAGAGATCGAGTGAAATAAATTATCAAAAGATTTGTCAAAAAGCCAAAAGTCACTGGTGGAGAGCTACAGAAAGACCTGGAAGCAGGAAGTACAATGGTTTCAAAGAAAACTATAAGTAATGCACTCAACTGCCATGGCCTGTGTGCACATTCACCACACAAGACTATTGCTAAAGAAAAAGCATGTTGAAGCTTTTTCAAATTTTAAGGAACAAGATTTAGAGAAAAAAAACGGCTGTGAAATACACTCGTGTATAATCTGGCCAGATGAGACGAAAATTTTACTTTTTGGATCCCCTACTACAAACATTGTTTGGAGGTCAAAAGGTACTGCATATCATGGTGTGAGGCTCTTTTTCAGAGCGTCACTGGCATTCTTCATATGACTGAAAGAAGGCTAAATAGAAAAATGTATGGAGACATTCTAGATAAAAATCTGCTGCCATGGACCAGGATGATGAAGATGAAATAAGGGGGGTCCTTTCAGCAAATACATTGATCCCAAATACACAGCCGAGGAAACTCTCAATGGGTTTCTGAAAAAGAAAATAAATCTGCTAGAATAGCCCAGCCAATCACCTGACCTGAATCCATCTTAAAATCAGTGGAAAGAAGCGAAGCTCAAAGTTCATCAAAGAGGCCCACAGAACTTCAGAATTTGAAGAGTGTTTGTGTGGAACAACGGGCCACACAAGACACCTCAAAGCTGTCATTACCAACAAAGTTGGTAATATTTTTGTTGAAGTATTAAATAGATTTCATTAAGCGTATTCAATACGGCTGTGTCAGATAATTCATTCCTCTGTGGGGCATAGGCCAACATGCTATTAGTCACTTTCACCTTTCACAATAAATGCTCTCAATGTGCTAACAGCTGAGAAAAGACACGAGACATGAGTAGAAACCACACAACACAGTACAGAGGGACATGTTAACGGGTGCCTGTGATGTGGTAGGAAAAATATCGATGCTTGCTTTAAATCTTCATATGTACATGTTTTATTTGTTATTTTTTGTCGGGGGTGTTTGTTTTAATTTCAACCCAATTTCTCACTCTACACAAACACTGGGATTTCAGTAGCTGTTTTAAGTCGACTCGCCGCACCCCGGCTACTGTTGTGGGCTTTATGCGCACGGTTCTGTCTTTCTAAAGAAATGTGAGTAGGACTGACTTCCCCTAATGTGGCGCAATATATCCTTCTATCGCTCCCATAACAGGAAGACTGTGAGACTTGGGCGTAAGCAGCGTTCGCGTACCCAGGATATAGACCGTAGCTGTGTATTTTCCATAGCAGAAAAATGCACTAACTCATCTTACAATGGATTCAAATAGGTAAACTGAATAACTTGGAGTTGTCTTTCTTACTGAATCCGTCATGTTTGTTGAAAGAAAATATCTCTCTTTCCCTTTTTCTTTTCCAGACGAGTCTGCAACAGGATCTCTGTTATCTTCCTTCTTTTAGGGCACATCGTGACTGTTCCCTTTGGTATGTAGCTCACAGTAAACGAATTAATTGTTGTGTGAAATCCTAAGGAGCCACAATTTATAATTTATGTTTCGTGCAGGAAATAATCAGACAACTAACTCCAGTCTTGACTGTACCAACGACTTTGACGAGCTGATGTTGTGTCAGCTGGAGCTACAAAACTGCACTGAGTACAGTTTGACTCTCCAGAGTGTAGACGGGTATGACTGAGATGGTTTTGTTTGGTTTTAGTCTAATTTTAATATTAACCTGATGACATTTAAACCAGCTGCGTCACTTTGAGTGGATCCTGCTTTTGTTAATAGCTCTGAACTGTCGACTTAGTGTGCGGAGCAGGGACTGTAACAGCGGGTTCTTTCGGCGGGTTTGTACTTGCTTTGACTTGACTCATTAAGTGGATGCATATTTGGACTGATATGCGGGAGTATTGTTGCTGGTTGTTTGTTGTGTCCCTGCTTGTTTTAGGGGTGCGACTGATCCTCACAGAAATGATCCTAACAAACTGAAAGTGAAGCATGTTATAATGCTGAACTAAAGTAAATAAAAGTAAATAAAATGATAAATATTAACATTCACGTGAAGAACATATATATTGTACTTCTTGTTAGTGGATTTTTGTATTTGTACACTTCCTTTGGCCGCTCCCTTATTGACATGGGGTCTCCGCAGCAATGTTATTGGAGCTTTGGTTTTGTTTTGTTTTTCTCGAGATTCGTAAGGGGTTGTCTCCTCCCAGAATAAAACACCACAATTTTTTTGTTTATTAGGCGAAGGTGTAAACCACCACACTATGGAGCCTAACTCTTCCATTTCAACTCCTCTTTTATCTAGTGATCATCTTGGGATTTCAGGGGGAATGCTTTCATTTTCCAGCCGTGATTTTGTGAGACTCAAACACTGGCTTTTGTAAGCTAGAGGAAATAAAAATGTGGGATGGAGGCATTGGGTGAAAATGCTGTACATAAAAATGTAATATTAGCTTAATCAGCATAAGATGTCATAAATATAATTTGTTTTAAACATTTTGTATTATTATTTCCCACAGTAAGAAGAATTGCTTTTTACAACAGTGTGGCACTGGACAATGTTGTTGCTCCTTTCGACTGATACTCGTGCTTGGAGAAACTCACACAGCAACTATCTGGAAAGATGGCAACGTCATGGAGTCAAAAGTTTTCAGTGTCACAGAGAGCAGTATGTTGACTTCTTTTAATTCAATTCAATTCAATTTTATTTATATAGCGCCAAATCACAACAAAAGTCGCCTCAAGGCGCTTCATAGATACAGAGAAAAACCCAACAATCATATGACCCCCTATGAGCAAGCACTTTGGCGACAGTGGGAAGGAAAAACTCCCTTTTAACAGGAAGAAACCTCCGGCAGAACCAGGCTCAGGGAGGGTCGGCCATCTGCTGCGACCGGTTGGGGTGAGAGAAGGAAGACAGGATAAAAGACATGCTGTGGAAGAGAAACAGAGGTTAATAACAGATATGATTCAATGCAGAGAGGTCTATTAACACATAGTGAGTGAGAAAGGTGACTGGAAAGGAAAAACTCAATGCATCATGGGAATCCCCCGGCAGCCTACGTCTATTGCAGCATAACTAAGGGAGGATTCAGGGTCACCTGGTCCAGCCCTAACTATATGCTTTAGCAAAAAGGAAAGTTTTAAGCCTAATCTTAAAAGTAGAGATAGTGTCTGTCTCCCGAATCCAAACTGGAAGCTGGTTCCACAGAAGAGGGGCCTGAAAACTGAAGGCTCTCCCTCCCATTCTACTTTTAAATACTCTAGGAACAACAAGTAGGCCTGCAGAGCAAGAGCGAAGTGCTCTAATAGGGTGATATGGTGCTACAAGGTCATTAAGATAAGATGGGGCCTGATTATTTAAGACCTTGTATGTGAGGACCTTTTAAATTACAGCCCATAACTCTGCATCTGCCAGAAAGACCGGGCGAACAAACATTCACTTTAATGCTCTTGTTTCTGTTTCTGTACAGTAAAACCAAAAACTCCAACAATCAAATCAGTCAATAAATCTGAAGGGAATTTTGAAGTCATGTGGACGTCAAACATGGAGGGATTTATAAACAATGAAATGACTGCTGTGGTGACTTACTATAAAAAAGGAGAAACAGAAAAGGTAGGAACAATGCCACAGTAACTATTTGTTCTGGAGATGTAAACATGGACAACTGTCAAACTCATTTTTGTTCCTCCATACTAGACATCTGGACCTTTCAAACCAGCCACAGTTGATGAACTAAATTACTATGTAATAAAAGGTCAAGACCTGGCTCCCAGTTCAGCATATGTGGTCAGCGTGAAAAGCTTCATAAGTCTGAGTGGCAAGTTCAGTGACAGTAGCGAAGAGTGGGAATTTCAAACTGGTAAGTATTGTCTTTTTTCAGTTTTAAATTCTGTATTTCTTAACTGTGTTAAGAGGCCCAAATTATATTTCTATTACACATTCAGCTGAAAAATGAGTTTTAATATTAACTCTCAAACTAACTTTCATGGAAGCCGCTGTCTCCAGAGAAAAGTGGAGATGAGCTCCTCAGATTGTAACATTAAAGCTGAACTACAATGTCCTGTATTCAAACATAAAAGATCCTTGAATATCTCAAAAGCAAAGCGATGCATACTTTGCTGTGAAGGTTCAGTTTGTTCATTTGAATTTTTCTCCAAAACAACCGAATTACTATGATGTCATGTCCTTCTATTTACGTTCCAGAGAGTGCACTCACATTTGTTATTTGCATTAGTGTTAATATGTACTTTCTCCAAACACTTTGAATAATGTGGTTATTGCGTTAAACTTCCTGACTTACAGTGGGGCAAAAAAGTATTTAGTCAGCCACCGATTGTGCAAGTTCCCCCACCTAAAATGATGACAGAGGGCAGTAATTTGCACCAGAGGTACACTTCAACTGTGAGAGACAGAATGTGGAAAAAAAAATCCATGAATCCACATGGTAGGATTTGTAACGAATTTATTCGTAAATCAGGGTGGAAAATAAGTATTTGGTCAATAACAAAAATACAACTCAATACTTTGTAACATAGCCTTTGTTGGCAATAACAGAGGTCAAACGTTTACTATAGGTCTTTACCAGGTTTGCACACACAGTAGCTGGTATTTTGGCCCATTCCTCCATGCAGATCTTCTCGAGAGCAGTGATGTTTTGGGGCTGTCGCCGAGCAACACGGACTTCCAACTCCCGCCACAGATTTTCTATGGGGTTGAGGTCTGGAGACTGGCTAGGCCACTCCAGGACTTTCAAATGCTTCTTACGGAGCCACTCCTTTGTTGCCCGGGCGGTGTGTTTTGGATCATTGTCATGTTGGAAGACCCAGCCTCGTTTCATCTTCAAAGTTCTCACTGATGGAAGGAGGTTTTGGCTCAAAATCTCACGATACATGGCCCCATTCATTCTGTCCTTAACACGGATCAGTCGTCCTGTCCCCTTGGCAGAAAAACAGCCCCATAGCATGATGTTTCCACCCCCATGCTTCACAGTAGGTATGGTGTTCTTGGGATGCAACTCAGTATTCTTCTTCCTCCAAACACGACGAGTTGAGTTTATACCAAAAAGTTCTACTTTGGTTTCATCTGACCACATGACATTCTCCCAATCCTCTGCTGTATCATCCATGTGCTCTCTGGCAAACTTCAGACGGGCCTGGACATGCACTGGCTTCAGCAGCGGAACACGTCTGGCACTGCGGGATTTGATTCCCTGCCGTTGTAGTGTGTTACTGATGGTGACCTTTGTTACTTTGGTCCCAGCTCTCTGCAGGTCATTCACCAGGTCTCCCCGTGTGGTTCTGGGATCTTTGCTCACCGTTCTCATGATCATTTTGACCCCACGGGATGAGATCTTGCGTGGAGCCCCAGATCGAGGGAGATTATCAGTGGTCTTGTATGTCTTCCATTTTCTGATGATTGCTCCCACAGTTGATTTTTTCACACCAAGCTGCTTGCCTATTGTAGATTCACTCTTCCCAGTCTGGTGCAGGTCTACAATACTTTTCCTGGTGTCCTTCGAAAGCTCTTTGGTCTTGGCCATGGCGGAGTTTGGAGTCTGACTGTTTGAGGTTGTGGACAGGTGTCTTTCATACAGATGATGAGTTCAAACAGGTGCCATTCATACAGGTAACGAGTGGGGGACAGAAAAGCTTCTTACAGAAGACGTTACAGGTCTGTGAGAGCCAGAGATTTTCCTTGTTTGAGGTGACCAAATACTTATTTTCCACCCTGATTTACGAATAAATTCTTTACAAATCCTACCATGTGAATTCATGGATTTTTTTTTTCACATTCTGTCTCTCACAGTTGAAGTGTACCTCTGGTGCAAATTACTGACCTCTGTCATCATTTTAAGTGGGGAAACTTGCACAATCGGTGGCTGACTAAATACTTTTTTGCCCCACTGTATGTCACAATACAAATTGAACCTGTTCTTCATTATCATTTTCATCCTCTCCCCTGTTTTCATTTTTGCTTGAATTGTTGGTCACAAAGGTTTTGTTTATGCTTTTGGAAATGACAAAGAATACAAAAGCTGATTCATACTTTTGTCTGTATACAGTAGTGTTTGCTCATAGTTGTGTATTTTCTGTACAAATAGAAAAAGCATTCAACTTTTTTCAAACGCCTACCTTCACAGCTCGCTCCCCACACTACCTGCTCGTGGTTATCATCATCTGCCTCAGTATTGCTGCCGTCATCTTAAGCGCTGTTATGTGTGGCTGTTATTTCAAGTAGGTTGTGCATATAAAAAGTTAGTTTTTTCTGCCAGTGCACATTTCTCCTAAATACTAGAGCTTTTTTATTTTTTGTTGATTTATTTTTTTAACATTTCCTTTTAGGTTTAAAATAAACTGGTGGGATGTAGTTACCAAACCTCCAAATCCAAGCTTTCTTAATATCTATCCAAACAAGGAACAGGTGAGACATATTTCACACTAGTTAAAAGCTTCTGACTTGATAGTAATAATTGTGGGAAATTTTTATTAATTTTTTTTCATTACTTCTTCATTAGTAGCAATTCATTGGATTTATGTTCTGTCCTTAACCTCCTAAGACCTGAAGTCTTCCACGGCATGCATTTTTAATTTCTCTTTGATATTTGGGCATATTGGGACTCAATGAATGTAAAAACAAAGAATTACCAGATTTTGTTTTTTTTTTTACCTTAAATCTGTTTTTAGGAAAAATAAGAGCCACATATGAAGATATTCATTTAAAATTTTGATAGAACAGTAGCAGCATAATGTCCTTGTAAGTGGATATCAGGCCCTTGTAGAGCAAAATTGAGTATTTTGGTCTAAATAACCCAAAATGTGATGTCCACATATGTGGACGCCAGGTCCTAGGAGGTTAAATAGCAGTTTGGTTGGGACTGTTATACTCAGAAGAACAGTGTTATTTCCATCTGCAGTCATTTATATTCTTAGTATGGCTCTCTTCGCTGACTTCCTCACCCTTCCGTGTGTTTCATGAGCACAGATCAAACATGAATACATGGGCTGGAGGAGGTTTGCACCAATGGTAGGCAGGCTAAAACAACTTAATTAGTTCACTGAGTATAACATTTACTGACGGCGCCCTGCACCTTATATCGGATAGTACTTCTCACACAATCTGACAGGATTACAGCTGAGCTTGAATTTATGACCTGCGTCATGTTTAAGACTGCTAATCCCTTTTGTTTAGGTCTTAAAACCTGAGCCATCCATTACCTCCACTATCTGCATTGAGCCCCTTATACCAGATGACAGTAAACTGGGGTCAGTATTGGCTCTATTGATGCATCAGCATTACAAGATATTTTCTTGAGGATTTTTATCTGGCAGTTTCAGTAATTGTTTCTCTACTCAGGTCGAAGATGTCACTGACAGACACAAGCAGTGGAAGCCTTCAGCAAACCAGTGGGATCAGCACGGGCTCCTCCGATCTCAGTTATGCGAATGCCGAACCCCCTGAGACTATGAACGAAGAACCTCCTATCACTAAAGCTGTTCATGATGTGCTTTCTAAACTTTTCCTGAATATTAGCCCCATATCACCAGTGACCACCAGTCCCCTTACACAATTAATGAATATGCAAAAAAGCGATTTATGCTCAGCTCCCTACAGTCCGTGTAGTGTCCAAGCTAATGACACCAGTTCAGGATCATCTGTATTTGAAAATAAAACCTATTCCCTCCTAATCCCCGTCTCTGAACATCAGGCCATGACGGGCGACTTGGAGGCACAGGAGAAGGCTGAAATGCTTTGTGTCCCTGATTACCATCCCAGTAAGAGCGACATGGGAATTTGTCCTCATCAGCTGCTACCATCTTGTCAAGTTCCTGCTCAGCAGGATTCTGGTTCATTTCTAAGGCAACCAAACATGCCATATCAATCCTACAAAGCAGATTCTGGGACATTTTCATATGAAGAAGACACCAGCTTGTCCTCTGTCTCTAGTGGGACTAATGCATCTGATCCTTGTGAATTTTCATCCAGAGCTGAGGCAGAGTTTGAGAGCTCTGATGAGGTCATCAGTGGTAAACCAAAGCTAGGTGAAGAGGTCACAATTTGTGATGAAAATCCCTGTTATGGTTGTGTGCCTAAAGGGTCAAACAGCTTTCTTGCAATGGATGATGACTACCAGGCACTTCCAAGTCTGGAGAAACAACCTGATATTTTGCTTTTAGAGCAAGGAAATGGTGAGTACGAAAAATTATTCAAAAAGACTCCTCAAAGCATCTTAAGTGAAGTCTTTCCAGGTTTTATCCACAATGTCCAGGGCGGGCAGCTCCAAATACCTTTTCCCCCCTTAATGTCTGTTGACCACTCTGTGCCAATAATTACAGATGCTGGCTATCAAGCTGTGTAGCACTGTGACTGTGACCTATGGTTCATTCTTGAACTTGGATACGGTTTTAAAATTGTAACTCAAGAGCCAATTAGTGTCTGTTTTTTGCACTGCATGGGATCTTTACACTGTAAGTCCTGCTTTTACATATAAATGTATACATTTTCAATATAGAGCATCCACAGGTATTCATTCTGAAAACATTTCAACTGTAAATACTTTCTTTCTGAAGTTTTTGATTGAAAATTGTGAAGTGTCCATGAAACTTCCACATAAAATGACAGATATCAGATATCAACCAGTATGCGCCTGTAGCCTTAATATTTTCAGTATTTGTTTTCTACAAAGGGATAGGCAAAACAGCTCCTATCACATCATTTATCTACATTCCACATCTGATACTGAACAAAGTGAATTTTCTTTCTTCTTTTTGTTCAGTTTGGTTTGTGTTGCCGTTTGTTTTTAAATGTCATTCTGCATTTCTTTTTGAAGACAGATTCCTTAAATGCATAAAGGCTGAGATGACTAAGCTGTATCAAATCTGTCTAAAATGTCAACTCAGTAATCCCCTTGAGCCATTTTAGAGTTTTCATTTAAATCTCAGTTTAAAAGAATAGAAAAGATAGACAATTTGCCCATTAAGTCTAAACCTTTTAAGTAGGAATTACATTGGAAATGGCTGCACTCTCTGACTAAAACAAGCCGCAACACTTATCTGCCCTTCAGGGCTGCTGTTCAGAGTTATGAAATTACTTCCTCATTGCTCTTCTTTGGAACTGTTGATCTGTTTCCACAGAAGCACACGTCATCGCCTTCAGCATGTTGTAGTTGTCAAAATAAAAACATAGTTACTTTTTAATATATGCAACTGAAAGAAACAACTTTATTCTGTATTTGGGTGATGTGAATCTTAATAATTTTCTGTTGTATAAAAAAGTTCAAATAAATGTGAATACTTCTGAGTTGTGTTTCCTTCAACGAGACAAACAGGTTTGAATGATCTACAACAAGCTTTGTCCGCTGTGTGCTTTGGTACACCAATGAAATTTGGTAATGCATTTTTGAGATTATATCTTATACATAATTGAATTGACCATAATGCAAAATACAATTCAAAAGTATATACCTTAAGTAGGATACATGTTATTTGCTTTTTGGATCCCCATGTAGTAAATATGTGTACTTAAACATGACAGTGGACTAATGTAAACTAGTGTTTATGTGCTACTTAAAATAAAGACATCAAGCATTTATGGTGAGTGAAAGTCACTATATTCTATACTACATAGTGCATATATGTGTGTGTGTGTGTGTTCTGTATCCTGTTGCTTCTGTGTGTATGTATATGTGTGTGGCTATGCTCAGTATTAGTGGTGGGCGCATAGGTTTAAAAGAAATGTTCACGCTTAACTGAACTGTACTGAACATGTACACTAAAAAGTCGAGGCCCTGTTGCAACATGTAAGGGAACGTCACCATTACTACACCATTGCTTGTGCTTCCACCTTGTGGTCTTAACATGAATAGATGCTATCTAGTAACTGTGCTGTGACTTAATAAAGCCAAAATAAAAAATATACTGACACTGACTTTCTGCAGCAGCTGACATATACAAAAATTCACATATCATGCAAACATAATATATATTTACCTTTTCCCCCATGTTTATACAAGTTATTTTAAATTAACTGTAAACAACTGGTTAATAAACCAGCTTTTCTGTCTATATTCAACTATTGGAAAAGGATTAAAACACCTGTACAAGCAGCTTTACAACTCTCCTCCCACCTATAACCGCACTATTCCAATTCAACTCCACTCGAAGCAAATAACATGCAGTATACAATATTTTCTGTAACAGGAAGAGCCTGTGTGGTAGACTATTGGAGGAGGAGCAGGATCGTGTTAACTGTGAGTCTTCTGATTGGAAGAACCAGCCGGGTAGGAAGGGTGTCCCAGCATAACCTCTGATTTAATCTGAGCTCCTAAGAAATTTTCTGTTATTGCTGAAACTCCTGCTTTTGTACTGACCACCTTTTCCACTCACCTGAAGCACAGACTGGAGCATGCAACAACAAGGCCGGCTCAGGCTGAGGCCGTGGCTGGAGGAACAGATTCAGTCTGGGAGGTATCCAGGAGTCAGCTGGCTGGACCAGGTAGATCACCTTCTTCTTACCACCATATCTACATACACCTACACACATATACAAATACAACTGGGGTTTGGAAAGTTTCCTATAGTTAAAATCATAGTAGGTAAACATAATAAGGCATTTATTCTTAAATAATCCTGGGAATAATACAACAAATCACAGTTTGTTTTCTTTTTCATTCAACAGTCAGCACGAATCTTCCAGATCCCATGGAAACATGCCGCTCGCCATGGTTGGAGTATTGAGCGAGATGCTACCCTTTTCCGGAGCTGGGCCATGCATACAGGTAAGAGCAAAACACTGACACTATGTGATTTGTTTCATCTGATTGTTTCTCGGCTCAATTCAGTCTGTTTTATCATCCATCTGTTGTACTGATCGCTCTTACTGATCAGAACAAAGTTCTTATGCTACATTTTTTTCACTGCACGCTCGTGTTTCAATACAGAGCAACAAGAACTACAAACAGAAACCACAGGAACATCCCACAAATAACTACCAAAATCAATCCCTGGGACAGAATCTCAGCGCTTTATTGATATTAGCGTTGAACTATAAAGATATTTATTTGTTTTTACAGTAAATAGTAATAAAAATTATTACAAGTCTGATCAGGGATCTGTTAGGGAGCTGATATGCTCCCCTAAAAATATACATCTAACAAAAAGATCAGGATAATTACTTTATTCGCAAAAACAAAAACAACAAAGTCATGGGAATGTTCAACACGGAATGTATTTTTTTAGGGTTACATACTTTAGAGAACAGATACAAAGTTTCTAAATGCTATTTAAATTGCATTGCAATCATTGTTTTAACGACCCTGATGAGATTTGCCTATAGACCGGTTTCTTCTGTTCTAGAAGTGTTTCCAGTGAAGAGCTCCACGGTTGTGTTGCTCAGTCTTTCTAGATCTACCACATTCCTGTTTACTTTCCAGCTAAGTGATGAGAGCTTGACGGCAACTTCAAATAAAACAAGCCTTATTCAATCAAACATAGACATGGTCTCTTTAAGGGTAAATAGTTGGCACTACAAGCTGTTGCAACGACGTTAGGGATGTCAGTTCAGTTCATGTAAGTCCCTTCTGACGCTCTCCAGTTCCAAACTGAAGCATTCTAATACATGTTATCTTCCCATATCATTTAACTGATATCTTCTCATGAGTAGTCTGATAACCTTCTTCTAGTAATTTAATACATAACACTGAGTAATTTTCCTCACTCCTTTTAGTGGATCACACAGTTTTCACAATTCACAGAATATAAAACATATATTTTTCATAGTCTTCTATCCCCACATTATTGTTTTGGTCAATGCACAGAGAAGCATAAGTGCATGTGCGCATGTGTTAAACATGTTTCCGTCTTGGGAAAGTTGCGATTTATGACTGCATCTGCATCATGGGAAAGCTCCAGTTCACTTGCTGTGAATGCTCAAAGCGATCGAATTGCTGTCAAAGTACAACATTAAGGCTTAAAAAAAACAAGCTCTAAAAAAGAGACAAAACATATTCATGAACTGTCTGTGTAAAAACACGGTGTGAAATAAATACTAAATTGATTTGAACACAAACCATAAAAAGCTACATGGAGTTAATGTCTTAAATAAAAAAAGGTCTTTGACATGAGACTTGTGGAAACCTTGATGAATGGGAGGTTTCAGTGGCCGCTGCATGTGCCCCTTTAATTCCTGTTAGCCCTTGTCTGCTGTAAGTGATCCATAGTGGATCTTAAAGCTCCGGTGATTTTATTACTTTAACAGTTCTTTTCAGAAGGCTGGCTGAGAGCCAAGTTAAACTGTTGTGCTAAATTTGAGAAAGGCGACCATAGACTGGATGAAGTCACCTGACAGCAGGGTTAATGATGAATGATGTTAACGATTCACCATTAAGCCTGGTCTGGCACCAGGTGATGGAGAATCTTGGTAACACTTCATGATAGGGCCCGCGATTAAGGGTTTAGTTCTTTTGTAATTAAATGGAATTTCGAATGCTTAAACATGGGTACACTAGAATAAAGAGGTAAGAGATCAAGGTTTTACAAACAAAGAAACAATTTTACTGTGAGTACATTTAAGTACTGCATAAGTATCTTAATTATTTTGTAACTTGTTAATGATTTAGAGAGGAAAAAATGTATTTCCCCCCATCTTACACTTTTTGGGAGTGTCTTGCCTATCTTGCCTAACTTAAAGTTATTTTACAAAAAAGGAGATTTAAATGCTTGTAAGGGATAACAGTCCTTTTCGCATTTCTATTGGTAAAATAAAGAAGCATTTGAAAAACAGACCATCCATGCACATCAACACAATGAATATTAAATAAAGATGTAGCAAAAATAAGGATGTAAAAATCTTCTTTTTCTATGACTATCTTTAAGTATTTGTAGGTAAATATAATTAAAATGTAATCTTAAATAAAATACATTGAAATTCCAATCCAAACAGGGGACCTACACCCTTAGTGGCATGTTGTGGTACAAACATGTGTTAAATGTGTGTAATAACACAATTTCGGAAAGCAGAACTAGGGAACAAGTCAAACATTATGCATACACTGGTTCTGATTTGATTACTTGTTGTTTTTATTGACAGTTGGGCTAGTGTCATTACAAAGAGTTGAAACCAAAGGCTGTGATTTTCAAACTAATCAGTCAACCACTAACTAGTCTCTGAAGATTACCGTGTGGTCCTTTCCTTGGTACTACTTTAAGGCTTCAGGAATTTTGCAGTGCTTACGTTGATATGTGCTTTGTATTACTTCTTGTTCCCTTTATTCACTTTAATGAGAGGAAACCAAAAAGGGCATAGTGACATAGGTACACTGGTCAAACTACATCAGAATTTCCCTTTAAAAACCTTGTTTTGCTGGCCACAGCTGTGTTTTTCTTCCCCATTTTTACTATACAAAAAGTACTTTATTCAGCAATCACATAAATAGAGATTGTTACAGTACACATAAAGTCTATCTATGTACTGACAAGTGACTGAACAGGTTCAGGCAGAAGCAATGCTTATATATGCCTGGCTTACATTTGTTTCACTATAGCTAACCTACCCTAGAAAAGGAAAAGAAAACAACAAATACAAAATAATTCACTCATAACACTAAAAAATATCTTCGTAAATCATTCTTTTGAAACCCAAAAATTAATTGCAGGATTAGTTCACATTTTTACCCCAACAAGATAAATATAATTTTTTTATTATTTCTAGCTTTTTGTACAGTGAAAATATAAATACCTCTCAAATCTTAGACTAAAAAATAATTGTACACAGTCTGAGATGGACTTTGATTTTACGCAACTTTTTAAAGAACCAAATCGTGAAAGCCCATGCTGTGAGATTTTAGAAACAGTGGATTGGTGGGACCACAGTAACTTGGCTTGTTAATAATTAGTATCTAAAGGTACATTTAAAGGTTGATCCCCACAGTTCCACACAATAAAAAAAATGTTTGAGCATAATGGAGCAATTGCCTATATCGGTTATTGCAGGGCCTTATAGTTTACATCCACTGTTTTATACAAAATTGGTAGCATTTTTTTTCTTTATTGCAGTCAGTGTGTTTCCACGTTCTTTTGTCTTCAATCAGAAACCAAGAAACTGCTACATGTACTACAATTTCTGTATCAGACTTGTAGTTCATTTTCCTTGTACTTGTTGATTTACAAAATTTAATAAATTGAGTTTCCTTAATTATAAGACACATCTGACTATATTTTAAGGACTTCACACATTCCAAATTGTGATATTACTGTTAAGTATGTTAATAGGTGCAGCCACACCTTTAACTCTATTTAACAGTATAAAGAGTTTGGCTGTAGCTGCCTTCCATTGTTTTCTGGACTATTTTTCAGCCTCTATAATTACGCACACCCGTGAGTATGATTATCTCTAGTAAATCACAAGGAAGGTGTGCCCTAAAGCGTATTCTGTTTTGTTGTCACTCTAACTGGGACCATGATTTTTAAAACAAATATTATGCTGTAACAAAGAAGCTGTGACACTTATAACTGAGGCCATCCATAGCCTAGTAAGGAGGATGTTTACTGAAGTCACTTGTGAAATGAGTAGGATCAGTTTCTCATTGACTTCTTTTCGATTTGGCTACTTGCAACCGGATGAGTTGCCCCCTGTTGGCCATTAGAAATATTGCAGGTTTAGAAGACGTGCTTTTGCTGTGTGCAGCTTTTAAATAAAGTCTGTATTTAAAACTATACACACCGCAGACTTCCCTAGCTACACACACCTGACCACAGTCTTTTTCTGACTTTATCATTAACCTTTCTGTATATGCTTCTTTAGGACGGTACCATCCAGGCAAAGATAAGCCAGATCCAAAGACATGGAAAGCAAATTTCCGCTGTGCCTTGAATTCTCTGCCTGACATCTGTGAGCTGCGAGAGCACAGCAAAAAGAGAGGCAGTAATGCCTACAGAGTCTACAGGATGCTGCCCAGCTCACAAACACAGAAACGCAGAAGAGGTAAGATACAGACTTAAAGTGTATTTCCCAACTTTACCTGCAAACACTGGCCTCATGTTTCAGTCCTACTCTCTCTCCTCTCAGGGCTGCGGTTATTCGACCGATCCAGAGAAAGACAGACCAGTTTAGGTGAATGCACATCTAATGACATGCACAACACACAGATTTGGCAACCCACAACAACAAGGCCCATTACAGACATACCACAGAAGGTGGAAGCTGTTGCAGAGAACACATTTACCAGCATTCAAAGACAGGGTGAGATGCTTTGTCTTTAAAGTGCTCTGTTGGTGTTTTGGATGTAAGAGACACTTTGAAAAGATTGATGATGGTTCTTGTTGGTATGCAGGGATGTGGGACGCCAAACCAGTGGACCAGGAACAGAGTGAGGCCGTCTTTAAGGTACTATATCTTAAATATGCTAACTAATCAAATGCAAACCAACAGTCTTGGTATTCTTGCAAAAACATGTGGGTTTTCCTCAGGAAACGAAAAATAATTGCTATGTAATTGAACTACATCATATTTGACTTAACCGAGATCAGTTTCCTGGGAATTTCTTTTTGCTGCAGTTTTGATTCTGTATGTGCTGCTCTGTATATCTGTTTGACTAACTTTCAGTGTTTTGTTTCCTGCAGCTGATGGATCACTTAAACAACACTGAGCTCTGGAACCAGACCGGGGAGCAGAGAGGATGGAGAACACACAATCTCTGGAACCACTGGCACTGTATGACGCTTATTTTATTTCTGCAAAGTATTATTAGTCAATAGTTAAATGAAATGGTTATGAAAAAACATAACCCTTCTACTTCACGGTACTAAACTGCAGTACAGCATTTTACTGTATGTGGATTTAATGTAAACATTTCCAATTATATTCAGTTTTATTCATATAGCGCCAAATCACAGCAACAGTTAAGGCGCTTTGTATTGTAAGGTAAACCCCCTAGAATAATACAGAGAAGACAGAGAAATGCACTGTGGAAGAGAGTCAGAGATTGATAATAACTAATGATTAAATTAAATTACATCCTGAAATGTTTTAATTTTACTCGGATAGAGTAAATGTAAACATGAACAGGAAGTGTGTTGTACTATATATTTTTGTATAAATATGGATTTTGGGGTGAGTAACACTGAGGGAAAGACTATGAGAATAACAAACAAACAAACACAGCTCTATTAGGTAGATGAACGTTAAGCCCGACAGATCAAATTCAATATATTATGTGTACATGTAACAATCTGTAAAAGTAGGATAAAATTAAATGTATTAAAGGTGTGACAACAGCCATGATTGTTGCCATGACTGTGTGTTTATGTGCTGTTTTATGCTTCTCAGGTCCTGGAGATGATAACTCATATCCTCTGCACTCAGAGAACTGCAGCGATCTATTTGGTCCAAACTACATCAAGGAACTTTCCGACTGGTCCACACATCAGCAACCACTGATGCCATAGCTGTGCACCCAAGAACTCCATCTACCTTCTCTTTGTGTTTACTTTGTGTGTTTTTTCTTTTAAGCTTTCTTGCTAACCTTCATCCGTTTCCCTCTTATTGTTTTTCTGATAAGCTAATTGCAGGAAATAGGAGAAATGCGAGAGGGCAGGGAACATTGCTCTGTCATCCTCTCTGCTGAGCATGCTGGGATGAAGATCCAGTTCCAAGCCAAGCTTTACCTCTGTCAACATTACTTATGTTTAGATTTAGTGCCTAACACTCACAGAAATGACCCCAAGCTCGCAGATCTCATTTCATCGCAGTGCAGGATCAGTTTCTGTTCGCCCGTTTCAGTGAGCTTGACTGGATGTTTAGCCAGTAAATGAAGAGCAAAGAATAAACAAAGAACAAAGAATAACAATTTGTAGGTTTGTGTTTGTGAGTGGAGTTCAAATCTCACTTTACCTGCATTCACAGAAAGCTGACCCAATCTACAATACGGTGTATTCTATATCCTTGTCCATTTGTAATATGTGTGCGACTTCTACATTTGTAAATTAATTTTACTACCTTTTGAAAAAAAACTTTCCAACATGAAATACAAGTTTGTTTGTTTTTTGTATCTTTTTTAAGGCTATAGATTGTTCAGTGTGTTTTGTGTGTTTTAGTGAATAATACCCATGTTGTTTTTTGTGTATATTATTTGTTTATATATTACATTATATATATAAATAAACCTGCTTTTACAAAATACACAAATTACACAAGGGCATGAACTTGTCAGGATTCTTGACATCCTGTGTGTATATAAAAATGAATGCAAAAAATACTGAATTTTAGTGTGATTAAAAAGCTGCCAAGTTTCTACTTTTTGATTTAGTTTTTTTTTTCCACATTTATTGCACGTTGTTTACATCCTGAAATATGTGAGGAGTATGATAACTCATTGTGATTGACAAGCATCCAAAACCCAATCCTGTGATGAATAACAAGGAGCAGATGTTACATTTCTATTTTTTAAAACATCTGCTTCACCTCATTCCTTGTTGTGTTAGGAGATATGAAACCATGTAACCAATGAATACAGCTTGAATCTTCTGATCTTATCTCGAAGTTGTATTCTTGAGCACAGCTTTTAAAGTTGTAGCTTTAAATCTTGATTAAAGCTTTAAATCTTTAATCTTGAACACAGCTTCACATGTTGGAATTACTAAGCCAATATGCCATTTGTAAGAAAACGGGAGCTACTGTGCATTAATTCAACATAAAAACTAAAATTTCTGAAAACAGAGTTATCTAATTGCTATAACTGGCTAAAACCTAAAAACTTCAAACATGTGCTTTTAACAAATACATTAGTGTTTTTAATTTACACGTCTTTTTAACAGAAGACATTCGGGTCTATCACAGCAGAACAAGCAGAGTGCAAATAACACTTCACAAGAGTGCAATAAAAATACCAGATGTTGATAAAGTGAATCTGCTATCAAGGATTACTATTAGAGACATTGTATAGTTATTTATGGGTTGCCACAGCAGATCATCTACCTTCTTCACAGTCTATCCCTTACATCCTCTTCTGCCACATCAAACCTCTGCATGTTGACCTGTGCTGTTTCTGTGGATCTTCTCTTTGATTCTTTTTTGTACATACTTGTTAGATCCTTTGCCTGTTGTATCTAATATAAACCTTGACTTTCTAACTTTAGCTCCAAACCAAGGTCTCCCTCTGATGTGCTTATTTCTAATCTTGCCAATTCCCTTTTTCCAGTTCGGGATCACAGAGGGATGGAGTCTATCCTAGTTATCGTGGGACCAAATGTGTCATACACTTTGGACAGATTACACATGGAGACAGAATCATCACCTCTCACATTCAATTAACCCAACAAGAATGCCTTGGGACTGCTGGTGTAAGGTGCATGCAGGTGGAGAGAGAACATGCAAAGTCGGTACAGGAAGGCCTCAGCCAGCCAGCAGTTTTAGACTGAGAATCTTTAGCTGTGAGTGCTAACCACTGCATCACATATAAAAGTTGATAATTGTTTTAAATATTTATGTATAAATATTTTAAAAATTGGGTAGTTTAACAGTTAGAACATTTAATAGAGCATTCTCTGGCTCATTTTGTCTAAACGGTGAAATACCTTTGGGCAACATATTGAACCCTGAGATGCCCTTGATGTATTCATCACAGTGCAAGTCTGCCTGTCAGTGTTAAACAAAGCGATAAGAAATAGATAAAAGTGCTACATAAATGTGTGCGTAATTGCGTGAATGAGACTTTGAGCGCTCAAAATTAGTTGCTATCAGTATCATGCAAGCATCGGGAAATGTCAGCCACTAATTGCCCAACTTTTGTTAATAAGGTTCCTCTTTGCAGCATTCAACACTCAAATGTATTAACAATCTAAAAGTATATCCAAGTATGCTCCACGGGCAGTATTTCATTCTGGGGTGAGAACTCTTACTGTAAAATTCTACTAGATTTATATAAAGTAAAATTTTGTATTGTATTAAAAATGTATCGTCTTTGTTACACTGATGCTTTCACTGCTTTCCTCTTAAAAATGAAAAGATGGAATACACATTTGGTGAAACATCAACGTATAACATTTATTGGCTTATTCTGAAAATGCAATAAAGGAAAGATGATTTTCCCTTTAAAGTGAGAACTACACATTAGGCAGATTCTGAGGGTGGGCGGGGTGGGGGATTTTGCCAACTACACCTTTCTTGTAATATTATACAGAAATATATGAATCTGAGAAAGCGTGGAGCCATCACTTTTATACATCATGTAATAACAGTGTCATCATAAAATAAGCCCTGTGACAGGAATCCAAACACAAAACTGTTAAGTCACATTCAAACAGTCCACTGGCACAGCCTGCTGGTCACATAATGTACTGCAATCCAAGTATGACTGCACATTCTACAGCATTTATCCCAGAGCTGGAAAACAAACAAACAAAAAACACAAAACAAAAACGTGTACATGTATGTGGATCCATCTGCACATAGGAATAACTACAGAAACACAGATGTTTGTTACAATGTTTCAACCTGATGAATCTTAAATCTGTCCGGGGTTATGGGCAAAGTACTTGCAAGAAGTCTTAAGGCTGATATAAGAAATTTGACAACATCAATTAAATGTATTCTATGATTTGAAGTACCAACATCAAATGAGACGTTTTCTTTGTACCATAGAAATTTTGACAATAGCACTCATTTAACACCAATCTACATGCTCGACTTAATACATTCAACACATTTTGTCGCTGAAATAGTCAATCAATATGATGTACAAAGAGGACAAACAATGACATTTATTAGGTCCAGGCCTGCTGGTTTGCTCAGCACTTTTGATCTTTCTGCTTAGATTTTTTTTCTTAAGATGGACCCTAATTCAGAAATTTGGACAACAACAATAATTCCAAGGGAAAAAACAAAATCAAAAAGACATTCTAGTCTGATCACTGACATGACTGACAACTAGAATAACCAGGCAATAAGATCTGTTTTTAT
The DNA here is from genome assembly GCF_965226115.1 of Aulonocara stuartgranti. NCBI lineage: Eukaryota > Metazoa > Chordata > Actinopteri > Cichliformes > Cichlidae > Aulonocara > Aulonocara stuartgranti. Next base: position 13,872,369 of record NC_138939.1, on the reverse strand, counting down.
TTTTTATTTTTCCCCAAATAGGAAAATTATGTGCTTGAAGGTTAAAAACACTGGCAAACTGTGAATAAAGTAATGTCCAAGACGGTCAGGTGGTGTGTTAATACTTTTAGTAAAAAATTATTATTATTATTTTTAAAACAAAATAAGGTTATATGTAGCAATAATTCAAAACAGAAGCAACATAAGCTCAAACACTGCGACAAAGGTGGGTCACATGTGGCTGGAAGTCATCAAGCTGCATTTATCAGCTGTAACAGTCATGGCAGGTTAGTTTAAGAAAAAGGACAGCATTATCTGTGGCAAATTCTCTTCATCTTAAAAAAACAAAACAAACAACCCCCCCCCACGATGATAGGTAGGTGAACTAGATATGAGAATACTGCCGACTGTAACAAAACCCACTTTTGCTGCAGTGTTTGCGACATTCTGATTACTTCCAAGTTAAGGTCTAAAGTCTACTGTTGGTACACAAACCTTGGAAAGACAAAAAAAAAAAAAAAAACAAAAAAAAAAAACATAAAGGCAAATGAACAAAAAAACAAAACAAAACACATAGCATTCAAAAACATGCAATTGCAAAAATAAATAAAAGCTCAAACAAAGCATTAAAGCTGGGGGAGACACCATTTTTGGCATACGTAGGCAAAGGCTCCACAGTAACAATTCAGCATATTGTACTTTAATGTGCTCTGCAAGAAACTAGCCTTCTGCACCGCCTCTAAGCTCTTCTATCAATCGAAAAATTTTGCCCACTGTGACAGACAATCAAGTCTTCTCAATTGGCTGACCTACAAATGTGCCTTCAGATGGTGGATTGATGACAGAAAAAGCCACCAACAAGCAAAGGTATCGTTAAGTGAAGCTACATAAGAAGCAGTCACGTGGCAACCTTTGGTCAAGCCTATTTGTTCAAGAATCTAGCATAAAGAGGTTATTGACAAAACAGCAAAGAGCAAAGGGGAGAAAGGTGATCATTTAAAACATTGCCTTTTCCAGATTTGTGCCTACTTCAGCTTTAAGCTTCCAAATCGCACTAGCAAAACAAATAACATGACTTCAGGAAGGCAGATTAGGAAGTTAATAGTTTATTAAAATCCTATATGGTTCAATCTAAATGAGTATAAAAAACAAACAAACAAAAAACAGTTGAAATCAATGCTGAACTCCTAAGCAAGTGTGAGTGTACAATGTATGGTCCAGTGTACTCTACTCATTTCAAGTTTATTACAAAAACAGCAATCTTCAACCCTGAAAGCAACTCAGTATAATGAGTATTTCTCAGAATAAAACTATGAACGTGTTGCTTTTTTTTTTTTGCCTTGCTACCTGTCCTTTGATAAACCTCTGAGGATAAAGAAGGAAACTCAATGTTCCAATTTTCCAGCGTGGCCCAGCCACCATGAGGTCCGTTGTCAAATCAAGATAATAAATACAGGCATCCAAATTGGCTTCAACAGCAAGAATCTTTGAAGTAAATTTTCCTCATGCATACACACAAACATACGTCTGTCTGAGATTATGAGCTTTCTAAACCCTCTTCCCTACTCTTAAACAGTTTCTCTTTACAGTGCAACAGTATGGCAGCAAATGGATAGCAGTGCTTTCATTAAAAACAAAAAACAAAACAAAAAAGGGAATGGAAAAATAAAAATATATACAACATCAAGGTAAAGCAGTAGTTTCATCTTTTGGTCCTGTGTCCTTTATGGACAGAACTGCTTTTTGAAAATTCTTCCTTATATGAACAACAGTAGTTTCCACAAGACTGAAGAGCTGTTGGAGGAAAAGGTGGAACAAATGTTAGGATTCGAGTTGCTTCTGATTGGAGGTGTACTTTTGTGTCTGTGTGCATTTGTCAGTCCCAATTTTAAAATCTTAGTTGGTTTGGTCAAATTTACAGTCATCTGTGTTTTTCCCAGAAAGTATTTAATATCTTTGGGTTCGATCTGTCTTAGCACCTATGGCAACACTGTGTGGGAGTGGTTACACCCCCCCCCCCACCTTAAAAAACAAAACCCCAAAAAGCAACCCTGCAGATGTAGCTTTCTTGATGTCTTAGGACAGTAGAGAGCTATAATTTTGCTAAAGTAAGGCTAATTTTATATAAAAAAAAAAAAAAGTATAATTCAGTAAAGTCAAGAGAAAAAAAAAAAGTATGTCATTTTTATATAATAAAGATTTTATTTTATTTTTTTTAAATTGACTTTGGCACGATTACACTGTCATTACTCTGACAGCTGAGTCACGCTCACAAAGACAGTTTGAGAGGTAATCAGCAAAACAATACCATGCACAGTACAGTGTAAATATGTGCTTCATTGCATTTCTCCCATTTCCTCTCAAAGCCACATAAGGCAAGCCTGCTGTTGTGTGCAGGCTTGATTTGCCATCACTTGTTTTTGACAGTGCATGGGTGGAGCAAACTTTTGAGGTTTACAAGATGGAAACAGTCACGAGAACTTTGACACTATCACTGACTTATGGCTAGAGCCCCAAGTCTAGAATTTCACACATCCTATATGATATTGATATTTCTAATCTATTATTTAAAAGAACTGGAAGACAGAGGAACAAGACAAATACTGCTTTTGCTAGGGAAGGGAAAAAACAAAAAAAAAAAACAAAAAACGAAAATTCACTCAAAAAACAAACTTGACCTTTTATAAGTTGGCTCTGGCTGCATGAAAACAAGATGAAACTGTGCTTGTGTGGCTTTGGGGTAGTGAAAAATCTGTGGTTAATGTCAGTTTCACTAAGGGATATCAGGACATCTCTCACCTCGTTACAACTGCGAACCTTCAGAACTTGTGTGCGCGTATCCTCCTTTAGATTTCATCTGGGCCTGAACTAGGTCGACCTATAGAAATATATAAATGTTAGCTGGCTGAAAACACATGTTTGAAAATTCAGTGAAAACAAAAAAAAAACAAAACCAAAACTTACTGATGCCAAACCCAGGCCCATGTCCCCTGAGCCTACATGTGTGGTATGAACAAAGTTTGTCGGCTCCCCAATCATGGAGCGATCGATCCTTCGCCGCCGTTTCTGAAAAGTAGCAAAAATCTAAATTTAAATATTAATATCACAAGTAGACTTACCATACTACACACAAAGCAAATATTACTATCACTGGGAACTGAGAAGAGCATGTGTGAATCAGAAACTAAACACTTATCAGTTTACTTTTTAAATCTTTGTTTGAAGTATAGTGGATCTGCACTGAGACAAAGGTAAAAACTAATCATTTGTGTTATCTTATCTGTTAACAGATAGTTCACTACCAAAGTGATGAAGTTTTACTGAATCTGTTTTGTCAATCCAGGGTTACTAAACCTACAACGGGGAAAAGTTTAGAATTTCTATGATGGACACTGATTAATCACACTCAGGCTGGAAAAACTAAACCTATGTGAATGCCTCACTGTAAAGATTCTCAAACTATTCTGTGGGCAAATAAGACAAATGTGGGCAAACAGAAAAGAAAACAAACCTGCCAAAATGTGGAGTGCTATGTTTAGAGGGAAACAAAAGAGTACTGGCAAGCCGACACAAAACACCATCCATAAAAACATGGTGCAGAAAGTACAGTGGGATTTATGGTGGAGCAGAGTGAGCGTGTTAGCTGTCCACTCCGCTCCAGGGCCTGACTGTCTGTGCTACAAACAATCTGTGGACAACTGTGGCTCATGTTGTTTTTGGTCTATGAGCCAAACACGAAGAAGAACGAAGTTATAAAACACAAAAGCTGAAGTGAAACCGAATATTAAAAACAATGAAAACTGTCACTGCAGTCACTGTCTGTGCTTTTCATACATTATTTTTTGATCTTTGAAGTTTTTAAACAGGATCTCCTATTCCCGTGGAACTCTGCTACTGCTCCCTGCTCTTTTCTGGCCCACTTATCAACCAGTTAACATTTGGCAGTCGCATACGTCATCCGATTCCAGCGAGACGCAGTCAGGATCTAGGAGGACTTCACGGCAGTGTTTCTCGCGTGGGTGAAAACCCGTCTCCCCTCTCTGACTGAAAACTGTATGCAGACGGACACATTTGCGAGGCTATAAATCCCGCTTATCTTGAGCTGCTTTTATAGCTCAGGTCCGCGACACCTCACATTCACAAAGGCAGCAATAAATTCATAACCGCATTACAGAACGATATCTGGGCAGCAGTCATGGCAGATCATGTGACAGCACACAAGTAAATAAACAAGAAGGGTTTTTCTTGGTTTACTTTTTTAAATGAAGAAAACTAGGTTTTGTAGTCTGGGTCTAAAACCAATTTAGATACTGTGGCATGACCTAGATAGCTTCAATGTTAAGTCAAGATATCCCAGATATAATAACAAATAGTTTTTCAGTGAGGAATGATCCAAATTCCCTCCCAATCACTGTGCCCGTCTTATGAGCAGCTACAAGAAACTTCTGATTGAAGTTTTTGTTTTCTAAACTCAGAAGTTAATTTAAATTTGAAAGCCTTCCATGAGAACAATTACTTGGGGAGTTTAATACAAACAGGAAATGTACAAAGGTCTGCATGTTTTTGTCATTAACTCTGAATTAGTTGAGCAGTAAACCACATATGATGAGTAATCGATACATTACTCACGATCATTCCAAAGGACTCAACAACTTAGACTTGCTGCGGCAGGACAGGGGTTATTATTGTGACATCAAACAGTTCCCTATTATAACCAGACTGTCTGTCTGCCAACAGATAACCTTTAGCAAATATATTTAAAGTGTTTTTTGCCAGGATGTGTTTAACTGGATGAATGCTACTTTGTTAATCTATATTCAAATTAAAAACTTTTAAAAACAAGGCAGCTTAAATTAAATAAATCAGTTCTTCTTGCAAATTTCATACTCACAGGCTGTGGCTGCTCTGCAATGCAGCAACTGAAACAAACCCAGAACTCAGTCATTCTGAGGCCAACGAAGAAGCCGCAGCAGTTTCCTCTCTCTGCTCAGACGTCTCTACGCCCGTCTTCCTGTTCCGTGTTACCAGAACCACAAACACACGCCGGAAACTGATGACAGACACAGGCCAGTGGCTTCTTGGGGGTAAACCGTTGGCACGAAAAGTCTTGTCCCACTTCAGAGCACCACACACCTGCTGACACGTTAACAAAAGAAAATTAAAAAAAAAAAAAAAACACATTTCAATCAATTGCTGATATATTTTGATGTGTATCAGCAGCTTTCGGCTGCTCATGTTCCCCATAGCTAATAGTTCCCTGGACTTACTTTTACAGGAAGCAACTTTTGATTGAAAACAATATTTAAAAATTCCTTTCTTGGAAGCTTGCCACTTTTTGTATGATACCATCTCGCGTCTGATGAGGTAATCTATGGTTATTTTTAATCATACGTTTAAACTACTGTCAGACACATACTACATATGAGGCATGGTGAAACATTTACGTCAGAAGGTTAAAAACAGAAACTTCACCATATTCAAATTTAACTTCTCTTGTAACAAGTCTTAAGAAAAAGAAATGGGGCCAGAGTGTGGCCTATATTTCAACAAGCTGTCCAGGGGATCACTGTTACTTTCCCTTTTGTGGTTAATCTCCGGTGGTAAATAACTTACTACCTGAATCCAACCTTGGGCTGTGAGGTTAAACGAACAGCCAGTGTTTCAATTTTCAGAAAGCTGTTATTAGCTCCGACACCTTGATAAGCTTTCCATTTTAATTAACATCTCTGTGGACTTGAAATCGTCTAGAGGCTTATTTCACTAATAGGGCAGCAGCAATGTGGAGCACCATTTGGGAAAATAAATAAAAAATAAAACTGTCTTCACTGTACTGTACTTGTTCAAAATATACTTAATTCTATAATGAAGGAAAGAAATTTGATTTTGGAAGCACACTGTGGCCATCAATTTGGTGTTGGATGACAATTTTTATTTTAAGATATCAGTATGGTAAATGTTGCTATACTGACAAATATCTTAGGAAAAAAAAAATGTAGTTAAAAGGGATAAATGTTGTTTAAAAAAAACAAAAAAAAACAACAACTTGTGGGATTATCACTAATCTACTAATTTGTTTACAAGGATCAAAGAAAATGCAGTTAAACATATGATCAACAAAGCTATTATAGTTAATTAAAATTGGGTGCATATTTAAGTTTAAATTACATAAAATAATCTTAAAATCATCATCAGTCTTTGTCAAATTTAGTCAAGTGTGTCAACACAACTAGGGTGGGGAGGCTTTGTGTTTTGGATGACTCTCTCTCAATGTGAGCCAACTCCCTTTACAGAGTGTTGTGTTTGTATTGCAACTCCTGTCCAAATATCAGCCACAAAAGACTAAACTAATACTCAAAATAATTAATACCAAACATAAAAACATTATAAACAATGAAATTTCACACTGAAACGAGTAAACAAGTCGAACAAAACGATTAAAAAACAAAAAACAAACAAACAAAAAACAAAAAACCACACACACAAAACAGGGTGATATAATCAAACAGTGTTACCACATATTTCGAAATGTCAATCGTTTTTTTTGGTCGATGCCTCAGAAAGACACAGTAGAAGGCCTTCTGGCTGTCAAACAATTGGTGACAGGAGGATCAAATGATCTGCCAAAAGCGAAGTGCTCGCTGACGGAGTGTATTTCCCAGTCTGTAACACTGACTCTGCAGCTGACGCTATGCACCGCTGACACTCAGTGCAACTGAATCATATTATCAAGAGTCGTAAAATGAGCGCAGACGTGTTTAATGATGATTTTAACCACATCTGACATCCTTTAAGGATTACCAACTCTGCCGGTGATCTTGGATTACTGGAACTTAATCGGTATTTACAAACAAATGAGCGTTATGTAACTTCGCCCCGCTGCGGCAAAGACGCTTTACATGACCAGTCTGAACACAGCTCGCAGCTGGGTGCAGTTCAACACATGTACTGCTGCTGTGCCGGGGCGTCGGCGTTGATTAGAACTGAACTGCTTTAGTAAATTGGAGTGTTAGCTCTACCACATGCTAATACAGCTAGCTTTCCAGCTAACGTTCACGGGCTCGATGATAGCCGCGGGTCTGTGTTTTTTTCCACTGACAGCTAGCTGTCGGAGCTAACGCAGCCCATTTTCGGAAGCTGTGACTTCAGTTATTAAATTAAAACAAAAACTGAAACAATTGCTGGTTTTCGCAATTAGAGCCAACTACTCCTCAAGATTTCTTTGTGAATTGTAATTATTTAGTATGAGAAAACTTACCAGATGGCGACCGGTTTACCGGAGAAAAAACACGTCCGTCCAAACTGATCGCTAAAGGAGGCAAAAAACCAGGAACTGTGATCACTGTTACGTCACACAACTTCCGTTTTAAAGCATTACTGCTTCCGCGTTAACCCACGTTTTTTTCTCACAGGAGACACGTTTATCCGTTGCTAACGTTAAGGATTTATAGTAGTAAATATGAGGCCGCTAACAGAAGAAGAGACCAAAACGATGTTCGAGAAGTTATCTAAATAGTGAGTGAACGGTTCCTGCGCCGTGTTAGCCTGTAAAGGTTCAAATTATACCAACACGTTCAGCAAGCCCGGTAGCTCACGCTGTGAATGTGTGTGTGATCCATGTGTTTTCTCTTGTAACAGCATTGGTGAAAACATAAAACTTCTAGTGGACCGACCAGACGGCGTTTACTGTTTCAGGCTGCACCATGACAGAGTCTACTACATGAGGTAATTTTGGTTAATTAACACGCATGTTGGGTACCTGTCCGTACATGTAAGGATTAAGGCGTTTGGTTTTCTGTCCACAGTGAGAAAATTTTAAAGCTGGCCACCAACTTTTCCCGGGACAAACTCATGTCAGTGGGTACGTGTTTTGGGAAGTTTACAAAGACCAAGAAGTTCCGCCTGCACATCACAGCCCTGGATTTCCTTGCTCCATATGCAAAGGTGACTATAAACAACACACAGCCAAGTCATTCCCTCCCATCAATATACCAAGCGGAGCTTAAATAAGATGTAGGAAACGAAACAATACGGGTATTACTAAAGTCCTCTATAGTAGAGGCTCATTCTGAATTATGCCACCAGATCATCTTCCAGAAGGGTTTTTGAAAGAGTTAGAGCAAAAATGTAAAGTAGTGGAGTGTGTATAACCAGTTTTTAGGATCAGTGACACACAACGGGTAGAAATTGTTTTTCACATGCATAAACAGCTGTTTACTATACAGATGGAAAATCAAAATATTCAATCAGAAATAAAATCATTGTTCATTGCTGGGAAACACTGGACATGATTTGCAGGCTCATGTGCAATTCTGTGTGCTATTACAGATTTATTGCATGAAAAATTGTGCTGTACAAAAGTTTGTTTATACTTATAAACAGGCTGTTATTTTTTTCCATCTCATTGCATAAGGCTTAACATGCTCTATAAAAATAGATCTTTTTTCAACAAATTGAAGTTCATAGGTGAGAAGATTCATATCTGTGCATACAGATTCACATCTTAGCTACATGGATACTTTAACTGAATGTATTTTTTTGCTTTTTGAAGACCCTAAATGGCGAGAACCTGTATTAAGTAGTTTATAAATATTATGAGAACAAGAGAGAAGTAGCTCTTTGTGCTTAGAAATTCTAGGCTTTCTCTTAATTGTTCAAGCTTTTCATCTGTGCTGTCATATTGGACTCATTCATTCATGTATGAATAACTTGAAACTATCATGTATTCAGTTTAAGGTGTGGGTGAAACCTGGAACAGAGCAGTCTTTCCTGTATGGGAACCACGTGCTAAAATCTGGTCTTGGCAGAATTACTGAGAACACGATGCAGTATCAGGGAGTTGTGGTTTACTCCATGGCAGATGTGCCTCTGGTAAGTCCTTTAAAGGTTGCTCTTCTTGTCACACTGTTATGGGCAGTATTCACAGTACAACAAAGATACATATTCCTGTTGGTAACACTCATGCTGGAAATCAAAGCACATATTATGCAGATGTTTTGTTTTCCTCAGTGCCGTGTATTCACAATAGGGTATTGGATAGATCCACTCATGTACTAAAAAGAGGTTAATACCTGATTAACTCAAGGTTATATGACAAAAGGCACTTATAGGCTGGCTGTTTGTCTTAATCTTCAGGGTTTTGGTGTGGCGGCCAAGTCTACGCAGGAGTGTCGGCGAGTGGACCCCATGTCTATCGTTGTGTTCCACCAGGCTGATGTCGGCGAGTTCATAAGAAATGAGGAAACATTAACATAAAGATGCAGAAACAAGTGGACTGTCAAACTGTTTATTTTTAACAGTAACACTCACTCAAAGTCAAAGGTTCAACTTTTAGCTGCTAAACATTTTATAGTGACATGATCTGATCAAAGTTCCTACTTCACGAGCAGCTGTTATACCTGGAACACTTCCCTACAGTCCAGAGGCTAAAACAAACAATCTGTCTATTGACTCACTTCTGCCATTTGCAGAATTTCCTGGTTTGTCCCCTCCCTGTTGTATTAAATGAGAAGGGTTTTGTTTTTGTGTGTATGTTTTTTGTAACTTGAATCTTGAAATAAATCCACATCTCTGTATTATTTAAATTAAAATCTTTTTTTTTTTTTACAAATAGTTTGTGTGGGAGGAAAAAATTACCTGTAGATCTTAGCTATATGGATATTTTGCAGCTTTCATATCTTTAATTAAAGGTCTGTTCTGCTTTTCCGAGATCATAAGACTGAGTAACATACTGACTTTTAAAGCTATTCCCATCTCTGTATCAATTCAACAAGTGGGTTTGTTATTTAGGGCTGCAGAGATGCTACAATAGTCACTATTACTGCAATTTCTGTTATCCCTTCCTCAAAAAGAAACAATCTTTGACCCACAAACATTCAACATTTACAAACCAAAACAAATAAATGGAGATGGGATAAAATGAAATGGGCTTTGGTGAGTCAGACGATATTTGATTTTTTCATTGTTCTCCACCTGTCCTTCAGGTTGACATTTGTTCGATCTTTGAATTTGTAATATGCCTTTATCTTGCTCCAGTTGCCCTCTCCAAATTTTTTGACCCCGTCTTTTAACTTCTGCGTCTCACTCTCTGTCCATTTCTGCAACACAGTAAAAACATGTCGGTTAGCCATTTGCCACTGTGGGAAGTCTAAAAATGACAGCATTTTAGATCAAGTTGTAATACCAGTGCAAGTGACTGAACATGCAATGGTTTTGATACAGGAACTTCAATTTGTATGATAGCAACAAAAGGCAAAGCAGCAAATTACTGTGTGATATTGAACAAGAAGTCCTCCCTATGGACTATTCCACACATTTATGTGACAAAGGCATTTAAGTACAAATATCAACAGTAAAGTAATGTGACCAGTTCGCTTTGCAGCATGTTTTGCTATACTTACTCTTTTCCTTTGGCCTGAATTTGAAATGGTGCTCATGTCTAAGCCTTTGTGAGAAGAAAAAAAAAAAAATACACAAAATTATTTGAACCCCATCATCTAAACTCCATGAATTCGAGTTGAATATTCAATGAACTATTACTTACTTCTCTTTTTGGAGGTAAAATACAATTCTTCGTCGCTCCATATCTCCTTGGTCTCCTTTGCATTATGGTACCGTTGCTTCCTGTGAATAAGAGCCAGAATGTGTTTTTGTTCGGCAAAATGATTAAGCACAACTACAAAAGATAAAAATAATTAGGGCTATTAATCAGATATGCTGGGAGGAATACTCGTGTGTGTTTGCATGTAATCACATATTAAATATTCTCAGCTAATGACTAGTGCATATAAAAAACAATATGAGACATTTACAATTCAAAAATAGTCAACTTTATTCTATATTTATAGAGTAATGTTAAATATTTCTAACCATAAAAAAGTGAATATGACCCGTAGCTCAAAAATCAGAAATCCATGATTTCAGATTGTTAAAAACAGAAATATCCAGTATACTAATTTCATACTGGGTTTTTATTTAGAAATCAAACACTTGGTTAGGATTCCTTTGCTATGAGTTGCTGCATCAGTGTGGTGTGGCATGGAGGCAATTAGCTTGAGTAACTGCTGAAATGTTATCAAAGCTCAGGTTGCTTTGACAACAGTTTTCAGCTTGTGGGTAGACAGGTGCTAAGTCTTGCTGGAAAAGGAAACCAGCATCTCCAGATGGAAGCACAGACTGGTCTAAAATGTCCTGGTAAGAGCCTGCTTTGTGTACTTTGTGCTTAATAGAACACAGCAGACCAATTGCCACCTGCGCTAGCAGATGACATGGCACCCTAAATCATTGACTGGAACTTCACACCTTCAAACCAAATCAAAATGTGAACCAATCAAAAGGATAAAGCATTCAAAATGTTACATTTTAACATATTACAGCCCTCTTGTTACTTTCTCAGACTTATTGGTGTTTACTAACCATTCTAAATGGGAATGGACGTTCTTTTGAGCAGAGTCCTTGTGAGGAGTAGAGATCGTTTGTGGGATGGGGTGAGAAGGGGACTGACTTGGCGAGCTCTCCACTGAAGAGTCTGTAATATGGATGTCATCCGTATCATCTTGATTCCTGTCAAAGTAAATAAAACTGGTCAAATATCATATGATTAATTAGTCGTCTAGAGCACCGGTATAAAATACAAGATTCTGTAGTTACACTTGATTGTCCACAGGATCACTGGACAGCTGCTTATGAGGCTTTTGTACTGGAGTTTTCTTGCAGGTCACAGGCTCCTTCGGGTCTTCCTCGCTGTCTGACGATAACCGTATTGACTTTTTAGACTTTCTGCAAGATGAGAAAAAAAGTCAATGATATTCTGTAAAAGGAACGACCTGTTTTGAGTGATTGGTGATTAAAATGATGTTTTACTCTTTATTTCTGAAGTTAAACAGCCAGGTTTTATAAAAAGGAACAGCACAATGTGTACAAGTAGAGAGAAACTTTTAACTGCAAAATGCTAAATCACTACTAATGCCTTAAGCTGTTATCTGGTTTAAACTTGTACACTGTGGTTTTAAGTGAGCAGTGTCTGTGTTTCTTCATTGGCTACCAATAATGTCATGAGCTTAAAAGCACTGTATAGGGAGTGCAGAATTATTAGGCAAGTTGTATTTTTGAGGAATAATGTTATTATTGAACAACAACCATGTTCTCAATGAACCCAAAAAACTCATTAATATCAAAGCTGAATGTTTGTGGAAGTAGTTTTTAGTTTGTTTTTAGTTTTAGCTATTTTAGGGGGATATCTGTGTGTGCAGGTGACTATTACTGTGCATAATTATTAGGCAACTTAACAAAAAACAAATATATACCCATTTCAATTATTTATTTTTACCAGTGACACCAATATAACATCTCCACATTCACAAATATACATTTCTGACATTCAAAAACAAAACAAAAACAAATCAGCGACCAATATAGCCACCTTTCTTTGCAAGGACACTCAAAAGCCTGCCATCCATGGATTCTGTCAGTGTTTTGATCTGTTCACCATCAACATTGCGTGCAGCAGCAACCACAGCCTCCCAGACACTGTTCAGAGAGGTGTACTGTTTTCCCTCCTTGTAAATCTCACATTTGATGATGGACCACAGGTTCTCAATGGGGTTCAGATCAGGTGAACAAGGAGGCCATGTCATTAGTTTTTCTTCTTTTATACCCTTTCTTGCCAGCCACGCTGTGGAGTACTTGGACGCGTGTGATGGAGCATTGTCCTGCATGAAAATCATGTTTTTCTTGAAGGATGCAGACTTCTTCCTGTACCACTGCTTGAAGAAGGTGTCTTCCAGAAACTGGCAGTAGGACTGGGAGTTGAGCTTGACTCCATCCTCAACCCGAAAAGGCCCCACAAGCTCATCTTTGATGATACCAGCCCAAACCAGTACTCCACCTCCACCTTGCTGGCGTCTGAGTCGGACTGGATCTCTCTGCCCTTTACCAATCCAGCCACGGGCCCATCCATCTGGCCCATCAAGACTCACTCTCATTTCATCAGTCCATAAAACCTTAGAAAAACCAGTCTTGAGATATTTCTTGGCCCAGTCTTGACGTTTCAGCTTGTGTGTCTTGTTCAGTGGTGCTCGTCTTTCAGCCTTTCTTACCTTGGCCATGTCTCTGAGTATTGCACACCTTGTGCTTTTGGGCACTCCAGTGATGTTGCAGCTCTGAAATATGGCCAAACTGGTGGCAAGTGGCATCTTGGCAGCTGCACGCTTGACTTTTCTCAGTTCATGGGCAGTTATTTTGCGCCTTGGTTTTTCCACACGCTTCTTGCAACCCTGTTGACTATTTTGAATGAAACGCTTGATTGTTCAATGATCACGCTTCAGAAGCTTTGCAATTTTGAGACTGCTGCATCCCTCTGCAAGATATCTCACTATTTTTGACTTTTCTGAGCCTGTCAAGTCCTTCTTTTGACCCATTTTGCCAAAGGAAAGGACGTTGCCTAATAATTATGCACACCTGATATAGGGTGTTGATGTCATTAGACCACACCCCTTCTCATTACAGCGATGCACATCACCTAATATGCTTAATTGGTAGTAGGCTTTCGAGCCTATACAGCTTGGAGTAAGACAACATGCATGAAGAGGATGATGTGGACAAAATACTCATTTGCCTAATAATTCTGCACTCCCTGTATATAAATGTTTCAATAAATAACTTCTTCATAAAAAAACAAAATATGTGGGGGATACACTATCATTGCAAAAAGGATCAGGTCTTAAACCATGATGTAGATACAGAGATTTAAGAATACGAAGCAATACAATAGAAGAAAGATGAGGAATCAAAGACAAAATTATTTTTGATGCAATAGTTTTTTGTAGAGGCTGGCTAGACTTTCAACGAGTATGATTAGATCTGGGAAAAGTACAAATGAGAGTCAATGATGCCACAAAGCTGTTAACCAACTTTAAGTTTATAAATAAATTTATAAGTCACTTTTGAGAAAATGTACATGAGGCAGCAAGCCAAACTGGAAGGCCCAAAGCTTTGAGCATAGAGTGATCAAATTTCTCGAGGTCCCTACAAGCATCCTGCTTGAGTTGCTTGATCTGTTCATGGTCTGAGATTTGCATCATAGCATCTTCTGATGGATTTCTCAGATATCATTGCTTTTTGTTTGTTGTCAATTGAGAACCTTTGGTTGGAGAGCTTTCCTTTGATGATGGACTCTGACCCTTGACTTTGCAGGGTCAGAGTGCATTTTCCAAGGTGTTCTTCCAGGGATTTCTTTGTTGTCTTCAGTAATCTTAAATGGGTCTCTGATGAAGCTAGTTCTTTCATGCATTTTTCTTTTTCTGAGCTAATCTTAGTCTTTTGCACGTCTCTTCTGTTGGAATTTTTTTTTCTTTCTCTCCATTAATTCACACTTTTCTGCTCCATAGTTTGAAATGATTCCATCCAGCCTCTTAAGCTACAATGTATATTAAGACGATTGCTTTGGTGTCATATACATCGTAGGTAAGAGTAATTCATTTTGAAATCTAAAAATCTATAACCGTTTTTCAATGTTTTCAGTTAATGTGCAGCACAGCAAACATCAGAAAAATAAGTTATTGTTAATGTTCTCCAAAGTAGATCTTTAGCTATAAGACATGTCAAGCCTGTATAAAGTGAAGCTGTACATATGGACTTGCCATGCTTGATAAAGTATTTAACAAGTTACAGTGTTCCCCATCTGTAATTTCACTGCTGTTATCTTTGTGGCCAATAAAAAAAAAAATCAAAGTAAATCACTTATCTTACACTCAAGATGAACACTTGAACATATGACGTCTATCTATTCATAGCCAAAACTACTGGTGTTATCTCTACTCACTTCTTTGAATAGGAGTTGTTGCTGAGTTGAGCAGAATCCTTGTGAGGAGTGGAGCTTGTCTGAGGAACAGAGTGCAGAGGGAGCAGACTGGGAGAGACCTTCACTGAAGGCTCTGAGAGCTTCTGTGGTTCTCCTTCACTGTCTGATGACGACTGTTTTGACTTGTTGATGTTTCTGTTAGACAAGAGTTAGACTGTTAGACTATTATCTTCAAAATGTAACATTTGCTTTGACTGGAGATCTGAAAGATACTATACTGTTTATCTGTAGTGTTTAATATATGTGTTTTTAAGCACCAAAGTAATAAAACAAAGAGTAATTCTAATTAAAAAAACAATTACTATTAACTAAATGACATCATCAAATACACAAAAGTGTAATTTGAATTCTCTTTGAAAGTGAGTCCTGTTCACTTGCACTGAACCCTCACATTAGAGAGGAGGGGGAAACATAAGAGAGTGAGGATAGTTTAGAGTTCTGAGCTTCATGTCTCATGTGTTTTACTACACGCTGTCGGTTCTGAGTTACATAAATTTCATGAGGCTCTGTGCTGACATCCATATGCCTGCCAATGATTTGTGACTGTCTGGACATGTCTGTGAAAACATTATAGAACATCAACTACGCACACACCCTTCAGTCAGACTTCAAAGAACTAAAACAGGAATAACTATTCATTCATTGTGTGGACAGTTGTCTGAGTCACCGTGGGCAACCGAGTATAATAGCTGCTTTAACTAGTTTATTGTTAAGTGTAAGTTGACCTGAGTAACTTTTATTAGCATTAATATTGAGCTAGCTTAAAACAAGGAGATACAGTCAATAATTACAAACAAACTGACAATACATGAATGCATATTTGCTCTAACGACGGTGAAGTCTTTCTGGTTATTGTTAAGAGTTCTAATATTTTACCTGGTGGGTGAACTACTGGACTGGTTATGACGTTTCACACTAACTGCTGTGCTGGCCACAGAATGAGGAGAGTCCTCCTCACTCTCTGCTGACAACTCAGCAAAACTAGTTGAAACTCTGTAAACAAAAGCAAAAAAAAAGGTTTAATGCCATACACTGATTAAACAAATACTAAAAGTAAGCTGAAATGCAAAACCTTACAACCTTGTAAGAAAATAGTGCCTACTAATCATTTTCCTGGAAAAGAAAAAAACAAATATAAGTACCTCCTGTTAATTCTGTTGGTCCTTCTGTGGCGTTTTGGTGCTGGTATGGAAACTTCTTGGTCAGTAACTGGACACTGTGAGTCTCTTTTATTTGACAGAGCCAGTGTCTGTGGTGCTTCTTCTACTCTGGCCTCGGTCTCTAGTTCCTCTGAAACCTTTGAGCACTGTGAACTTGCCTGACTATCTGGTTCCATCACCAGCCGAGACAGAGTGTAAAGCTGTCCGTTCCATGGCACAGAAGTTGTCTTTGAGAGCGAACTTTCCTGAGTTTGTGGAACAGCATCTGCTTGTGGTGGTTGGTCTGCCGGTGAAGCTTCCATGGGGCTGCCTGAGTCTCTCTGAAATAACACTTCCTGCTCCAAGTCCAAATTGGTGTCCATTTTAGGATCAGGTGAGAGTTGCAGACACATATGCTCGCTTTCCTGGTCCTCTGTCTCCACTTCTTCCTCCAGCTGAGAAAACATTCTCTCATTTAATCCTGTAGCCAAGGCTTTGTAGGCTGCTTCTAGCCTGGTCCTCTGGATAGTTGAATGCTTGCTGGAAATTAAGATGCAGACAAGGAAAAGGGGCTGAAAAGGGATGTCTCGCCACATATTTAACTTTTCACACTCACTTGCTAATTTAATCGGTACACCTGTTCACCAGCTTGTTAACGATAACACCTAGTCAGCCAGTCACATGATAGCACAGAAACTTTAGGCATGTAGACATGGTCAAGACAACCTGATAAAGTTCAGAGGAAAATGGGCGGATTGCTTTGAGCCAACAGGGGGTAAACAGTAACCACTCAGTACAACCAATGTATGGAGAAGAGCATGTCTGAATGCATAACACATGCGATGCTAGTGTAATGGTGTGGGGGAATATTTTTTGCTGGCACACTTTGTGCCCCGTAGTACCAGCTGAACACTGTTTAAATGACACAGGCTTCCTGAGTACTGCTGCTGGTCCTGTCCATCTCTTTATGGCCCAAATGTACACTGACAGCCGCCTCCAGCAGTATAACATGCTCTGTTACAAGGCTCACATCATTTCAAACTGGTTCTTTGTTGCATTCACTGTACTCAAGTGGCCACCAGAGAGCAAATTATTATTGAAAAAAATTTGGGATTATATTGATTTATTTTGTGTATTTTTAAAGTTAAGGGGACCTAATTAAACCTTTTATGGTTTGCTGAATCGAGTACTCCTGAAAATATCATAAAAAACAACAATGAATAAAAAAAAAATGGAAATCTAAATTGGATTTTCAAGCTGCAACCGTTCTCAACTGATATTATGCTGCCCAGCATTGACAAGGGGTAGATACAGAGTGTGCAATATATTAACGGAAGTAGTACTCAATTTCAGAATTGAAATAGCTTTCACTATTACTGAATAATGAAGAAACTACGACCACATTTCTCATTTGTAATAAATTTAAAACAGTCATCTGTGATGGATGTTTGCAATTCCCAGTCCAGATGGGGAGTGATTTTTCTCTGGGCATTTGTGTGAGGGCTCCGGGCAGCTTAAGACTATAAGAGAGCACAATGTGCAAATACTCAGCACAGATAAGCATAACTGTACTTATTAGGATCTAATAAAACCTAATCTGATCAGATTAGATCAGATCACCTGAGAGGGACAGATATCTTACCACGGTACAGACTGGACCATGTTTACTTGTGGACTTGAAGAGGGGACCGGTTGGACTTGCTCATCAGCTCTAGCTGCACTGCTGTCTTGTTCCTTATTCTTTTCCTGAATAAGCCGATTTGCAGCCTGGTAGAATTACACAAAAATATACACTTTTATATAGTGTAAGTGTAAAGACTTTTATGTTACAGACAAATCCACAATGTTTTGTTAATTGTTTTTCAACAGAATAAACAGAAGTCACAGGCAAACATTTCCTACTGATCACAAAGTAGAAACAAACAACCAAAAAAGAAACCAAAAAAACCCCCAAACAAACTACAAAGCCTTTATCTTAAGTATAGCATTCATACCTTTTGGAGAAAGGGAACGCTTGATGGGCAGAGCCTTTCACAAAAAGCCAGCATCTCCATCTTGAACCGTGCAAAGTTGATTTGCTCAATTACTTCATGCTTTTTAATTTTCTTGCTGATAAGACCCATGAACAGCATTCTCTACACAGAACACAAATATTTCATTAATATAAGACACTACATGAACACCTAAAAAACTTCATGAATCACCATCAATAATTTAGTATAATAATATTTTGGTGTTTACAGTTAAAGCTAAAAAGCCCCCCCATCTTCCGCAAGCATGATTTAACCAAGTACCCCTACTCTTATTGCTTTTACACAGCATTTTTATAACTACTAATTTTAACACTGTAAATAATGTCAAAATGGCAATCAATGTGAATAGAGTTACCAAGATAAAACAATCAAAGAATATTGCTTAAGGAAAAATATGTTTTAATTAGTGAACTCACCCTGCCATCCATCTTCTTGGTAAAGTGCTTGTTCAGCACCTTTCCTGCTTTCTCAAATTTTCCATTCTTAATAGAAAGCATTATAATCTAAAGACAGAAACAAATAACTTGTTGAAAAAACCTGATTAATGTCTTGATGCATGCTCAATGATCCAGGTAAGTAAATTCCAAAAGGTTGATTCTGTTCTGTGTAGTGTTAGTGGGAGAAACGTTTCGTCACTCATCCACGTGACTTCGACAGTCTCAACTACTGCAGGTTTCCCCAACCTTATAAACAGTACATTTGCACAATAGCTGATAGCATTCAGTGGGCTGCACTGAATGAACAATGGGCTGTGAGGTACTTGGATGAGTGATGAAATGTTTCTCCCACTGAAAATGCTACATCCAGATGAACAGAATCAACATTTTGGGAAACCTGATTAATAATGTAAAAAAAATGAATTTAGCTCAGGCTTAGTAAGTTCATGTATTCATCCTTTGGCACAAAAAAAAAAAAAAAAAAAAAAAAATGTGTACACACGTTCGCCCATGCATTTACACCATCAAGTTAGCAGCACAATAATTTCATTTATAGTCTCTGATTAAACAAAATAGTATGTCTGTATGTTTTTGTGAAAGGGAATGTAAAAACGAATCATGTGCATAAATTGAATAGGTGATTTAAAAAAACAATAAGGAACATGCTTACCATTTCTTTAATTGAAGTGCATACGTTCTTGTAATCCTGTTGTGGGATACTGAACTCCTGGCTCATACTTTCCAGCAACATTAGGGCTGATTCCAGAGGACATACCGACTGAGAAGACGTGTCTGCAGCTGGGAGAAAAAAAAACAAAACAAACAGGTTCATTTTAGTGTTTATTCACAATGCAAAAGAAGCACTACCATGAATCAGACTGACAGATGTGTGATAATAAATGGTCAATGTTGATCTCACCAGGTTTGTCACCTTCATTTATCCGGCAAAGAAACCGCCACACTTGAATCTTTTGTGGCATGAAATCAATGGGCCCATAAGGACGAACCAAGACACCTGTAAGAAAACAATCAAAAGGCTAAAAAATGCATATTTATTTTTTTGATGAAACAAGTAGTAGGCAGTAGCAAAATAATATAAGTATCTACAATAAAAACAAGATTGATAAAAATGTCACATAAATGACATAAACCAGTGGGACATGCAACCACGAACCTACATCACAATTAGTCCAGCACACGAACCGTGACACGTTGACATATATAGAGCACTTCTTCACTTTTCAAGGATAACAAGCTTGCAAAACATAGTTCTGGTAATCCCAGAGATACGTAGGCTAGTCAAAACACGCTAAACTGATTGTTACTTACTGTCGAGTACATCTGTGATGGCACAGAAATCCTCATATTGTTCCTTTTTAAACAACTCTAGCGCCAAAAACAAATAATAATCCACTACCCAGCGGTTCACCACGGATTCAGTATCAAATTGGCGACTGTTTACGTTTTCTTTTGCCGCCATATTCATAGGGAGTGATGGGTTATTAATCTCCGGGTTTAGCTTGTCAGGTGGCGCTTCATTCCAATTCTTTAGAGGCAGAATTCAGCAAAAGCGTAAAAAAAGACAAAACAAAACACACACCACATACAAAAGCAGACAAAACGTTCGTATCCAACGGAAGACTTCTTCTTTTAGTTCTAAATTTTATGGGCGGTTGGCAAACAGCTGAATTGTGCATTACCACCACCAACTGGTATGGAGTGTGGACGGAACGTCACTCACACCGCCCCCCTCAAATCCTCCCAAACCCTCTTTTAAAAACCGGAATAAGGCCTGATAACTTTCACGAGACCTTTTCAAGTAAATCAATAAGATCTAGTTTCATTTTCATATTACTGAGGTTTGGGGTCAGCTGACTTCTCTCCACCTGATACTTCTATAGTTTCCTCTTCTCCACAGTAGTCACATTTCCCTGTATTATGTTTCCCCATTATGAATAGTGTAGTGTTTAAACCAATATGTTCAAATCTTATTCTGGATATGACCACCTCCTCTCTCCTACTCCTTCCTGTCCTGTGCTTCTCATTCCCCCTCCCCGCCCTCTTTCCTCTTGCCACTGTTTTTGCCATCTTTTCTTCATTTTTTCCTTACAATACTCTTTATCTCTGTCGGACAGAAGTTAATAACCAGGTCAACTACCCCAGAAGACACCCTTTGAGACAACTCTCAATTAATACTACGTATAACAATACATTGGTCTCAATTTAGAGTAAAAAAAAAAAAAAGAAGAAAAGAACTAAATCTTACACTTACTCTTTGAACTCATTGGCAAATCGTATACTCGCAAAACCTCGTGCTGCCACACACTGGACTGGAAGGCGCATTACGCTTTAGACATTCAATTTTAACAGTGATTTTGTTTTTGCATTTTCTTTCCTTTTTTTTTTTTTGCCTTAAACAATTTGTTTTTACACATACCTGATCTAGATTTAACTAACTCTGATTTATCAAGCCCTGATAATCCAGGTTTCAATCCCAGATGAGAAAGCAGAGCTTTCCTACCGCACAAACACCAAGCTGCTACAGAAACCTCGACTAGGCAAACTATCTTGTTGCTGTAGCACTGTACAGTTTTGAGCCATTAAAACCGTTGTGACATTTTAATAACGCCTCATTTATTTTCCTGGGGAGCTTGAATGATAATAATGCAATTTATGGGCCAAAAAATAAAAATTAAAGCCTAAAAATAATTGGTATTGTTTAGAAAGAAATGTATTTGGATAAAAAAAAAAAAAAAAGTACAGTAGCAGAAAGTAACATGTTTACATTGTAAAGGCATTATTAACGCAGTTCTTTTGGTATATATAATTTTTTCCATCTGCTACATTTCACTACTCTCCTACTTAAATCTTCATTTTAAGGTAGCTCACTGATATTTCAGTCTACACGGGTTTAATTGGACTACACGCATAAATGAAAATGACAGCAAAGAACGGTTTCACAGAATATGAAAGTGAGACAGTTATCGGAGAAGTGGAGAAAAGGAAACGTGTTTTATTTTGCAGTGTCACTTCTGGAATCTCACTATATTTACTGAAGAGAAAAAACAATGGAAGCTATTAATACTGTAAGTGAAGAATAAAGAACATTAAGGGGCACCTATATTTACCCAGAATTACCAACAGTAATGTCATAGCAGAACTTTGTTCATGTTCATCATTATTTTTAATAGGGACTGAATGATAAAATGTATGTCTCAATATGGGTTTGTGCTTGTAAACAGGAAAGGATTTTTAAATTCTCTGGGCTTATTTTTTATATCTATTTCACTGCATCAGACCTGACACACACACACACACACACACACACACACACACACACACACACACACACACACGCACACACACACACACACACACACAAAAGGTTGCTCCATTCATTCTTTTTATCGATAGTTTGTTTGGGGGAAAATATACCTGTAGATCTCAGCTAAATGGATATTTTGCTGCTGTCATATCTTTAATTAAAAGGTCTGTTCTGCTTTTCTGAGATCACAAGACTGAGAGAAATTTTTGACTTTTAAAGCTACTCTGTATATACTAAATTGTATCCGCACTGATCACAATGTGGAATTAATCAACATTTGCGTAGCATCCTGATGGGGAGACTCGTTTTCTTCAGTGCCATGTAGTCACAATAGCATACAGAATGGATCCAATTTAAAAAGCTAATTAATGTCACTTAAATTTAGGATTATATGGGGGGGGGGGGGGGGGGGAAGAAGAGAGACCTTGAATTTTGTCCTTGTTCACTAAAGGGACGTATGAGTCATGTCTTGTAATCCTCTAGGACCCCGTGAAACACAAATGAGAACACATTAACATAAAGATGCAGACAAAAAGAGACTATCAAAGTAACATTACAGTAACATTACAGTAACCTTTTATCCCTTCCTCAAAACAAAACAATCTTTGAGCCGTGGACACTGAACATTTACCAAATCTATAAACAAATTTTTAAAATTATCAATAACTTGCTTAAGAAACAAAAATAAATAAATGGAGATGGGATAAAATGACATTGGTGAGTCAGATGATATTTGACTTCTTCATTGTTCTCCACCTGTCCTTCAGGTTGACATTTGTTCGATCTTTGAAGCCGTAGTGTTCCTTTATCTTACACCAGTTGCCCTCTCCAAATTTTTTGACCCCGTCTTTTAACTTCTGCGTCTCACTCTCTGTCCATTTCTGCAACACAATTGAAAGATTTGTTAGCTTTTTCCTACTGTGGAGAGTCCAAACATTGTTTCAATTGTTTTTAATGTAACTGACTAAAGTGAAATGTCCTCATGTGTACTGCATTATTCATACAGGAACTTACATTTGTATGATGGTTGCAAATGAGTACTTTTTGTGCAAAAGAGGAACAAAATATATATGCTAAACTGTAAATGGAGATGCCTGTATTGAACAAAGAGTTTGACTTAGTGTAATTTATGTAAATAAATTATAAATTAATTATTTATATTTATAAATAACATCCACAGGAAAGTACAGTGACAAGTTAGCTTTGTAGCATGTTTTGCTATACTTACCCTTTTCCTTTGGCCTGAATTTGAATTGGTGCTCATGTCTGAGCCTTTGTAGGAAGGCAAAAAAACAAACAAACAGAAAAACATTAAAACCAGATGTTTCAGATGGCAAACTTGCTTTAGTCTTATTGAATATTTATAAACATTTTATATTTAATGAAGTGTTACATACCGCTCTTGTTAGGGGTAACATACGACTCTTCGCCGCCCTTGCTCTCCTGTGCATCATGGTACAGTCGCTTCCTGTGAATAAGATCCAGAGTGTGTTTTTGTTTGGCAAAATGATTAAGCACAACTACAAAAGATAAAAATTAAAAATGATTAGAACTATTACTCAATCACGCTGGGTGAAATATTCACCCAGGTGTATTCTACCACTTTTAGTTTCTCAGTTACTGGCGTTTACTAACCATTTTAAAAGACGAGGACTTTTCTTTTGACCAGAGTCCTTGTGAGGAGTGGAGGTTGTTTGTCGGACAGGATGAGAAGGTGACTCACTTGGTGAGCTCTCCACTGAAGAGGATGTGGTACGGCTGACGTCCATATTATCCTGATTCCTGAATAAATAAATAAAACTGGTCAAATATCAATCATGTTGTGGACCTAAAGAAGACAATTGGGTGAGTTGTTTTTTTTTTTTTAGCATCCTACTAGGATTTAGGACTTAATTGGGTGTTTTCTGCTATGTCTAATTGGAAGGAGACCAGGACATGCTGGAGTGATTTGGCTGACATGGTGAAAACAAAATATACCCTCAGAAGACCTAAAACAGGTGGCTGGGGATAGGGAAATCCGGACATCTTTGCTCAGGCTACTGCCCTCATAACCCAGAGCCAGATAAGTAGCAGAAAAATGGATTGATGGTTGTTATTAGTTTTCACATCAAAGTTATTATAAAATAAGTTCAAACATTGAAAATTGACAATCTAGTAACCAGTAACAGGTGAGAAATGCACATTTGGACTTATTGCTTAGTAAACCATCAAACTGCTGTGCTGCAGCATAACTTTCCCTGCTGGATGCAGAGTCAGAGGAGTCAACTCAAACAGCTGAAACAAACGGTTTTTAATGTTGTATATCTACTAAACAGTAACTTTCTCATAACACAGTGGTTCTCAAACTGAGGGGCAGACGTAAGTTGTGGGGCATGGACGAGGCGAAACAATCCGGTCTTTAAGTGAGGACGTGATGAATCCTGCTTCCCGGCCCAAACTACTCTGTGTTTAATAAGGCTGTTGTGTATTTAACACGTTTTAATGCTTTGTATCTTGTCCTATTTAATCTCAAGTCCCTAAAAACAGTCAGTGATCACTGTCGGCCTCTCTCAGTTTTTATTACAGCTAATCATTTTAAATCTGTTTTTAAAACCTTACGATGTAACTGCAGCCCAGCCCATGCAGCAGTATATTAATGACTAACCTCATATTGTGGATGGATTATCTCAGTTGTTCTCCTGACTGACGTTTGGTCTGTTTACAGCATCCTGCCATGCGATTGCATTTGTCCCTAACCTTCGGGAACCCTCACATTAACTTTTTATCGAGTGGAAAAAGGTTAGCGTTCATCCTCCAGCTTCACTGTTTATATGATCGCTAGCGATCACGTAGCACATCATTATATACCAGCTAGTCCAACTTCAGTAACCCTACAAAAGTCACTGCTGTTTACTTTTCTGTCTTCATTTATGTCGGAAGTGATAGCTGAGCTGTACGTCTTAATTTTTTCAGAAATCCCTCGGTCAGAACATGGTATATTATATTTAGATGGAAATTAGCGAGCTAACTCCCTGCTAACTTCTAACTCCGTTAAACTTCATAGATTCAGTTTTCATGGATGCCTGGATGTTAAACGTAATTGTTACACCTGGTAGAGCAGCCACACTGATCATTTTATTACAGATGAAAGAATTTAGACAGTTTTTAACTCTCAGTGATGCTGCAGTGATCGTGTGACTTAAGGACCTGCAGCGGAGTTTGGGCCCAGGCACGGCTAATGACGTCAGACTTAACGACCGGATAGCAAAAACATCTTGCTATTTGCTACTTTAACTTACCTGGTGCGAGTTCTGTTGGCTTGAATGCAGCTCTTTTGGGTGGGCGTGGCACCTTTTTTGTCTGTTCCCCGACACTGACGGTCTTTTTCATTAGATGCAGACAGTGTCTGTGGTGTTTTTTTCCTTCTGACCTCAGGTTCCAGTTCCTCTAAAGCGGTTGTGCAGCGTGAACTTGCCTGACTGTCTGGTTCCACCACCAGCCGAGACACAGTGTAGTTCTCTCTTTTACACAGCACAATCGGATTCTTAAAGTGTAAATCTGCCCAAATTGGAGGAATGGCATTTGCTTGTGTTGGTTGGTCTGCTGGGGAAGCTTCCATAGGGCCTCCTGAGTCTCTCTGAAATAACAGTTCCTCCAAGTCCACACTTGTGCACCTCTCTGATGTCATGGAAAGCTGTTCGCAAAAATTTTCTTTTTCCAGCTCCTCTCTGTCTACTTCTTCCTCCAACTGAGCAAATGTTTTTTTACTTAAACCTGTGGCCAGGGATTTGTAGGCCGCTTCTAGCCTGGTCTTCGGGATAAGTGAATGTGTACTGGAAGACAATAAAATACTATTAACACTAGAAAACTGAAAAACAGACAAACAAACATCCTGACAACAAAAAGGTATGTACAGTTAATCTAATACATAAATGTTTTTACATGCATGGACAGTGTGATCACATGAGTGCAACATACAATTAATGCAGCTGCTAATGGTGAGTATTAATATAGTTAATAATCACTTCCAATTCAAAGAAAAGGGAGAATTATTTTTCTTCACACATTTTCAAACTGACTGTTGTTTTGCCACTGATCTTAATAGGCATTACTATGGACATTACATTAACATTAGACATTACTAACATTACTAATCAACTAAGAGAAGGGAAGCGATTACCATGGTACAAACTGGACAGTGGCTATTTGTGAACTAGAGCATGGCTGAGGTTCAGCTTGTTCATCACTTTCAGTTGTTGTGCTGTCTTGATCCACAGGGGTTCTTTCAATGATACGTTTTGCAGCCTGGGATGCATAAACCAAACACACACACACACACACACACACACACACACACACACACACAAATTCACAACAAAGAAACTTCCATGAACAGGATTTCTGAATTGATTACATATGAAACATGGTTTGTTCTTCATTTGAATCTCAATTCTAGTCAAAAGACAATGCACTTAAATTCATAATATACAGCAAGTTGAACCTTTCATGCATTTACTAAACACACTGAGCTATTAGGACTGCTCAAGAAAGCAATCTGATATTTGCAGCCTTAAACATCCTGGTCTCTTCCTCACAAAGAAGAACTTATTATTGATTAATACTAGTATTGGAAGATACTACAAATCAAGGTGTCAGCATATATTATATCTGAGCTGAAAGAGCTGGATCTATGAAATCCTTAATCCTTAAGCAGGAAATTACAGCAGGGATGTACATGAAGAATAGACATACCGGTAATAAAGAAACATATAGAAATCCTGATAATTTTACAAGATGCGCAGGCTTTAAAAAACACCAACAAAAAAAATATCTCCAAAACCCTGGAGACTTGGTTTAGAGCAGGGGTGGGCAATTCCAGGCCCCGGTGTCCTGCAGGTTTTAGATCTTTAGATCTCTGGGTCAACACACCTGAATCACATGATTAGTTCGTTACCAGGCCTCTGGAGAACTTCAGGACATGTTGAGGAGGTAATTTAGCCATTTAAATCAGCTGTGTTGGTTCAAGGACACATATAAAACCTGCAGGGACACCAGCCCTCGAGGCCTGGAGTTGCCCACCCCTGGTTTAGAGGGTACAGTTTAATGCTGGACTGCAGTTTAATGCTGTCAACCTCATGTAACAGCAATTTCTTTGCAGATGCACCGGGCAGTGTACATTCCATTTTCCCAACAAGTGCTGAAATGTCTAAATGCAAAGATGGGCCAATC
This sequence comes from Aulonocara stuartgranti, assembly GCF_965226115.1. Classification (NCBI taxonomy): domain Eukaryota; kingdom Metazoa; phylum Chordata; class Actinopteri; order Cichliformes; family Cichlidae; genus Aulonocara; species Aulonocara stuartgranti. Next base: position 13,845,391 of record NC_138939.1, on the reverse strand, counting down.
TTGACCCCAAATGTTTAAAAGGACTTCACATTGCTTAAAGTTATTCTATTGATTAGTTTCTATAATTAACTAAAAAAAACAAAACATATTTAATACAGAGCATGTATACCTTATGAAGAAGAGGAAGGCTGAAGTGGCAGATCCTCAGGCAAAACGCAAGCATCTCCTCCTTGAAGTGCTGAAAGTTGATTTGCTCAATGACTTCATGAATCTTATTCTTTTTCCTGATGAGACCCATGAATGTTGCTCTCTACAGAAAATGTGAGAAACGTGACATTAAAAATATAATGTGTTTGAATATCTTAGCATGCACCATTTTAATTTTTAAATTGTTTTAGGGATGTAATAAAATCAGACCCAACATTGTTTAACATTCATGTGACAGAAAATGAAAACTAGCCAATGCAGTTATTTGATGGTTTTGTTGTAAAGGGGGAGGTTGGCCACTGGAGGGAGCTGGAGCTAAAAAACAAATGCAGAAAAAGTTGGGGAGGATTCTACAGTGAAATGAGGCTCCACCATCCAAAGATCATTCAGTGATCAGTCAACCCCATCCAGATAATAAAAGGGACACTTATAAGGCATGCAAGCTAAACCAATTGTTTTAATTTGTCTTTTCCACATAATGTCTTCCTGCACCAGTGCTATCATCATATCAGCACACTGATGACTGTGGCTGATGAGGAGATGCAAGATGGGAAAGCAGACTGTCCATTATCCAGTATTTTTATGGCCTAAGCTTGCAAAGCCTAGTAGATCTGAAATGAAATTAACCGTTGTGTCTTTGTCTACACTTAAAAGCTATAAAACGATTAGCAAAAGCTTCCCATCCTGGTTATTTTGTATTACACAGCATATCAACATCGATATGACAATGCTTATCAATTTTTAAACAAGACTTTACAAAATAACTTATCAGTAGGGATAAAGTTACACACTGACTTTAATGTAAATGTTATTATCGTGTAGTGAAAAAAAGGTTTAGCGAGTAACCTCACCTTTCCAATATTTTTGGGAGGAAAGTGTTTCGTCAGCACCTCTTCTGCTTTCTCAAACTTACTGTTTTTGATGAAAATCCCCATAATCTAAAGACAGAAATATATTATTTGCTAAACAGAATATAATTAGAAACCACTGTTTTGATTGCCTTTGTAGACGTATGTAAGAATGTAAAAGCTGAACAAGTGCAGATATTTAAAATTTAAAAACAAAAACAACCCACTTAATTTAGGGAGAAGTTGTCTTTGAATTAGAGCTGGGCGATAGAACGATAACGATATGTATCGCGATATAACTTTTACTCGATAGAGAAATTAAGCTATCGCGATAGACTTCGCCGCTCTTGTCCTCAAAAAAAAAAAAAAAAAAAAAGGTCAGCCAATCCAAATTAAGTAGCGCAGAGCCGAACCAATCACAGCCGCAGCGTCACGTCCGCGTGACTTGTTACGTACAGCACAAGTGCCAAGCCGCACGTGTGTTTGTTTGGGAAGCAGCCAGCGGGTAATGGAGGAAATGAGTGTGCCGACTAGAAAAATCAACCGAGCGTGACCGAAGAGAAAACAGATGATGGTTCCAATGCCGGAGAGATTGTCGAACGGAAGAGCCATAGAAGTTCCGTAGTGTGAAGGTATTTCGGCTATTTCAAGTCTGACAAAAAACAGAGTAGCGTGCACTGTAAATTGTGCCGAAAGCAAGTCTGGAAATACAATAAACTGGTGCATGCGTCACACTGTGCGCCACGTTATTGTTTCGGTGAAATGAATTTCTACAATACTGTTAATTCTACTCTCTGCAGTGTTTAAATGCTTACATATACACACAGTTACTGTCCCTCCACACATACGACTCGGTTCTGCTTCTATGCCCCAGCTTTGTTTACTTTTTCCCACCGAGGCTTCTAGACTTCTGATTGGCCAACATTTCTGCACGGTTAGGAATCTAGCGCCACCTGCTGCTTTGGCATGTTCATAGCAGCGTTTTCCTTCATTTCTGCCTTTATGTGTGGACGGGATTATTTTTTAAAACGAAAACGGAAAATCTCAGTTTTCAAAAATACCCGTGTACCCGTGGACGTAGCCTCAGTCTCTGACTGGAAGCGCTAATTCGTCATTCGGCTTTTGTCAGACTAAAGTAACTGTTAAAACTGTTTGAAAAGCTCAGCTATACAACAAGGAGAGATTGAGAATTTCCTTTTAGTTCTCAGTTTATTTGATATTGACAAAAGTTAGTCAGTTTTGTCTGATCTTCTGTAAAACAAACTAAGATTTATTTTTAGAATTAATATTTTGTTTCTAAGTGGAATTGACAATTTAGTCTGTTTTGTTTGTTCTATTTTGAAACTTAAACGCTTTAGCGGCTGCCTTTTGTGTAGTTTGCAATATTTGCCTTTATTTATCTGAAAAAGTCTCATGTTCCTTAAGTACATCTACCCTGTTGAACTTATTATGGGAAATAAATATTTAAATAAAAACAAGCTGCTGATTATTTCACATTTTACTTGTGAGCAACGGCACATTTAAATCTTACAAATATAGTTATTTGGCTTATATCGTGATAGATATCGTTATCGCCTGAAATGAAAAAAACATATCGTGATATGAAAAAATCTCATATCGCCCAGCTCTACTTTGAATGGAAGTACAATAAAGGAATTCAGCTCAAGAGAAATGCTTACCATATCTTTAAGAGAAGAGGACACCTTTTCATACTCCTGCTGTGGGATACTGAATTCCTGGCTTATTTTTTCCAGTAACATTAAGGCTGATTCCAGAGGAGTTGATGGCACATCCATTTCAAATGAAACACCTGTAGGCAAAGACAAACCAATATTCACTGTTGTGTTTATTCACAATATTCGCAGTATGACGAGATGTCAACCTCAAATATGAATTTAGAGAAAGCTGTGAATCAGGCTATTGATTATGACAGAAATCAAACTTAGTTTTGTTATCAAGTATTCTTGATAATCAAGTATTCTATCAATTGAGTAATAATGGAAAATTACATTTGTCTCTTTAATAAGCAATTTTTAAAATATTAAATATTAAAATGAGAAAAAAAACAGGTCTTTTAAAATAAACTGCTCATTGAATTCTCTTTTAGAAACGATTTTTTTTGTTTAATAACCGGAGCAGCTTGAGCGTAATGTTTTTAACACACCCCTGCTCTTAGATATGTTTCTGCTACGTTGTCTGTTTTTAGTTGCAAATGTGAGTGACGCCGTGACAACTGAGCGCTACAGAAGCAGTCCTAGTATTGATATGTCACCAGATGTCCTTTATATACCATGTATACACTCACTGGACATCACTGGACTATTAGGTACAATAATACCAATAAGTTTCAAAAGCTTCTTAATAGAAATTTCTAAAATCCCACCGCAGCAGCTGTAGCGCATTTAGGGATTTGGATATGGTAAAGACTACTTGTGGAATTCAAACCGAGCATCAGAATAAGAATTTCAGCGACTTTAAACATGGCATGTTTGTGGTGCCAGACAGGCTGGTCTGTGCATTTAAGATGTACTGGGATTTTCTCTAACAATCATCTCTAGGGTTTACAGAGAATGGTCAGATAAAGAGAAAACATCCAGTGAGCAGCAGTTCGCTGAATAAAAATTGTCATATTGATGGGAGAAGTCAGAGGAGAATAGTGAGACTATTTTGAGTTGACTCATTCACTCAAAATGGAAAATTCTGCCTGGTCTGGTAAGTCTTGATCTCCGCTGTGACTTTAGCATGTTAGTCCCCAATTCTGTTGTTAGTTGATTCTGTTCATCTGGACGCAGTGTTTTCAGTGGGAGAAACATTTTGTCAGTCATCCAAGTGACTCCTTCAGTCTCAGCTGACTGCAGGTTTCCCCAATCTTATAAACAGTACATTTGCATAATGACGACTGAAACTAGCACCACCTCAAGTAGTGAAATAAGTTTGACATTTCCACCTTGGTGTTTTACAAACTACTTTTCCTTTGTTGGAAGTTGGGATCTAAAAAGGGAGCTGCTTCACTAAATCATTGGAAGCTGACAGGTGGTTCCTGCTCTGAGACATGCCTCGGCTTTTCTCGTTGTTGTCCACACTAGGGAACATCAAGGCATGGCGTTGCTACAACAGTGACATTGTGATATGATACTTTTGTGATATCAGAATATTACATAAAAATGTGTACTGGTATTTAAATAGACATCAATGGATATCATGTCAATATGGACCAAGGAAGGAAAATTATGTGACACAAATAACTGAGGCAGCTCTGAAAGCAAAAGGTGATCAATCCCAGTATAGGCAAGGTGTAACTAATTAAGTAGCCAGTGAGTGTGTAGTCAGACTCTAATCACAAGCTTTTATTATTTATATTGGCCTCTAAATGTGTCTAACTGTGGCATAACTGTGGTACAATGTATTGCAGATTAGTTACATACCCTTTTTTAATCATTTGACAGGTAAGTTATTACATTTTTGCAAATGATTTATTTTGATGCACAGAGCTGTACACTGATGTCGCTTAAAGAACCACAGTAATACTCAGATGTGCCGATCTTGTCGATTAATGTTGAACTCACCAAGGTTTTCACCCTCATTTATCCGGGAGATAAACTGCAACACTCGAAATTTCATTGCGATGTCATCCGTGGACTCCAAAGGGCGCGCCATAATACCTGCAATAAAACAATAAAGAAGCTTCTTATTTCCCCCAAACACACAGAAATTAATAACACAAAATAGCCTAAGTAACTGGCAATAATAGCTGGCTATATGCCCACTTTTTTAACGTCTACTGAGGTGTCTCAAATTGAAGGAATACATAACAGATTTTACTGACTGGCTACAAATAACATTTTCAGGTAATGTCAGTATCATGTTTGTCAGCATTAGAAGTACAGCTACATAAACACTTGGCATTATGACAGTCCTGTTGATACTCCATTATCATGTCACCTGGAGAGAAGTCTATGCCCTAGAAACAAGTTCAATAAATAAATGAATAATTAAAAAAAAACAAACCAAAAATAAGGCGTATGGAGGTTGTATTTAAGAAAAAGATGTCTTTTGTATGGTAATAAAACTATAAATATGTCATTAAAATCACCTTGATTTTTTTCTTAAAAGACACATTTTAGTATGTTGAAAAACCACTACGTGAACGTACATACATGTAAACAGAACTGAAATTGTTCCTTGTGTATATAAAAGATCAAAACAAATAAATAAGAGCAGCCTCGCTCGACATAACAAGACGATGAGTCCGCTTAGTCTCACAACAACACGATTCATGAAATTTCCCCCGTTTATTCATTTATTTTCTGTCAGCTGACGCCTGGAAAGTTTAAGAGCATGTATTATCGTAACCAAGATAGAAGACAACTTATAAAGGAGCACTAATATTTAAGTCCGCTAACTTGTATTAAGTTTGGTACGAAGTTAGGCAGTTCTGGTAGTACTATAGCTGGTTACGAGTTAGCCAAACTAGTCAAAAACACTGTTTATACTTACAGTCGAGTATATCTATAATGGCACAGAAATCCTCGTATTGTTCATTTTTAAAGAACTCTACCGCCAAAAAGAAGTAATAATCCACTAGCCAGCCGTTCACGACAGATTCAACGCTCACTTGATAACTGTTTACAGTCTCCTTTGCCGCCATATTCACGTCAAGTTAGACGGTAAAGCAGGAAAGCATTTAGGATGAAGGCGGGGAAAATTTGAAGGCTGGCCGAAAGGCAAACCGGGGCATTTTATTCTCCGAATTTAGTTTTTCAGGCAGCACTTAAGTCATTCCAGTTGTATAAAACCACAAGAGAAACTCATCCAAGACAATAAATATCCCCAAATAACGTTTAAAAATCGGTGAAACTACAACCATGACTGCCAGTCCAATATCAAAAATACAAAATTTAATTAAGACTTTAAAAAGAGTTCTGCCTGAAAGTCAAAATTCAGCTTACAAAACACAAGCGCTTCTTCTCTGAGCCGACGTTGCACTAGCAGGATAGCACTATGCTGCCACCCAGCGGACTGGAAGAAGCAGCGCTGTTCTTTTCAAATGTTTTTTACTGCATTACTTGTACCTTGCAAACATTTTGCTCCATCGCTGCCAACTCGGCACACCTGTACGTTGCTGTAATACTTGCATTACAACAATACTAAAAGTTTGGTGTTCCCCTATTGAAATAATTGCTCTCATTTACATTTTTGTGCATGTCTGTTTCTGGGGAGGGATTCTGAATGAAGCTCAACTGAACTTTGAAGACTTTAAATGCTTAATTATGTAATTACAGTGTGTATTTTTTTGCTGCTGATTTGCTTAGTAGATCTAGAGTTAGTGATGGTGCGTGGGGTCAACCTTTTTGTACAGTGTAGGCAGTACCAGATGGATGGAAATAAGTGGCAGTATTTATTTCTGACAGAAGGAAAGGAGGAAGAGCGAAAGGGAAGGTTTTAGAAGCTATGGTGTATGGTTTGGAGATGGTGGCACTAACAACAAGACAGGAGGTGGCAGAGTTAGAGATTTTAAGGTTTTTGTTGATCGTAACTGGCATGCACAGGAAAAGAAATTAATATATCAGAGGGATGGCTCAGGCTGAGCATGAAGGAGACAAAGTTAGAGAAGCACGTCTGAGATGTTCTGGACATGCACAGTGGAGGGATTGTGGAATATATTGGACAAAGGATGCTGAATCCAGAGCTGCCAGACAGGAAGAAACGAGGAAGACCACATAGAAGGTTCAAGGAGGTAATAATGAAGGCCATGCAGAGGGTTCGTGTGACAGAGGAGGAAACGAGGGGTAGGGTGAGACGGAGCAACCCCTAAAGGAAGCAACTGAAAGATGATTTGCACACTGCATCTGCATCACAAATGACTTAATATACATATACTCCATAATGTATGATGAAAATCAAAATCCACTCCAAATTCTGCCCAACCTCACACTTGCTGAACTGCTTTAAGCAAATCAGGAGCACGTGAGCATGAGTATGACAGGCAATTAATCCGAGTGTATAGCTTTAAATTAATCAAGTTTATTATGTAAAAGTATGACATTAACAATATAAGACATCATAAGATTATGACACCATTAAAAAAACTTGAATAAAACATTCCATTTATATATTGTTAATAGTAACCTTTATACTTTGCTTGTAAAGCTGAAGGACTTTTGTTCTTGAAGAAACATTCTCTCAGGAGTGTAGGACACAAAACTTTCACAACTGTTCATGGTGATATTAACGGTAAATCTGTGATCAAACACCCATCCTGTTAAGAACCATTACGACACAACACAAAATTCTCTCTATCCTTTATATTCTGCAGGACTCTGCTTCAACTGCCAACTACTGTGAGGAGAAAAAAAAAAAGCATTGACAGAATAGTGTTGTATTGGTTTAAGCATCTTTGCATGTTGTTCAACATTCATCTTCCTGTGGTGATTGTAGCTTTTTAAAGTCATACAGCAGAAAGCAGAGATTATCAGTGTAGTCCTTCAGCATTCATCGAGTCTGTTACCAAATATGAAAAAGACATGAGACAGTTTAAGAGTTCGGTCATGGAGCAGGACATCCTATTGTCAAATACTTGACCATATCAATCTTGCCCAAATGATACCAATCAAATTCAAATGCTTTGACACAGCAATATCTGCAATTACTTTTGTTTTTGTACCCACAACAACTACAACTTACAGTTCAGCACTGCATTAGAACTGTTATTTCTTTTGATATTTGCCTTTTATCTAATGACATAATAGTTTATTGGACTCGTTAACATTTCCTGCAACACATTTATTCAGCTGCTGCATGATTAGCAACATATATGCGTGCAAGACTAAACTATGGGAATTTTAGTATTATTTTCTGGCAAATTTTAAACTTCTTTCAGTTATAAAAATTTTCATTTTCTACTTTCTATGAAGCTTAACTTTTAACAGTTTTCAGTTTTTAGCATGTTAAGGACTTGTTGAATGTTCTATGATCTATATATAGTGAAAGTAAAGCAATGTTTAAATAGGAAATATATGAAATCCAGCAGAATACAAATAAGAAATGAGGCCAGCATTAAAATAATCCCCTGATATTAATTAGCTTTCAGTGCTGTGACCCTTCTGATGACAGTGCTGTCAAATACCATTCTAATGACAGCATGTTTTTCAAAACATTACAGCCATAGAGCATCAGATATTATTTATTGTAAACAGTGGGCACAGTTCCTTTTCTTAACGACCACAGATGAAAACAAACAGCAGTAATATTGTTCAGCAAGCAAATAAATTAGACTTTAAGAGTCTAGACTTGACAATACTTTGATAATACCAGCCTGTGCATCTGGACTTGACTGTAAACTGCAGATTCGAAAAGCCACATTCATCCGGTGCCAACAAACTCGTTAGTTAGGCAGAGTGAAGTTAGGAGAGTGGCAGCCACAAAATTGACATTTTCAAAAATCACAATATCTTTCAATCTCAAAAATTCAATTGATTTGATGTTTCAAAGGCATGGCAAAGTGTTCTAATAACACTGGGAAAGTGTCTGCTGCTGTCCTGCCACTAGATGGTACATGCCTGAAACTTTTGCAGTAATAGGAAAAAAGGCCTCACAAGCCTCTGCTGAGCTCCCCGAGACCGTATTAAAGCTCGTATAGTGAGCCTGGTACCTCAGTCTTTTTCAGCAAAGCACTCTTTTTAAATCTACAAGCTGACTTCACAATGGAGCTTTGCACAGTCGATCAGAATGTGAAAACAATGACCCAAAGGAGGTTGTGCTAACGTTTCAAACCTTCCTTTTCAACTCATTGTTACACACGGTGGCCAAGGAGCATGTAAAGTGACCATGTCTGAGACTCGGCTCTGTCTTGAGGGCTTATAACGTTGTTTTTTTAGGGTTTAAAATGCTGTGAAGACTTTTCCGATAACTTTTGTATATAGTAAAATTCCTACTACACAGAAGTTCCCTCTGATTTCCCACACAGAGGTTAAAAACAAAACAAAACATGAAAGTATTAAACAACGCAAACTTAGTAACATTTAGTCTTCGGCCTAATTCACTTCATCATGAAAGCACAGCCATCAGTTGTCCTGTTGTTTAACTGATTGCAGAGATAAGGAGATGTTGATCAGCATGTAGGAGTGATGGAAATGGATACACATACACAATTATTACAAAATGTTTTGTCCAAATGAAGACTAGCAGTAGTCGTCTCCTGTGAGTCATGGTCATCTGCTGAGGTGTGCACATGGTGATAAAGCTTCACCAATAAATTTCTTTTAGCTCGAGTAACCTAAACAACTTTATCCCGAGGACCCAAAACAAAAAAAATCCCAAAAAACAACAGAGATGAAGAGATAGAAAAAGCCATCTCCTAGATAAGAATGAGCATTGTGTTCATGGTAGCTTGTTAAGATGATTAAAGCCTCATTTCCAGACTAAGATGCTGAATGAAGCCTTATACATGCAGCACAGTTCAAACTCTAATGACCACTGTGCTCCATAACCAAGCTTTTTCCTCAAGTGTCATGTAAGTAGTGCATGTCCTTGACTGTGAATCCCCTGTCAGTGGTTCTCTTGTCTGGGCCAAAAGAAAAATAATTCAAGCACTTTCCATTTCGACCCACTTGTGTGGCTCCAGTGATGATGAAAGACGTTGTTGATCCATCCCTCAAAAAAAAAAACATTCAAAGACTTTTCTCCAATCTCATGTGCACAGCAAACAAAACATACTCAAGTTGTGTCCCAAGGTGCATTAGTTGAGTTCAAACAGCATCTTGGATGGTGGGGAATAAAAAGACTCACTTGAGTTACGTACTGCATGCGTTACCAAACAACACAAACCACATAGCTCCTCATTTTGCCCACCCTGCAAAAAAAAATCCAGTTGTTCATCTGATTTGTGCAAAGCAATATCACATGTGTTGGATCCACATCAGCATGTGATAGACAACACAGACTCTCAGTAGTGATTGTGATACACTTGGGTCCCATTACTGCAGAATGTTTTGTCACCTACTCAGGAAAGACGCCGCCGGAGGTTCATGGTAGCTCCAGTCGAAGAGGGCATAGAAGAAATCCTTTTTTTCCACCACACCAGACACGGTGAGGTGTCGGTGAGTTGCATCAGTCTGCAGTCTTCTCAGACAGAAAACTCAGACCCACCACGGCGACCGTGGGTCAACAGCATTAGGCGCCGCAGACGCAGGCCTGTGAACGGATTGCACCACAGCAAAGATGGCGAACCCCCAAATACAGCTTTCATGCCATCCCATCTCATGCGACGCTCCCAAGTGGGTTTCTCGTTTTTAAGACGTTCAATTTCCTGCAACACATTTGAACCCACCAGAAAGGAAAGATCCTCAATAAGTTGTCCATTTCCTTTCTCATTAGCATGCTAACACAAACATTTATGCAGAGAACTAGAACAAAAGTCATTGCATATTAATTCTACTACTATAGCTAAAGAAATTTAATGTACGCCTGAACAATGTCTCAGTTGATTATTTTATAAATAATATATCACTGCTATCTCGGTACACAACTTTTAGGTGAATTTCCTGTGACTTTTACAGATTAAAATTAACGAATGATCATGATTACCAATGAGATGACATTGCTGAGGCAGGAATATGACACCGTAACAACTTGATAAAATTAGTCTATGACTTCTTTCTTCGATTCATGAACATTTAATCCCTCCACTGCTGAAAGGAACAAAGCTTGCATGGCGCAGTAGATACTGACCGTCTCGTCATTGCAGATGGAGTGGATCTGCGTACCAAACATTACAGCTGTGAAAGTGAGGAAGAGGATGGCTTCGAGACACAGGAAGATAAGCAGCAGCACAGACACCCCCGGAGAGAACTCACTGCACTCTGGTTAGAGGAACAAAGTTAGAGGTTTCAGAGTGCGCTGAACAACTGAGTAAAACAGAATATAAAATGCCAATCAAATAACAATACATTTAAAATAGGACAGATTCTAAAAGGGTAAATGTCTTCCCTTTGGGTGTTTAAAAGTCACATAGGTGACTGGATAAAATCTAGTGCAGACCATTAAAATAGTCCCTTTGCTACAATACAATTGCTACGGCAGACTGTATTTTTTTGGGAGGTCAGAGTATTATCCTGTAGAGACGACGAGAAGCTAGAATTTGAAGAATGAAATATTATCTTCATTTTCTGGTTCACTCTTACAGACAGACCCACAAGGGAGCGGGAAGTGATGGATGACAGCTCAATGATGGCTTTGCCGCACAACTTCAATGACTTGTGCAGAGCAGCTGTTCTGACAACAGGATAAAAATCTCTTTCATTTCCATACTCTGCTTCTTTTCTTCATGTCTCTAAGGAGTTTCAACCACTTGTACTAATAGTTGTATTTCTGCCTTAAACTGCATGTCTTTGACATCATGTGTTCATGTTTTTGAAAGTTACGTTAGAGAAGCCTTACCGTTCCACTGAAGTTTAATACATGTGAAGAAGTGCATGCCACTGAGGCCGAGGGCATAGGCAGAAATCAAGGCTATGTACATCTATGGAGAGATGAAGAGAACAAAAAAAGTCACATATACAAAACAAAGAAGGTAAGCAAAACCACTCACAACCCAAAAGTTTACTGACATTCACTGGAGTAATGTAGCCTTAAACTATAAATTTCACATTCACAAGTAGAGCTGGGCCAGATCATACCGTTCAAGGTGATACCGGTATAATGTTGGGCAACGATAAGAAAATGAAATATCGCGATAGAATATGGGTAAAACGCGCATGCGCAGTGTCTTTGTTTTCATACGCACATGGCGGAAAAAGCATGGCGGCGACGGAGAATGAGAAGAGCGAAAACGGATCGATGAATGAAACGGATGAACCAGAACTGGTTTGTAAAAATGCTGCGACTTCAGTGGTGTGGAACTGGTTTGGCTTTCGTCCGTCAGATACACAACAAAGCACTATTTTTGGTAGCGCATGCTAGTGGGCCGTCGTTATTACCGTGTTTTTTGGCACATACGGCACACTTAAAATCAATCCTTTGATTTTTCTGAAAATCGACTGTGCCCCTTATAATCCTGTGTGCCTTATGTATGAATTCTGGTTGTGTTTACTGACCTTGAAACAATTTTATGTGCTACACAGCACTCGAAAATCTTTCAAACGTTTTAATACGACTTTGCTAAGCTACCGCTTGATGGATTGTCGGAGCATTACGGCTATCGTAGGCAGGAGCCTCGCAGAGTGATACGTACTGTGCTTCAACATAATATTACCGTATTGTGTGTGTATAACCTCTTTTTAAGTTTTGTGGATATTATACATGGTTATGCTGAGGATATGTCGGCCAATTTCCACTGGAAATGCCTTTTGGTTAAACTGTCAGCAAGGAATTTGCATTTGCGCTGTTAAATTTTTATATAACTTTAATGCACATAAAAAACAGCTGCTTGTTTAAGTGAAAACACATTGATGTTTTTTTTTTTTACATTAATAAAGTTGTGCAGTTGTAAAGTATTTTGTCTAGTGTCAATTATATCGTCAGTTATATCATTATCGCAAATTTTCAAATGTATATCGTGATAAATATTTTTGGTCATATCGCCCTGCTCTATTCACAAGTTTAAGTATTTAGACTTAAAAACAAAAACAACTTTCTATTTTAACCCTTTAAAACCTGAACCATGAAAGAACTGCCAGAAATCTTTAACTTTTTGATAATGGAGTGTTTGTGGAACCTTGCCACTAATCAGAAGGTCGGTGGTTCGATCCCAGGCTACCTCCTAGCTGCATGCCAAATATCCTTGGGCAAGATACTAACCCCATGTTTGCCTACTGGTGGTGGTCAGAGGGCCCAGTGGCGCCAGTGTCCGACAGCCTCGCCTCTGTCAGTGCGCCCCAGGGCAGCTGTGGCTACAATGTAGCTTGCCATCACCAGTGTGTGTGAATGGGTGAATGACTGAATGTAGTGTAAAGCGCTTTGGGGTCCTTAGGGACTAAGTAAAGCGCTATACAAATGCAGGCCATTAACAATTTAGACAAAATATATACAAATTAGTGGTGTTAATAGATTAAAAAAATAACTAATCTCAAAATTGTCTGTAATTATACTTGATCCTGATTACTTGATTTTTTCAACTTTATATTTAAGCTTGTAACAGACATTTATCCAATATAATGAAGTAAATGCAGAAGAAACAAATAATTTATACTTAAATTCAAAGAGAATTTGAATAGTTTTCTTCAATCTTTTAACACAGGTTCTACCACATTTGTTAATTGCATTAAAAATTTTAACCGCGTTGACCGTGATGGCGGATTAATGTGTGTTAACGCGTTAATTTTGACAGCACTAATACAAATATTTGAAATTTTAATCTGCATATATATATTTATGAGTTTTCATTTATATCACATTTACTACATAAACCATATTTTTTGCAATTTAGTCATTAAAAATGTGTCATGCAATTTATATTCTTTTTTGAGGGTTAAAAAAAAAAAGTCACGCTGATGATGTAGAGGTCTCAAAAACTCACAAAAACACATGTATCAAATACGATATGCTGTTCTTTAAAGGGTTAAATGATGAACCTGTGTTTCCACAGATAACTTCTCCTTTATGGCAATCTGAAAGGAAAGTTAACTATGACCTTGTACCACTCAACCATATATGACAGCTTTATGTTTCTGCCCTCAAAAAAGTTCCAGTCAGCACACGAAACCAGAAAGAAGTGCTGATGCTGTCAAGAGAGTCACAGATGGCCATGAAAGCACATTTAATGTCGGCATGTTCCTGCTGTGCGGTGCATCTCTACTGAGCTGAGCTGCTTATTTGATCATGGAAATGAAGCAAGTGGGAAGACTTTTGCAATATCTCCCATGTAGTACCAAATAAAATATAATTTATGTATTTATTTAAATTTAAAATGAGTGGAAAACAAGCAATTTTCTAAGAGGATTAAAAACAGTATTCTCATATGTAAAACGAGCATTTCTACTTGCTTTGTAACTTTAACAAACAGATTAACTCACGACTGCAACTGTGTACTTACAGTGAAAAGAACAAAGAATCTCTGGTTCTTTTCTCCCACACAGTTATTGACCCAGGGACAGTGATGATCCATCTTCCTGATGCATCGTTTACAAATACTGCAGGCAGGAGAAAGGAGAGTTTAATTCATGACAAACTGACTGCTAATGCAAATGTAATCAGCTACTCTGTTTTAGAGATGGACCGATCCGATATTACGTATCGGTATCGGTCCGATACTGACCTAAATTACTGGATCGGATATCGGAGAAAAATAAAAAATGTAATCCGATCCATTAAATATCACGAAAGCACCTCACAAAACTTGCAACACGCCGTAACTCACCTCAGAACGTTAGCATGTCAGAGCAGTATGCATCACGTGATAGAGCAGCTGTGGCATGCCGGACCTGTCGGTGGTCTGGATAGCATTTGGAGCTTCGCTAGCAACCTGGCATTTCATCTCCGACAAAGTTATCCCCGAGAGAAGTAAAGCAAGTGTGTAAGTCCATCTCTGAATGTTTGTAAAGCATTCCTGCGTTAAGCTTAACAAGCGACTGCCTCTTCTTGCTGCTACTTCAATCATGAAACTGCTTAAATGATCAGCTGATCGGCTTTTCTGTCGGGAGTCCGTCTCTCTTGTTTGTTTTTGGCCCACTTTGCACCAGAAAGAGGAAACCAGCGGCTGAACAACAGCAGAACGTTTAAGCTTGATAAGCTGTTGTTAGAATTTATTTAATATTTCTTTCTACACCAGGATCTTTTTCTATGTAGCTGACGCTGGTAACTGTGCAGGGGCGGATCTAGCAAAGTTTAGCCAGGGGGGCCGATAGGGCATGAACAGGGAAAAGGGGGCACAAAGACATACTTTTCTTTCTTATTCTCATTTAAAATGTCGAGCTTTTAATAAATAATTATCTGACACCCAAAGTTTTAATTTGATGTAAAATGAATAGAAGTCAATTACTGTATATAGTGACTATTAAGTCTAATATATACCCTAGTAAGCTATAGTACTTTTTACTTTGGGAAGGTACCATCTGTGCAGTCTGCAATTTTGTTGAAGAAAGATGTTGAATCTATTTAATATTTCTTGAAAAATAATTGATTTCTGTGCATTTTTTTTTTCACACTGCATCAAATTAAGGTTGATTACGTCGATTAAGCATCATGAGGTGGCGCGTGAGGGGTGGTTCCTTATTTTTTATTTATTTATTTTTGTTGTTGCTGGGAGTTGGAACCCTATTAGTTAGGTTGCTTAATATTTACGCCAAGTACTCTTTAAAATACCAGAATAGGGAGGATGGTGTAGGTCTAAGTTTATTAGATTGATCAGTATTGCTGAACTATGAAATATTTTTTTTGTATACAGGTATAACAGAATAGCTTTAGTGTAGTTGTTGTTTTAAACTTGAGTATGAACTTGCAGACTTGCAAAATGCAGCAAGATATTTTAAAAAACAGTTTTGTTGATTAAAAAACACTATATCGGATTCATATCGGTATCGGCAGATATCCAAATTTATGATATCGGTATCGGTATCGGACATAAAAAAGTGGTATCGTGCCATCTCTACTCTGTTTGTCCTTTCATAAAATATGTTTTTAAGGAACATTTTTCCTGCTACAACAAGCCTGTGTATTACTAAGTCACAGAGTCTGAATGTGCTTCTGTTCTCATTACATGCTACTCATGCTCTGCCTGCTGCGTATGCATGGTGTTAGACTGACCTGCAGTGGTGTGCCCTCTCAGGCTTGATGCTACAGCACTTTGGGCACTTGTAGATGACCTCGCCAGGCTTCAACTGCAAGCTCTCCATATATTCCTTTGTTGCGTTACCCTTGGGAACTGCGCCCTAAGGAAAAGGGCAGACAGAAAAAGAAACATGCTATTTATTAAAAAGATCCACATAAATGCATTATGCTGGGGTCATGTCTCTAGGCTATGAGAGGGGAAAAAATACTTTAATTTAAAAAATAAATAAATAAAAGGAACAAAATGTCTACTTGTACAAAGTAATACAAGTAATTAATCTTAATAACCCAAAATGGCAATAGTCCAACTGAGACACAAACAGATGCATTGGTTCTTATTCACAACTTTTCTATTCTACTTGAGGACTCACAGCTTTTTCTATACACTATGTCTGACTCACCCTCTCACGCAAACATTCACACACATATTCACACTCTGATGAATGCACTGGGTCCAACTCGGGGTTCAGTATCTTGCCCAAAACCATTTTGGCATGTCGACTGAAACACCCAGTGTGTAACGCACACTTAAACTCAAATACACAGATGACCTTAAGACCTTGAAAGTACAGCTGAAACTCCAGTTTCTCCACTACAGCGTACACTTCTGTGTTTTACTTGGTGGATTTCAATTAAGCATTTGTTCAGGAAGGGCCACTGGGCTGGAGGCACCAGTGGGGCTGTCACCAGACATTTTAGTTTCTTTGAGTTAGAATCAGTTGACATTTCAACAGCAGCACTAACAGTATTAGACGTGCAATCCCCCCGACACATGACTTCACTGTATTTAAACTATTCGCCAAGTATTAGAAGCAAAGTCAGTAGCAAACCAAATTAAAAGTTGAACATTTTTTTTGAAAACCTCAAATGCTCTTAACAGATTAGAGTAACAAGCTGACAGAAATTCAGTTCAGAAGGCTGCACTGTGCTGCTTTCGTGCACAGCATCCACTCACACACTACCCCTAAGCTTAGTGTCCCAGATTACATCAGTGAGTGACTCCAAGTATCACTGTCAGTGATTTTTGGTGTAAGCTTCACTGTCAAAACATCTACTGCAGTAAGACTACTATACAAAGTCTGAGCATCATGCCACACATCTTTATTTCATTAAGATGATTTGATAGCTAAAGCACCAAAAATTTAGCTTGCAAAATTACAACAATAAGCCAGGTTCTATTTAATATTTGTAAATGTTGTTTGTTTGCAAAAACAAATAACTGCCATCAGACTGAAACTCTCACACTTTCAGTGACCTTTGCCTTCTCCACCCTTACTGTAATAAACATACTTACCGGGTCAGTCAGCATGGTGCGCAGGTGCGAGGCCAACGCAAGCACAGCCAGTGAGTTGAAGGTAGCACCATTCAACAGCGAGTACCAGAAGTTCTTGGCAGGCAAAAGCATGACGAAGTTCACAACAAATTCAGCGTACAGAACCAGGAACCAGGTCATGGTTGCACACACCATACCACAGCTGTCCTGAATAAACCACAGAGTGCGGTTTCCTGCTGTGTGACCCACATGTGGACCTCCAACCATCACTCCGGCTGCAAGGCTACCTGTCTCGACATCTCCACCTGCTGACAGCAGCGGATGGTGCTGCTCCATATCTCGTAATCTGTGGTTTGAAGACTGCATTCTGCCCTAGAGAGAGGAAAGACATTCAAACTTAGTAGCAGTAAAAGTAATAGCAGTCAATCAATAAATACGGTTTAAACTAGAATCAGTACATCAAAGAGACAAATAGTAAAATGTTTGGGGAAAAGAATGAGGAATGTGTGTTAATTAAGAGTTCTACAAATAGCATCAAACAAGAATGTAAGGTACTTATTCTTAGGTCATGATTATCTGTAAAATGACAACTAAACCTTAGGACAGCAGTGATTATAACTAGTGATCAGAGTGCTTTCCAAAATAATTTGAAATCACATAATCAAATCATTTCTTAATAGTTTATGGCAACTTTATACATTCAAAGTTTTGGACAAACGTCTGATGCCAGCTGACACAAATGGGGCAAAGTATGTATATGATCAATGTTGCTCAACCCTGGACTCAACCCCCTCAAAGCTCAGGGCCTGTTGAGCCTTTCAGCATGATTCATTGGCGTACTCCTCAAGGTCGCAAGCGAACATTCAGGACCAGCTGGGGAAACGATCTCCACAGCTTCAGGATAAATCAATGGCTATTCTGGTACCTTTAGGAAACTGATCCCGCAGCTGAGCTACATGTTCAGGAGAAATAAAGGCTAATAATAATTTGTGGGCCTATTTTCCCTTTGGCTTGTAGGCTTTGTGTTAAAAAAAAAAAAGACAAAACAAAATAATATAACAAAGCTTTTTAGATTCTGTAGTATTTAAAAAAAGAGAGAAAACAAATATCACACAGCCTTACTTTAAGGTCAAATCTAGTGTTTCTACCATTGCTGGAACACTTGAACCACCAAACACTCAAACGGGAAGAAGGAGAAGAAGAAGAAGAAAAACAATTCCATCCATCCAGGGTCTAGCACCCTATGACAGCAAATCTGGGGGGAACTGGGGCAAACTTTGTCTCACTTGTGGCAAGGTTATATGATGTCGTCAACTATTTGTACCTTTCACTCATCACCTCAACTCCACACATAACACACGAGTGAGGAGGTGCGCTTGCATTGAGACAGAAGAACAACAGGGAAAGGAGAAACTTGCACATCTGGAAAATTATACCAATATGCAGTAGCCTAATGACTCTTACACCGAGCTGTTATGAGACTAGTGCAAATAAATTGCTGAAAGAATGACTCCAAGGAATACAATTATTAATTTAACATTATTATCTGATCAGTATACTCAGTATTGGCATACGCCCAAAGCCAAATGGAGACGGGAAACTGTGGGATTGATGCATCCTTAGTGCACATGAGTGTCTGCTTCACGTGCCTATATACAGAGGAGCAGAGAAATACAAATGAAAAGAGTTAACTCTTAAAATAAAAGAACGGATCCCATTTTAAAGGAACAAGAGGAATAAAAAAATTTAAACAATGTCCAGTTTTCACAACAGAATACATGCGCCCCTGCTAACCAAACACAAATATTCAAGGCCCTTAAAGTGATAAGACTCAGCCAGAAGAACAACCTTGCACAAGGTCTTGCCACCCTCACCAATCTTACACTATTTCCTCATTACCACGCTACAGAATTGACTTAAGGTGAATAGTAGAGGTGCTTTAGCTGCTTCCTTTAGGTAAGCATTTAAATAAAATGAGACAGGAGATAGGGTGGTGCAAAGCTAAGCAGTCAGTCTTGTGCAGAATTTCTAATCAGACTGTCTTTGGAATACCCTGGTGATATTTGCTTGTGCTTGCACCTTCAACACCTTTCCATGACAGTGACTTTCACTGAAGTTGCAGTATGAGGTTTTTACCCTGCAGTGTTGAAAACTGCCTTTCTGGCTGCCAGAAAACAGACATCCTCTTTCTCTTTGGGAGTTCAGTTCAAGCCCCAAAGTGATTTCACGGTAACTGGTTCAAAATAATAGAGGTGTTCTGTAAAATCTGTGTTGCAAGGTGACACTTTAGTAGTGCATGTTTCACAGTCTGTGTGGATTGTCCCTTTTGATAATATGGGAAGTTATCTATATTGTTACACAAGAGTAAGTGCTAGAACACACAAATTCTTCCAAACACATCCTACATGGATAAAATATTACGTCACGCAAGCTAGCAATATGTAACTTGTGCAAACAACTGGTTCAGATAGTAAGAGTGGTCAAACTGTCTCTGCTTTAACATATCTTAGCTACAGATATAGTGCACAAAACAAATGTTTACCATAAGTTTGTATTTTTTTAAAGGTTACCTTTAACGACATACCTGTCTGATTATCATGCCCTGTCAGAGACACACTGTTTGTGATGGAGTGATGTTTTTGAAGTTCAAATTGTGAAAAGAAATCCTAATTTTCAGTGTGCAAGCACAGAAGTGGTAAAATTGCCACTTTTAACCACTCTTGTTAATTGATGTTCCTTTCATTCAAGAACAATAGCTTTTTCCTTTTTTTAATCAGAAGTGTCAGGCACAACAGAAGAACATATACACCTTTGAACACGAACTCAGAAAGGTAAATGTGCTGTGCTGTTTTATATATTATTTCAAAACACACTCATGTCCCTATACAGACATTGTGTCGTAACTTGTGTGTCTAATCCACGGGTGTCAAATATAAAGCCCAGGGCCAGAATCAGCCTGCCAAAGGCTCCAATCTGGCCAGCTTGGCAGCTTTGGAAAATATTAAGGAGGACATAAATATGGGGCATTTAACTGTAATTTTATAAGTTTTTGTAGCTCTTCTCCTGAATACCTCATTAATAACCATTAATACTACATCAAAGTAAATAAATAAATTAAATTACAGAAAGTTTGTTTTTTGCCATCTACTATAGAAAAGTATGTTTCTTTTTCCAGTAGCTCCAGAATTTAAAAAAAAAATTCATTAACTGATTATATAAAAAAGGACATTCTGTCAAATAACAAAATCCTCTCGTGTTATAATTAAAATGTAGGTTGGGCAATATGATACCAGAACTTTTTTGGCATTTTACACACTTATTTCTTACAATTTAATCATCCCAAATAGATTTATTTAATTTACTACAGCAGCATTTTTTCATTGTGAGGAAAAACTGGTATGTATGGTTTATATTGAGATCTTCTTTTTCACATTAAAATATATCAGGGACTAAATGTGTAGTTAAAGTTCTTTACTAGGGCTGCCACAAACGATTATTTTGCTAGTCGACTAGTCACTGATTATTTTTGCGATTAGTCGACTAATCAGATCATGCATCCATTGGACATGTGACTTATATATCGTGTTTAACCTGAGTAGCGAAAGACCGCGGGGGGTTTGAAAACGATTTGCCGGGAGTCCGGTGTTCTCACGGGCTCCAGTGAGCCTTGCCCCCGGCTAGCTATCCAGCTGGTGGGTGACAGATGTCTCCTATAATGTCGGAGCGCTTTTACAAATATGTGGTGTCTTGATAAGCCGAACAGATGATTGAAGTTCACATAGCTCCATTCTCGCCTGAAAATATGTTCAAAGTTTATTTTGTGACCCAGAAAGAATAATAAGAGTAATATTAAAACTAAGTAGCTGCCGCCATTGTTGGAAACAGGAATATGCTGAGCCGTGCTATGAATTATGGGATAGGTTGGGCCATATGCCCGACCCATCCTTCAAATCTGGGGAAAAGTAGAACACATTTGTCGGCTGCATTTGCAGAAGTCTTCGAATTTGAAAAGCCTTTGTCGTGTCGCTGTAACGTAATCAGCCTTAAAATGCAGGCACAAGAGGATGCGGTTCCTGAATTTGGACACGGCTACGATATCGGAAACTGCTTCTTCTTCTTGGAGGTTTAACGGCAGCTGGCATTCTCGTACATGCAGTGCTGTCATTTTCTGTTTCAGTCCGTTATTACACTCTTAAATCCTACTACTTATTCCTGCGTCTTTCAGGATCTTACAAGGCTTTAAACGACGCGTCGACTATTAAATTTGTTGTCGACGATTTTGATAATCGACGTAATCGTGACTAGTCGACTAATCGTGGCAGCCCTATTCTTTACACTGACAAAAAGGAGTTTCACTGGTGCGGCCCACTATAAGATCAAAGAGAGCTGTACGTGGCCCGTGATGTAACATGAGTTTAGCATCTCTGGTCTAATCTAATGAAACTACTTTGTGCATATTGTAACCCTCCAAATAAACTACAGCAGTGCATTTTTTTCTATATTGTGCAAAATAACAAAATACAGGATGTCTTACGTTAATAAAATTCTCCACGTTGTTAAACCTTGTTTATATATAAAAACTATCTTAAAACAAAGGAAGTTTGTTATCAAGCGACCCGAGTGTGATGCACGGAACAAAAACAATAAACCACAAATAAAGCTTCAGTTATGAGATGACTGTGTGTGTCGCTGAATTTTGCACTTCCTTCGTATAGATAGACTGCAATATTTCATATAGCAAAGCTGAGCTAATGTTTCCCACCCAGTTATAATGGGTATAACAGGAACTGAAAAAGTCAGCCCAGAAACTGATAGTGACCGACTGTCTAGCTCATATACATGCTTCACTTCAATTAATTACAATGACAGGAGAAACAGTTTGTGCCAGTTGATGAATATACTGAGGAAAAGCTGCTCAATCACCAGCAGTCAGCTACACTTGCTAAAAGAATAACTCACTCACTCATTGCATATTCCCAATACCACTGGCAACATTGCATTTGTATGTTAAGAAGTCATGCTGAAGTTTAATATCCACAAAGCTGATGCCATTAGGACCACAGGCCAGGTGAAGACAGACAGCATTGCCAGTAGACTGTTAAACTAAATAAAAACAAACAAAAAGGAAAATCACCATCCTAAAGAGGACAAAAAATGCTCTTGCTAGTTTAAGGAGTATTGATTTTTCCATTGTCAATAAAGAGGAGGTCCATTTAAGCCGCAGCAGCTGCTGCTTGTCCAGCTGTCTGCCCTTCCCAGTCAGAGGGCACAACACAACAGCCACCAACTGTCCTCTCTCCTCCTTTTCCTATCTTTGTAACCAGAAACAGCACCCAAACGCTATTCTGCTCAGATCACTTTATGGGACTCACACTAGTCTTGAGTCATCGCATGCCAACAGGGATGTAGCAGTTCCACCAAAACAGAAACCAAGATCACGATGCAAACGTCGACAATATCATCTCGTGGTTCCATCTTCCTCTACCATGATATCCACGTGCAGCAGTTAAGGCCCATTTAAAAAAGTTAATCCTGTTAAAATCAGACATTATCTGATTGAATTATTGAGTTTAATTTTTGTTCATGATCCAAAGATTTCCCCCTGCTCTTTCCATTTCTTTTTTGTTACTCATCCCCTCTAATAAAATCTGAGGTTTGTTATATCCCCAACACGCTAAGCAAGAAAGGAAATTACATATACATACACACATATATATATATACACACATATATATATATATATATATATATATATATATATACATATATATATATATATATATATATATATATATATATATATATATATATAAAAGAAGATTTACTTAGTTATATTACAACTCACTGTCACATTTTACATACACCATCAATATTGCAGGTCAGATTCGCTATTAACGATTGAAAATACCATAAATTAAACCAGTTTGCAAGTGAATCAAGCAAATATTCTCTGCTGATCTGAATGTCGCTTTTCATCAGCCAAAACCAAGAAGTGGAATGCAACTTCTCCAGGTTTTGCATAAGCGACAAACTGGTGGCACAAGGTCCTTCCTCTGTTTGCTCTTGTTACATACCTAATATGTTCCAGCTTCACAACAGCATGCTGTGGTGTGCACCTCCTGGGCCAGCATTCAGGATGAAATACACATGTGGACTGCTGGCTGAAAAAGACAAAAGGCACACAAATATTTGTTCAGTTTCCACAGAGTGTAATGAACTGAAGTTATTATTTTTATTTATTTATTTATTTATTTATTGTGACCGGCCATAATTACAGATTGAAGAAACCATTTCTGTCGATCAGTTTATACATCGCTTAATTTCCTTATAGCAGAATGAGAGTATGTGCCATATATATTTACAACTGTTTTTTTACTTCCAGGTGGCACACCCATAATTAAGGCAAGTCATGGTGATGAGGTGACACTGCAAATATAAACAGTAACATTTTTTTTCCCCGAGTTGGTCAATCAGTCCTTCTCTATTTGGATCAGCTCAATGTGGTCAAACTATAGTAACACTAATCAAATACACAAATTAATAGACACGGGGGAAAAACACGACCAGTTCCTCAACGTTGATACAAAAAACTAACCATGTAAACCTTTACAAACCACTTTGAACTACTCTTTAAGAAACTAAACTGAAATGTAAATGACTTTTTACTGGTTTTAAACTAGTTTGACCAGATACATATTATTATTATTATTATTATCATTATTATCATCATCATCATCAGGGGTCTTTAGGCGTCTCGTCACTCAAAAAGATTGTTTAGAGGTATGACTAATCAGACCACAAACCACTTTCTCATTGATCTTCCGCCATCAGTGGAACTCGTCGTACTAGTATAGGTATCACGGACTATCTGTCTGCCAGCTAAAAGCATCAACTGGGGTCGATCTTCAGATCTACAATACCTGCAGAGGTCGTGATAGAAACTCAACACTTCGACACACGCACACAGACCGACACACGCACACAGACCGACACACGCACACAGACAGACACACGCGCACGTACGCCAGCACGCACCGCTAGCCTGACAGTTCACATGCAACCGGGATGGCTGGTAAATCTCGCTTGCTAACAAGCCACTAAAATAAGCTAACGCCGCTAGCATGCTAACACTCTATACGAATGACGAGTGAGAAAACAAAACCTTTGGAGTGACAGCTAAATTACAAACCTTAATATTCGTCATGTATTTTCCTGGGAACTCTGTCTCAATACATTCTGGCGTAGCGTTTCAGCTGAACTCTTAACCCTCAAAGCAGCTGGATCTGCAGCAAGCGACACATCGTTTGAACAACGGGCTGAAAGCCACCAGTAACAACAGAGCTTCCGGGGTTCGCTTCGGGTTTGTCCGGTACCTTTCGTAATTTTTCGTCGAATCATATTTGGTTAAACATTGCCACCGTGTGGTTAATGATAGAATTGCGCTTAAAAACTGCGATACCATGATTTCTCCACTAGTGGGTGATATTGGCCAATTACAGTGAATAACCTTAGGTAAAGTTCAAGTGAAAAAGCTAAACTATAGTTAAAGAGCAGGTGATGTGTGTGTGTGTGTGTGTGTGTGTGTGTGTGTGTGTGTGTGTGTGTGTGTGTGTGTTTTAGATAGTGTGTGTGTGTATTGGGGCAATCTCCACTCAATAAAAAAAGAAACAAAAATAAATTAATAAAAACAGGGACCCTGTTACTTCAGGTTATTGCCCTTGAATTACTGAATAGCTATTTTTTTTTCATTATTCATCTCAGCTGAATTGCATTCAGGGACCATACTGGTGCTTTAGAAATTTACTTTATATTTCTGCAGATCTTTATCAAATGCTTGCCCACAAAAACCTTATAACAGCATGAGGCTTTAAGGTGTATCTTTCCTACTTTTTGAAGTACCCAATTTTTATGCCACTTACTCCAGTGAGTAAGGTCAACACTGTTTAAAACTCTGCACAATTAAACAACTATGCATACACTTTTGTTGCATGGATACCTTTAAAATCAGTCTGAAGTTGAGGATGCTCTTGTAACTCAACCTTGATCAACATGCACATATGTATTTAGAAAAAAGAGGATGAATACTGTAATAAAACTCTGACTTGTCTGGGAAATCTCTCTCAAAACAAACTCACTAAATCATGTGGCTGCTACATAACCTTGAACGTCAATTAAATCCATGAATTGGACCTATTGAGGGAAAGGTCACTGCAAACCAATAAAAAACTGTTCTGAGTGACAACCTTTTCACTGTGATGAAGCTAAGTGCTTTGCAGCTTTAAAATCCC
Source organism: Aulonocara stuartgranti (assembly GCF_965226115.1). Classification (NCBI taxonomy): domain Eukaryota; kingdom Metazoa; phylum Chordata; class Actinopteri; order Cichliformes; family Cichlidae; genus Aulonocara; species Aulonocara stuartgranti. The sequence goes on along the minus strand of NC_138939.1, from coordinate 13,820,072 downwards.
ATCCAAGTCAAAGACTTATGGAAGATTTCTGTCCTCTGCATTTCCCTCATAGCAGCCCAACATCTTATTCAGTACATACAGATGAAGGCCCACTCATCTAATTCAGTGAAATACTGAGTGAAATCCTTTCTGGTCAGCTGAGGTCAGGTGCACCCTTCTTACAGCAGGGTGTACAGCAGGGAGAGGCAACACCTTACTGGCAGAAGTCTCTGCCGTCACGTGTCACCCAAGAGTGGATTACAAAGCCAAGACAAAGCAGCTTGGCCCTTCTCTGCCCTGTGCAACTGCACAGTGAAAGCTCAGGGAGTCTGCCCTCTCCCATTCTGGTTTAGAGCCAATATTGGCAGTCTGTTTTAGAGCGAGGGAGAGAAAAAAATACCCAGCAATCCTCTAAAGCAGCTTAAAGGCTGAATTTGGGGACTGAAGCTCTTTCCATTTCCAGAACTGCTTCTCTCTCCATTACGGCTAGATGAGCTTCCAAAGGAGCAACTACTGTGGATATATTTAAATTGTGTGCTGCATTCTCCAAACGGCTCTTCATGCCTCATGTGCATCTCACAAAACATTGATGTCCTATAAAGGCATTAGAGACTGTGAATAGAAACTGTGGGAAGAGGGGGTTGTTTGATTTGAACTCTTGATGTATTCAGGAGTCTTGCATCCAATTAAATAATGAATGTCAAGTGATCATGTAACAAATAAACTCTCCCAATGGGAGCCTATGGGTTGCAGTACCCATTATTATTTTGGTGCAGTCGCCTCCGCTGTCCTTTGTTAACATGCTGACTTTTGAGTGAAATGAAGTGAAGCAAAGACGAGTGGAGCCCTGAGTGGTTTGAAGTGAGTGCGTGATGTGACTCTAGGTGGTCCTCTTGTCAGTGTGTGTGTGTGTGTATATTGCTGCAGGAATAAACAGAGGAAAACAGAATTGAAGGCTTGAGTTACTTCTCAAGGGGTGAGAGGAGAAAAAAAGGCAAATGAGAGAGAGAAAGAAGGAACAAGCAAAACAGAGAATAGAAACAAGAGTCTATAGAACAGCTCCAGACTGATGCATTTACGCAGACATTGAAAAAACCTTATTTAGATTTGTCCTGGAGAAGAAGCCCCATCTGGGTAATCTCACTTGTTGGGTTTCTACCAGATGCATCCAAATTATATATTAATTTTTGTGGTTGGTTAAGGATTAAGTTAGCATAATTGTGCATATAAATACTTCAGCACGGCATGACACAAGGAAGGAAATTCCTTTGAAAACCAGAGGGAAATCACTTTAATCACATTTCTCAAGGGAATAATTCAACAGCTTGCAACTATATTTATTCTGTTTCTTGCTGCAGTAAGAGGAAGTTTAAGACTGCTCTCATTCCTACAGAAAGTTACCAGCAGCAGCCAGCTGTCTTAGATGAACATATACACACACAACTACAAGACCTGCTTTGTTTCATTGTTTCAAGGGGAAATCTGTCAGTTTTATGCCCCAAACTCAGTACTTAACACAGTATATTTTTTGTGTGTTTAAGAAAAAAAAAAATACAGATTCAGAAAGAGGGTTAGTTTTATATTGGACCACCCCCCCCCCCCCCCCCCCCCTTTCTTTTTCTTTTTTTTTTTTTGCTTGGCTGCCGGTCAGTATTTTCAGAAATAAATCTAACACTTTAATAAACTTGTAACGGAGCTGAATGGTGCAAATTTTGTAACCTAAGATGTTTGTAGAAAATACGCACACAGAGGACCATTTATAATAACATCTATGTCCAAAAAGTGAAGCCTGAAAATTGCATTCTTTCTTATGGCCAAGAGGCAAATCCTTTGGCTGCAAGTTGACTTCCTTGACCTATGAGCTCAATAAATTGTTTCCAACTTTAACATCTTACTAAGAACAGCACAATTTTTTCCAATTTTTAGTCCTCATTAGAGTGAAAAGGGGCAATAAAGCATCCTCATGTTGGACCTACTTTGTGCTTATTGCTACTTTATGAGTGTTTCAGTTTCTCTGTCACATTTCATATCACATTTAGTGATGTCACATGGCTATACATTCACCTCTTGTATAAGATATAAACTCCATATTTCTAGTCATTGTTTAGACATTTTCTCATTGCAAAGCTTATTCTGTGCCAAGGCAACTGACCCTGAGTTACCGTAAGAGAAGAGACTCATAACTGAAGATTAATGTCTTATTAAGAAAAAAGAGTTAAAGAGAGAACCCTCAGAGGAAAATCCTTTGGTGTTGATGGTAGATGGTCAGCAATCTACTTGTGGTAGAAAAGGAGGAGGAAAATACAGTGGAGAGTAGATGCACGGTGTAATAAAATGCTAGATCATAGTATTTAGAGTACTAGATGAAGTAAGACTTGATTTAGCTAATCTCAAGAACACTAATATTGCCACCTTGGTTATATTCAGTCTCCTGCAGGAGACCAGCTTAGCCCTCCATTAAAGGGGTAGATTGGCCTGCTTAATGAAATTAAAAGAACAAGATTTGTTCAACAAACTGAGGTAAAGGAGATAAATACAATTCAATGCATTTCCCATGACCTGGTCATTCTCATGACCTCTGTGAAGCATGGCTGAATGAAGCAAAGTAATCTTTTTAGCACCATAAAACTGCTGGAAACATTTCTGAAATGGGTTTGGCCTTTTTTTTCCTCTTTTTTTTTGAATGTTTGGTCACTTTTATTATATTAGCGACCACATAAAATAAATTAAGATACCTTTATCTTTCTTTTTCCTGTTTCAGTAAATACATGAGAGTACACTGGATGTTTATTATTGCCAGTAGGTAATCTGGTTGTGAGTGTACACAAGTATCACGCTAAATAAATCTACAACAGAAAAATGTATGAGGTCTTCTTCTAAATATGATTGAAACAGACATAGTAATGGACATTAAATGCTCCACGATATCATATAAAGTGACCCAGGTCAAGGTGAAACGCAGACTTTATACACAGTCTTTAGATGGAATGGCCTCTGACTTTTCCAAAGGCTTATCTCTGCTGCACCCACCTTCACCACACAAATCCTAGAAGCCTTTTAGAAGGGATTTTCTGACTCTGGAAATCTGTTTGCTTTTCTAAAACTGCAAGAGCACAAACAGGTCATGACCCTTCCCCCCTGCAGGCCATCAGCTCTGCTCGTATGGTTTATTTGGAATATGCACATTCAGTAAATGACGCCAAGAGGAGTGTTATGAATAAGCAACACTTCAGCGTTTTTAAAGGTCACTAATGTATTTCTCTCATTAACTATGTAAACCTTCTATAGTATGTTTTTGCAGAGCTGAATATCTTTTAAGAGCCCAGTGGAGGACATCTCCTTAATGCACCTGTTGTTTCCTCCATTCATCGTACTGTTCTATTTTCTGCAAAAAGACACATGTACAATGGATGACATTAATGCTCCAGAGAGGGGAGCTAAGGATAAACAAGTACCTCCTTCACATGCAAGCCACAGGATGACAGGCTGGATGGACCACTTGTTTTAATATGTTTTTATCAGATACTATGAAGTGGAGAATGACAAGAAGCAATACGAATGAAAAAAGGGCTGATGCAAAATTAATTTCAGAAAACTGATTCAAATGTTTAGCATGCAAAGCAAATGACCTGCATCTTCATTCTCCAAATATATCACTTTTAAAGCTTGCCATACCTCAGAGTTTTCTGAAGTTTGCCTTGATGTGACGCAGCAAATGCTATTGGATCTTCTGGCTCATCTCAGTTGTCCAGGTAAACATGTTATCTTGTGTTACAAACTAGTGAGGCTTACTGACTGCCCTCAACTTAAAAAATATACTTGTCCTTTAAAGGCTGCCATTGTATAATATTTTCTAGCTAAGGGAATGTAGGCCTTTTTTTCTCAGAGTCTATGCGGTAAACACTTCAAGGAAACACGCTTACTTCTTCTGTAATGGAAAGTTAAATGAGAAGATCAGCAGCTCCCCAGCATGTGACTGCAACTAGTTTGAATGATGACTGCATCTTTAGGAAAGAAAAGGCATTTTTTTCTTTTAAAGTTTAGCCAGTTTCAGCCACAGCCTCACATAGTCACATATATCCCTTCTTTAATAAATGTTGCTTTACACTGGCAGCGATCAATGCAAACTTTGTATGAGGGCTTTTAAGGTAAGCTTGGCTATCATTTTCATAGGGAGCGAGTAAGATGTGCTTCTAGGGATGAGACCCTAGAAGCACATGGCTTCTAGGGTCTCATCTTTCTTTTTGGTATGAAAATCTAATCAAATTTACTATGCAGCACATTTTAAAACAGCAGTACAGCAGTACTGGATTACTGTATTTGGCAACATCATAAATAAATGCAACAAAGAAAATCATTAAAATAAACTTGATATACTGAAGAAATGCACCTATAAACAGCAGTGAGACAGAACCAGGTACAAACACATGTAACATGATTACTGAAATAAAACAGTTTAAATAAAAATCTTTGCAAGGGCATGGCTTGGTTTGAGTTTGTAACATCCATCAGGGTGTTATGAAAAAGGGTCTGGGTTAAGTTAACATCCACCTTGTCTCTTTGGAACATTGATTTAGAAGAACTTCAATTATTCCAAATCATCCATCCATCATCCAACTATACTTTTATACATGCAGTTCACCAATCTATCACAGGAAAGCTCTTTCAGTTTCTCAAAATGTGTCTATTTACCATATGGTCTAAACAAAACCCACACTAAAGCCTACGCGGGTTAATTAGGTTACATTTAGGTTAGAGCTAGGGGCTGGGATAAGTCTGTCTTACATCACTGCAAATCAATATAGTGTCCTCAGACACTCAGTCTTTGTGTGTGTATATATTTGAAAGTCAAGGTTGAGTGGAGATCTTTGTGGAGTTGAGGCATGACTCACAGTTCACTCCACTGCTGCATGCTATGTGTGTAAGAGGCCACATAGTGGATAAGGTCCATCTATAATTCAACAAAGACAGACTTCCTCTTTCTCTGCTTTTTATTCCCCTCTGTGCTCTGCCTCTTTTTCTAAGTGACTGAATCTTCCTAATTCTGCATACAGCTTTTATTTTCCACCTTCTTCTATGCCAAATGTTGGAAGCTATTAAAAGACAAAGCTGCAAAGTTTAAAAAAAAAAGAAGAAGCTCAAATGAGTATAGGGCTACATGGGTGTGTAAGACCCTTGTCATTCTATAAAGCAATGAAATGAGTGGTCGTTAAGTGGATTTTAGAGATGATATCGTGACGACATACAAGCTCACCTGGATAATACAGTCTAGAAGGACTTTTCCTGAGATTTTCTGTAAGGATGTTATCAGAAAAGGATTATAAATATCTTCTTAAATATATATATAGTTCAATTTTATTTGTATAGTGCCAATTCAATTGGCAATAACAATTGTCCCAATGCAAAGTTTAGGATAGAGTAGTATAAAGTTTGGTGCCACTGGACTGTAGAGTGGTTGAGATGTGCTCTCTGAAGTGACATATCACATTTCTCCATCTGGCAATCCAATGGATGAGTCTGGGTTTGGTGGTTGCCAGAGGAACAGTACTTGTGTGCTAAAAGTAAGGTTTGGTTTAGAGGGGATCATGGTGTAGGTGTTAAGTCCGTGGGTATCCTGGTATAAAGTGGAGAGCACAGAGGTAAGTTGAACAAAAAAAGTTTATTATGATACAGTGTTCAAGACAGGTTCTTAGGTGGTGACTGCAAAGTTATCCCCCATAAGCGTTCTTGTCTTCATTGAGCTACTCTCCCATGCTGGTCTAATATCCCCTTTTCCACTCTGCATTGAAAGAGCTCTGGACAGAGAGGGAAAGAGGGAAAGAAACGCACAAACACTGATTCTTGCAATACTGATTGGAAGGTGAGCTGAGCTTGTTTAACAGTGCAATGATCTGGTGTCAGTTGAAGAGAATCTCCAGCTTCCAGTAGCCAGAGTATAATTGGTCTGGCAACCTGCAGGTGTGTGATTGGTTGCTGAATTCAGGTATGTGATCACCGCAGCAAAGAGTAGTAAAACAATCTACCTCTGGAAGACAACGCAGAACTGAGAGAAACAAAGAGTGTGAGAGAGAGAAAGACGGAAGGACATCTCAAGCCATGATTAGAAGGGAACCTGACAATGGAGTTTTTTTTCTCAGGTATTGGGCTTTGCTCCTTAGTTCCATTGTAAAGGACTCTTAATGCTTCAGCATACCAAGACATTTTGGACAAATTCACACTTACATCTTTCTGGGAACAGTTTTGGAACTGGGAACTGTACATCAGCGCACAAGAAGGCCCATAAAGATATGGATGCGTGAGTTTAGTGTGGAAAAACTTGACTGTCTTGCACAGAGTACCTCAATCTGAGAGAACACCTTTGTTATGAATTAGATAGGAGACTGAGAGCCAGTCCAAAAATGCAAATTCTCGTAAACACACTCCTAAACCTCGTGGAAAGACTTCTCAGAAGAGCTGAAACTGTTATATCTGCAAAGGGTGGGCCAACATCATGTTAAACCCCACAGACTAAGAATAGGATGTCACTTAAGTGTTAACAAAAGCAGTCACATTGATGACTGCACTAGTGTAAACTTAAAGCTGGCTGTAACTAGAAAGCATATTTGGTCATTTGGGAAATATCAGGTAGTGCTGGAGCTTTTTACTGGGATTATCAAAGGGCTTACAGACGTTAGAGTCTTCTAATGTGTTTGGTCAGAGTATCAGAGATCAGGGGGAAACCGTGTTTATGTCTGTCCTCTTTTAACCATCATCTCACACAAAGTGTAGTAAGCATCAGAGGCCTCCATTTCCTCCCTAAAACCATTGATTCCATATGACGAAAATGCAAGAGAGACAGATCAGTGTTCTTCAAAAGATACATTAGTGAGCATTATACTGCTAATCCCAGGACCTGTAGGAAACTGCTAATCTGGATTATAGAATTTGTATCATGTTATAGCATCATTTGTGTCTCCTTTACACACTAAGATGTTTTCCTCCCTTTTAAAGTCCTCCTCTTTTTAACCTCTTGAGCCTCTTATTTTAATGCTTAGCTCTTGGTGCATGAAATTTCTCAGTTAAACATTCCATATATACTATATTTTATTTTATATAAAATTACTCCATTGAAAAATGGAGTAATTTAGCATCTGAATGCTATCATATACTAAAAACTAATAATCTCCATGGAAAACAAGTTTGACATTGTTTAGACATTTTTTTTTTTTGGTGAATTCTGCTAATGGGATAATTTTGCCTTATGGAAGTTTGTTTTATGTTGTGTATGTGTGCGTGTTTTTTCCTTTCACAGTTTGTATAGGCTACTTGGTTTAGTTTAAGAAAAGGTAAATGACACTTCTTATAGAGCCTGTCAGAGATAAAGCATAAGAGGCAAATTTCCCAGACAGAGGGACTCATTAAAGGCTCAGTGCAGCACAGAGAGAACCTGGACCTAAGACTGGGGCAATGGTTCAGCTTTTAGTACCACAATGAGCTGAGGCATGTAGCCAAGACAATACTGGAGTGACTTCAGGACGACTGTCTTACTGTCCCTGAGCAACCTAGCCAAGGCCCACAATTACAGCCTGTAGAACAACTCTGCAGAACTCTGAAGAGAGAAACTAAGAGGCACTTCCTGTCTAAACCCAGTTGTCAAAACCACACTCAAAGCTGCCAGTACTGAATCAAGTGACTAAATACTTTTGTAATATGACATTTTGATGTATTTACTTTTTAGTGATAAAAATCATGTCAAATATGCCAGTTTTACCTATTTCATTTAGGTATATAACATAAGCATATAATATGAAGATAGTTGCAAGGTTGAGACTTTCTTTAAAGCCAATGCAAATATCATTTTTGCTTTCAGCTGTTTATGTTCTTATTCAGTGCAGTAATACCTTTGGGGTTTTTCTTTTAAATTCATTGTGCAGCAACACAAGAATCACAAGAAGAACAAGACTCCACAATACCCTGAACTCAACATCAAAGATTGATATTTGGACTACATAAAGAGACAGAAGCACCGGAGGACACATGGATCCAAAAAGGAAAGATGGCAATTTTTTTAAAAAGCCTGGAACAACCTTCCTGCCAAGTACCCTGGCAAATACACACTCATACATCTATTCAAACATCATTTGAAAGAATGAGATCAAAATGGAGATTTGTGGCCATGAAGCACAGTGCCACATTTGGCAAAAACCAAATACAGCATGTCAGCACAAACACCTCATACCAACTGTCAGCACAGTGGTGCAGGGGTGTAGAGTTGGGCTTATTTTGCAGCCACAAGACGGTCAGTGAGTCAACCATGAAGTCCCTTGTGTACCAAGTATTAAAGAGTCAAATGTGTGGTCATCTCTCTGACAGCTAAAGCATTTTCAAAATTAGGTCATCTAACACGACAATTATCCCAAACAAAACATCAACTCTACAACAGAGGGACTGAAAAAGAAAACAATCAAGATGTTGTAATGGCCCAGTCAAAGTCTAGATTTCAACCTGAATGAAATGTTGTGGCAGGACCTTGAGAGGAAGAAGCAACACTGTAAAGAAGAGTGTGTCAAAATTCATCCACAATGATCTGAGAGATAAAGTTACACAGAAAGCAACTCAGTGTACTGGAGCTAAAGGTAGTTCTAAAAGCTACTGAATCATGGTGTGTACTTAGTGCATCACTGTAGCTCTTCCAGGCTAAACAAACTTGCTATATGTGTCATATTCTTTGGGATCTATATCAGTGTAAATGATCTAATGATGTACTCATAATGCATTGTTACACAAACAGAGATTTGGGGGTATTTCTTTATTTCTTCGATAATCTGTGTAAAAACAACAGTAATATCTGGAGAGTTCTATATCATTTTACTGTCCTGTGCAAACAAAAATCCTGTGGAAATCAAAAATGGAGTTTTCCATCATGTGTTGGCACTGAGAGCAATCAGACCACTGCATGTCTGACTCATCACTTGAATCTAACACAACAGCTTATCAGCAACCTTTTTACAGGAGAGGAGAAAGACAGAGAGGTAGACAGACAGAGACTATGGCCAATTTTCTAATCCTGCAAGTCCGACTTACTTTAGCGTTTCATCAGTTATTTATAAAGGTAATAAAGTCTACATTAGCCCAGTTATACGTTTATTGGGAATTCATATGGTCTTTAATCTTTGAATGAATTCCTATATTTTTAATTATTTTTTTACACTTTAAATTCAAGCTCAAAATAAATTAATGAAAGCGCATGAAATGAAAATTGAAACTGAGTTATTTGTTTAGTCTGTGTAAAAGTTAGCTCCTTAAGGAATTTCATGAGAACATGAAATAAACAACAGAAAACAACTGATTTGTAACTTTAAATGCACAAAGTGAAAGATGACATCTCAGAGCAATGAAATACCTTGGAGAAAAATAACTGAAGAGTAGTAAGAGGTGAGAGGTAGCCATGGAAACATATTCATGAAAGGAAAGACGATCCATTTGCCAAGATCATCTGACTCAACCAAGATATTTGTTATTAGTCAGAAAGTGCTGAAATGGCTACCAGCACTTTAAATATATTAAACAGTGCAGTTTACAGCAGAGCCACATATTGTAATCTTGGGATGGTGATCTGCAGGTTTTAGTACACAGTTACCTTATAAAGCATCAAATATGAGGGGCGGGCATGCATAATGTTTTTAATGAGTGATATGAGCAAAAATGGATTCAAACTAGGAATAAATTGAACAGAAGAAATCAATTCCCATGCCACAGCAGATGTCATTTTATGTGAAACGAACAATAAGCCTCTCACTCAGTTCCTCAGGCATTCACTGCACTCCAGTCCATTAGCTTTGCACTGTAGTCACTGGATCATTAGGCCCCATCCGCTTGAATAATGCAAAAAGAGCAAAGCAGGCAAATACCACTCAGCCTTATGTGCCTCTCATCTCTCAACACAGCAGGAGCCAACTAAACAACACATTATCCATCCAGTACTGTGTGCAACAACTGGCCTCCTCCCAGTGTGCAGGCAGCTGTGGTGACAACCCACAAATTATCCACTTTTACCACACTTATAAAACTGAAAAAAAAAAATGGCAAGAGAAAAACTGAATACTATTTCCGCAAACCTGTGTCTCATAATCACATCAGCGTAGCTTTAAAATCACATGGAACAACACACAAGGAGAAACAAAGTGTTTTATCTTTTTATAGGAACATATGACTGAAGGTTTAGTCAGTGTATGAAAGATCTTTTGGTATCAGGGTATCATCAGTTTGTTTTGGGTTTGCTTTCAGTGTTCATTGAACCTGATTACACATCAGGTTCAATGAACACACTCAGCTGTGACAGTCAATGGTGCAATACATGTCAACCAGATGGTAATTTTTTATTCTGTTATTTTTAGTATTGCAAAATTATGCATTTTTGATATGCTGATGAAAAGGTGGTGCAGCATCGTCAATAGTGTTTGTTTGTTTTTTAGCAGCTTTTCAAATGTATCACCCTCCACTACAATCTACACTCACCGATGTCTTTATCAGAAAAAATGTTGCTAATCTTGGGTTGGAAGCCAGTTTTACCTTCAGAACTTTCTGATTCTTTGTTCCACTGATTATGGTGTGAGAGATTTTGGTTCATATTGATATGATAGCATCACACAGTTGTTGCAGATGTCAGCTGCACATCCATGATGCATCCCAAAGGTGATTTAATGGACTGAGGTCCACTGACTGTGAGCACATTGTCATGTAAAATATATGTAAATGAAATAAAATAAAACAACTTTGATTTGATCTTTTTTTTTTTACATGTTTTTTTATCTTGCTGAAAGCAACCATTAGATGATTGGTACACTGTGATCACTAAGGGATGGACATGGTCAGCAGAAATACTCGGGTAAGTTGTTGGCATTGAAACAATGCTCAACTTGTACGAAACAGCCCAAAGTGTGCCAAAAATATCTCACACACCATTACACCACCATCAAGAGCCTGAATCACTGACACAAGGCAGGATGGATTCATGCTTTCGTGTTATTTATTCCTAAGTTCTGACTCTATCTCTGAGTGTTGCAGCAGAAATCAAATCGTCAGACCAGCCAATGTTTTTCCAGTTTTCTGTTTTCCTGCTTTGATGAGCCCACACAAATGAACCTAAATTAACCTAACCTTGCTTCCTTGTCCTTAGCTAACATGAATAGCTCCCAGTGTGCTCTGTCTGCTGCTGTAGCCTATCTGTTTCAAGGTTCAATATGTTGTGCAATCAAAGATGCTCTTCTGCAAACCTTGGTGGTAACAAGTGGTTATTTAAGTTATTGTTGTCTTCCCATCAGCCTGTAGTAGTCTGGTCATTCACCTCTGACCTCTGGTAACAAGAATGCATTTTCACCCACAGAACTGTCACTGGTTGGATAATTTCCCTTTTTTGGGTCATTCTCTGTAAACCCTAGTGATGATTATGTGGGGAAAATCTCAGTAGATCAGCAGTTTCTGAAATACTCAGTGGAACCTGTCTGACACTACAAATCATGCCACATTTAAAACCACTTAAATACCCTTTATTCTCCATTCTGGTGCTTAGTTTGAACTACAGCAATTCATCCTTACCATGTCTACACATCTAAGTGCAGTGAGTTGTTGCCATGGGATTAGTTATTATTATTAGTTATTGGCTTTACCAAGAAGTTGGAGAGTTCCTAACATAGTGATGGCAGGCATACATTACAGATTAGGGTAGATTTATCAGTGTGCTGCTAACTATTGCAGCTTAGTTGAAAGTACAGTGCATTTTTATGTTGATGGCAATATAGCCTCTGTTACACAGAGAACACAGGAAGTCTACAAGCCACATATATATACTGCAGGGCATCAGAGTTTGATTATTTTATGGCCATTGAAAGGGAACTGTGGGAACGAGAGAGAGTACCAGTGAAAGCTCTTTAGCCTAACCTCCAGCAGTGAAGATGAAGTAATAGGCAACACTGAAACAGACTGAGGATAGTTCCAAGAGGAAGAAAAGAACCATTCATTTAAACAATTCATACTAAAAGTATAGATTGTTTAACTTAAGTAAAAAATTATATAAATAACAATCTAATTTTTTTATTTATTTACTTTACATTCCTCTCTGGGTTCACCGGTCTTTATTTTTCCTCGTGCAGCCGACTGTAAGCAGGAACCCTGATGACCATGGTATTGTCAGAGAGTTAGGGTGTTTGTGATTTGACTTCCCTGCTGATAGACATCGCAGTTCTGCCCACATCATGGACAGAGCAGCCAATAGCATGAAGAATGTAAACCAAACGCCTGTGTGGAAAAAAAACCAATGGGAGTGAAGCTGTTTTGCTGCCCTGCCTCTGCCTGTCGCTGAATAGCACTGTTGTGCGTGCACATGTGACTACAGAAGGCGCTTACTGGTATTTAAAAATCATCGATCGGGTGCTGAAGTGGACAGCTCCTCATGCAGATAAAACAAACCAAAACAACAATGGCTCGCGTTGCTCCTCGCGGACGCTGAATGGCGAACCTAACTTGTCCGGCAGCGCATTTTCTTTGAACATTTATTTTAAGCTGCTGAAGAGAAAAGGCGCCGAGCTCTCTACGCAAACGGTTAGGCGGATGTTGTGACACCTGTGGCTGAATCGGGATCGCAATTTCATAAAAGGGTGGTTGGATTGTTTCACGTTCGCATCCGTCCTGCAGGAGACGGGCTGCGGAGCCGTATGATCTCGTGTTGGAAAACACAAAGGTAATCTAAAGCCTTTTAGGCTACGGAGCATTACTTTCTAAGCCACTCTCTATATCTGCTTGCACAGGAAGGAGCATGGATAGAGAGGAATTTTCTCTCACCAGCGCGTTGAGTGGATTTAGAGAGCGGCTGGTGAGCTCCCGTGGAAACTAAACCGAGGTCAGTGGCTAAAGCATTGTTCGAATAAGCGCGCTGTTTAGAGCTCCCCCTTTTTAATCATTTCATATTTTCTAAGAAGGATATAGATTTTTTTTTATATCAGTCATGGGGAAAGAGGAATGCAAAACAATGCTGGACGCTTTGAACAAAGTGACCGCCTGCTACAGGCATTTGGTCATCGCTCTTGGGAGCACTTCGGACTCGCAAAACCTGCGAGAGGAGCTGAAGAAGACCCGCAAAAAGGCCCAGGAGCTGGCGGTGGCCAACAGGACTAAACTGACTTCTTTGCTCAAAGATAAGACCATCAGCAAAGAGGATCGGGCCGAGTACGAGCGCCTGTGGGTGCTGTTCTCTAGTTGCATGGAGCTTCTTGAGGTGGACATGAAAAGGTCCTTAGAGATAGCACAGGATTTCCCCCTCAAGGTGCCCACAAGACACCTCATCCAGACAGGGATGACCGGCAGCACCACCACGGTGGCGGCCCGGGCCATGAGCGTGCAGAATATGAAGTACGAGGCGGACAGCAATATCGACACGGCAGACCTCAGAGACCTACAGGCCGAGATCACCCAGGTGAGCCAGATGATGGAAGAAATGGAGATGAAGGTGCAGGTGGCGCCGTGGGCCGTGGAGGCGAAGCAGGAGGCAGGCGCTGAGCTCAAGTCCAACATGAGTGTAGGGAATTCCTCAGTGGGTGTCATCTCGATCTGCGAAGAAGAGCCCAAAGAAGAAGAAGGTGGCGGAGGGAGCAGGGAGACTGGTTTTGCGTCAATCTGCGCGGTGATTGGATTCTTTGTCATCGTTATAGTCGCCTTGGTTCTAGGCTATTTGGTCGTCAATATGTGAACTGTCTAACCAAAAGCCCACCCTGATGGACATCCTGTGAAGCTGCCCAGGGAGCGGTAAGACTCTGCAGGCCCATAAGAAAGAGAAAGAGCGTCTTTTTGGGCTTGAAAAATAATGTGGACACAGAAAAGTTATTAAGCTTTCCTTGATTTGTGAATGTATTTGGCAGAGACGAGAAATTGCACTAGATAAGCTAAAATGTACTAGAACAATATAGCCAAAGTGTGAAAATAATGGGAGTGAGGTAGAAAAAGTATGTTTGGGGGGAGGGCCAGTGGACCATTTATTTTTGGAAGAGGGTGGGAAAAAAGGTCATAAAATTACGTGACAGAGTCTAGCCATCAGGATGATATAAACAACACGTAATCCAAGTGGATTAGTGGAAAAGCTCAAGCAGAAATGTAGCCTACGGTTAACTATTCTCATGATGTTCTGTGGATTGATGCTTTGCATCCAGAAAAGTTAAATCTGCTCAAACAAACAGGGGGGCATCTAAAAAATGGTTGTCTTATTGAAACTATAGTGGAAGCCAGCACAGTTAATCTCTGCTCGTCAAACCACACTGGTCGGATGTTATCAAATCTGCACTCTTCTACACTCCTTTCAGCACCGTTTTAATGCGTCATAATAATCTGTATAGCCAGATTGCAATAGGCCTGCATCTTACTTTACCGCATCAAATCACAATGTGCTTGATGAGAGCCTTGGGACCGAAGAGATGTTCACAGTCTTTTAATAACGCACCCATTCACTGTAAGCCTGCTCATGTTCCTTTTCAGGGTTTTCTTGCACAGTGTTGAATGTACATTGCAACATGAATAGAAGGTTTGTATATACTGCTGTTTCAGAAAATGTACATACGATCAAGTATATTTATTATAATAAAACTTCGAAACACACTTGAAAATGTGCTTGCAGTTTGATAGGTGCTTTACAAACATGACCAGGCATGCTTGTAAGGTCACTTTGTCTGAAGGTGTGGTAAGTTGTGTACCAGTCCGGGCCTAGTTTGTAATCACTGCAAACCTAAGCTAGAGATCTATACATCTAACACACATAGAGATGTTTTAAGAAGGGAATTAACCACTTAACCACCTTAGGTTTAAAATAGTACTTAATTTAAATGGAAAGTAGACTATGCTTAAATCCCTAATAGTTTTACATCTAAGAGCCTTTAAGGGTATTCCTGGACTGGCATCCAGTTGAACTGGAAGCAGTCAGAGTCAAAGTTTCCACCCATGTGGTTGTTAGTTAAGGGTAGATGCACACTAAGACAGTTTTCTTTAGCCCAACATGAATATAAATGCAAGTTAGTTATTAATTTGCAGAACAGAAACGAGTGCTGCTCCAGAAATATTTTCAAGTCACATGCTTTAGTACATTGGGCTAAAAACAAAAACCTTAACATATAGAGAGATAATGCATCTAATGCTTGTCAAACCACCCTAAAATTCATAAAATAGAATTATGCAAAGGATTGAAAACATCTTCCACTTTTTTTAACTCCACAAAAGTTTGACAAAAAATGTAAAAAGTCAAAAAGACAAAAGTGCACTTAAAAAATAAAGATAGCAAAATTGTTGGTATAAGCATGCATGTAGATATTTTCAGAAATGTATATGTGGGTGAAAAATAATAATGGTCATTGAAACTTTGTCATAATCTGGGTTTGAAATCACAGTAACTTGTACTTTGATACCTCCAGGCTAAAATATCCAGGTATCACAAAACTTCATTTCTTACATAGCCATAATGTCTATGTAAGTGAAATAGAAAACCAGATTTATGCACAAACTCATTGCATTTTTGTGTCAGAGTGTTTGTGTGTTATCATTATTATTCATTTAAAAAAACATGCCACTTCATGTAAGTAGGTGTCTGAGTTTCTTTCCCCAACAGGCCACCGTGTTCATCCTGTGAGTTTCCTCATCTTCATTGCAAGTTGGTTAACTTATGTTCACTAAACGCTCATTGATTTCATAAGTGAAACAACAAACAGTCATGGAAGTAATGACTCTGGTCATCAGTCAAATCAGAAGGAGGTCCATTTAGATTGACAAAAGAGCCAATTTAACTAAAAACAATAATTCAAGATAAATATTTACACTTGTATCATTAAAATAACAGTTTGATGCAAATTCTAATGAAAAGACTGTTTAAATGCTGGCACCTGAAAAGCTGCACATCACATGAGCCCTGAAAGGACCCTAATGATCAGCTTCTTCACTATTAAGGAGGTCCTCTTGTACTAATTGTATATGGTAAGTGGACCCATGGCATTTGAAGTCAATTGAGTCTTAGGCTGAATGTAGTTATCTCACATGTTTAAATGCAATTACAGTACATCCACATTCCTGTTCGAAGCAGAGGCTCCTTCCTTTACATATATATATATGTGTGTGTATATATATATATGAACTATATGTAAAACATTGTAAAGGTATTCAAGTTTCAGATTCATTTCCTGTTTCCAGGAAATGAATCTCTCTCTCTTCTCCACCTCTCAATACAGAAATTCTGTGGAGAAACATTTAAAAAAGAAACTAGTATAATAGAGTAAACAAAGTAGATAAAATGCAAGATATTTAATCTTCTAACAAAAAAGCTGAAAGCATTCTTTGGCAAGACTTCGATGTGTGAAAATCAGTGGCATGCTCTACTCACATCTGATTCACAGTAGGCTTTCTGACATCTTGTTTATCGTTGCTGTCATTTCACAGAGGCACTATGCTCTTCTAACAGTGAGTCACGGACCTTGAATCTCTCGAAACTTATGACAGATTTACATTGTCATCCGGAAATCTAAAAATATAAAAGCGATTAATTAAACATGAGGATGAGAGGGAGGAGATTTAAGTAGAGAATGAGATGAAGCATCCTCAAATGCTGCCCTTTAAAATTTGTTCCACTCACTTCCAGAGGAAGAGGAGCATTTATGCAACATGCAACTCAGAGACTGTTTCATGTGTCTTTTAAATTGCTTTTTAAAAAATTTCAGTTATGCAAGATGTTCCTGAAAATAGCCACAGCATCAAATATTTAGAGTGCTCCATCACTCACCTTTACAGGTGAGTAAATCAGGTTTCTCAACAGCTGTTTGGAGGTATTTTATTTTAACATATGCACAACAAAACCATGTATTTGCTTAATTCGCTCGCTTGGAAACAAGCACACTAAGCAGACTGGTTCACAAAGAGGTGAGCTACACACTTGGCAGACACAGACCACTGCATCATCACTTCATCTGGACTTAGATGGTGGGTTTTCAAGGCTGTGAGTTGCCATAGAAACCCTTAACATACTCCGCAAACAGCACAGAAGGTTCAGCAGCGTTATTTCAACTCACCCGCTTTCTGCCACCACCATCCTACACACACGGCACTCTGAAGCAGTAAGAGATGAGGTGTGAGGACAGGGGAGGGCAAAAGGGGACAGAAGCTCTGCATCTTTTATCAAGCTGACAGGTAAAATATGTCAGAAAGATGAAAACCAGACTGAGGGCTGCTGACTCGCTTCAGTGTGTGTCTTCATTTTTTTTTTCTGGGAGAAATGTTTTCGTCAGATCAGAGTGACATTAAAGTACTTTTTCTGATGAACACAGGTGACATTATGACAGCATATTTGGATCTATCTCTTGTGCTGGTTCAGCCTCTTCCCACTTGTTCTAGTCGTCTCAGCAGTCCAGCAGACGGTGGTCTGTCACATTTAAAGTGCACTTTGTGTTTTTGAGAGCCGATACCAAAAACAGTTATGAAAAAAAAATCCTGTCTTAAAATACTGTACTGGAGAAATGTGTGAGACAAGGCTATGGGTACGTTGAGCCACCACCAGTTTTCCGGCCCGAAAAACAGGTGGTTTTTCCGTTCTTTGTTACTACAGAAGAAAGAACATTATAAATAAAGTTGTAATATACTTTATTTACATTTTGAGTGTGAATTAGTGAAAGTGTACCTCTGAATTGCACCTTTTCTAAAAAGGTGACTGGTGCATAATGTACTGGAACTCTCGGGGTGAATTCAACCATTGGCCTCTTTTATCTGAAATTAATTTTGTATCTGTACAAAGCTTGTTGTTATGTCAAATATACAGTTAAGTGAACACTGAAAGCTAAAAGAAAAAAATCTTTGGATGCTCATGTTCCACAAGAAACAAAATTTGTCATGTCTTGGATTTCATGACAAATCATATCCAGACTTTTACTTTAAAACCTGGTTAATATGAACTGTTTTCTCAGATAGTTTAACAAACTACCTCACACCACCCTCATGGAGCCTGTGTCTGGCTGTTTGATAAGAAAAACATGCATGAGTAGCCCTTTTGAAGTCTATTTGAAAGAGCAGAACAAACACTTCCAGAGCTCTGGTAGTGTTTCTTTCTCATACAAACAAGCAGATACTAATCCTGCTGCTGGATTGATGCTCTTCCACACTTTTGATGGTGATAGTTGGGAGATACAGGAAACATTTTTTAGACAGTATAAACAGGTATGCCATCCTGGAGGAGCTGGGCTACCTGTGCAAAAGGAATGTGCTTCAGGTACTGTTTCATGCTGCCAGTATTGACAAGAATGGTACTGAAAAATTACAGCAAAGGAGAGGAAGCACTGCATGTGTTATCACGTTGATTTGCACCAAAATGGATGAAACTGATTTACAGCAGTCTATGTTCCCTACAATATGCCTGAAACTTACCTGACTTTGTGTTATACTGTGATGATTGAACTGAATTGAGAGCCTTAATTTTAATAGGACAAACCATTTGGCTCATTACTTATGTCCATCACAAATAATCATAAGATATAGCACAAAAAGGCAGGTTAAAGCAGCGTTATTGAAAGGTTAATATGAATAATGATCAAATATGCTCAATAATAAATTCATTTATACTGGCAAAAATCCTGCGTGGCCCATTTTGCACAAAGTATTTCTCACAGGGCTTCAATTTGTCCTGAAGGACACTGTTCTGGAAAACTTCTACTTATGCATCCTCCACACAAGGACAACCATGAACACACACAAGACACTTGTGTTTTTCAGCAGCCTTTATGTTTAAATTAATCAGATTTAACAAATTTCATTAACAGCATTGCTGTAATCAACCTATATTTCCAGTAATAAGCACAACTGATCAAACACAGCCTTCAGCTTTCACTACAACTGCGACAAAGTTTGAGGATACTCTGGTCCTCTGTATAGTCATGAAGAACATGTCTTTGGATTGCAATAACTATATATACATTTTTATTGGAACAAAAATCTGACCTCTTAATGCATCTGTGTCTGTGCAGGCAGGTCCGTGCAAATAAAAAGTTGTCTAATCTTTAAACTGCATATACAATTTTTGAAGTTGCTTTTTGTCCTGACGTAAAAACTAACTACACACTGTAAAAACAGACACGATTACTGCCATTATTTAAATGAGCTGTCTGGCAGGTCCTGCAAAGTTTGGCCTGAGCTGAAGACTGAATGTTCTTTCTCTTCTGTCCATGTTTGTCTTCTTCTTCTCTTCCAGCTTCATGTACTAGGAATTTCTACCCAAAACAAGCCAATCTGAAACACATTAACTCTCAAAGTGCTGCAAAATTTCTCATTTAAATTAACATAATAAAATATACAGTGATGAGAGCAACATGACTGAGACCGATATAAAAATATGACTGTAAATTTGCCTGGTTTTGTGACTTTTTATTTCATAGGCACAGGAGGACAAGGATCACAGGGTTGTCAAAGCTGACTTTTTGAGTCATGTGACACTGCTGAATGTGCAACAGGGAGGACGTGCTTGTATTTTGGAGTGATGGTGATCTGTACCCTTAAAGTGTATGGATCTGATATGACAACACGGTGGAGCGGGGAAGCATCCTGATGATCCTTTGATTGAGGGGCTGTGTTTTTTGCAGCTTCAGAGTCTCTTGGGCTGTCCACTGGATAAAGTTTATCACCTGGATGAGTAAGTAGTCCAAGAGAGAGAGAGGAAAGATTAAACATAGATAGGTGTAAATCATTAAATGATAATGATAAAATCTGCACCTGGCAGCAGCGATATATGATGTTCATCATTTGATACAACAACGGGCATCCACTGCTCGCAGCCCGCTGTGGCACGCTGGCTGGCGAAGTTGTGGAGATCATTTAGTAGAGGGAAGTGGCACAGGCGGCTGAGTTCATAGAACTGTGGAGGCGCAATCCACAACTCCTGTGCCTGGTAGCTCTGCAAGATCTCTGAGGGTGTGGACCACTGAAACACACAGATGGGGTTAGTGTTTTAGAACTGCAACACTGTGATCTTACCTTTGATTTGGTACACAATATCAATCAGCTGGTACAAAGACACCCGAAAGAGCTAGTGTTATTTACCCACTGAAACTAATTTTACCACATTTTCTGTGTAATTTCAGCTGCAAAACCCCATTTTTGAATTACTCACGCTGACTTATCCTTGTGTAACCAGTGGCCCCTGGAAGATTTTAATGATTGGTAGAGGAATTGTATAAAGAAGTTCAGTGTCAGGTGATATCAGTTCTTATCGTGGGAGGTCAGAGAAGATGCTAGCTTCACAGTGTGATTTTCTGAGATCACACTTTTTTTTTATGAGGAACATTATTTAAGAGGCAAGTTGACTGCACTGGGAAAATTTAAAAAGGAGCAAGTATCAAACCACTTCTTAGGTCTATGACATTTTCCAACTGTGCTTCTTTAAAAAAAACAAAAACGAACTCTGTGTCGTAAAACAGAAATCATGATTGTCAAGAAACTGATTCACAAGGCGGTAAGCATCACTATCAAGAATTTGGAGGTGTTTCCGTTAGTGAGGGACAGGAGGTCACTGAACAAACTGCTCTCCACCACAGACAATCTCACCCACTCCACTCCGCACTACTGAGGCAGCAGAGCTCCTTCAGACTGATTCAAACACACTGCCATAAAGAATGATTGTGGAAATCAATCCTATATTTCTCTATAAAACTGTACAATAAGGTTTTGTTCTGTCACAGGTGAACATACCTGTCAGGAATAAGATCTAAAACACACATTTTTGTATTATACCCTTTCATGTTTACTTTTATTAATTTTTTTGTAAATGCAATTTACACTATTCTCTTGCATTCGCTTCAGTTTTACTCTTTGTTTGTTATCATTGTAGTCTATGTAAATTTTTGCACTATTTAACAGTATAATTCCCTTACTGTGCACCTGTGGCACTTATACATTCATTTGGTTGTTTATTTACTGCAGACTGTGCTGTTTTTATTCCTTATCCCACTGCTGTAACACAATCATTTCCTTTCTGGGATCAATAAAGTATTTAGCAGTGATTACTGAAAGGTCTTAATTTTGTTCTCCGAATTCATTTCCTGTTACATTTGGAGCATTTCTTTGCTTTACTTTGTCCCCTGGCATTGCATGGGCTGTGGACAAAAAGATCTGCAGGTCTGTCTAATAAGAATAAATTGACATCTCTTGTTTTCTGTAAGCTATAAGCAAAAGGTTGATAGAGGCTGTGTCCTACCACACCAGGCAAGACCCTCGGTGCAAGTTGTGCAAAGATGCTCCTGAGATGACCACATAACAGCAGCGTGCAAGATGCTAGCAGGCAGGGGATACATGGAACCCTATAACCAAGTGCCTGGCATAGTATACAGGGACATCTGTGCTGAGTATGGCTATACTATATCTTTGCTAAATAATATGGCCATACCAAGAGATAGAAAAATCAGAAAGGAGCCACCCCTCAGTGGCTGTAGCTCAGGAGTCAGTTGCTCTACCAGATCCCAGATTTTAGTTGGGATACTGTTGGATTATATGACTGACCCCCTTTTTAATGAATTGGTAAGCAGGTTTTGATGGTCACGTGTGCGTTTCATGCGTCTATAAAGAATATAAATTAATCTGGCTGGATATATGTAATCACCTGAAAACGCTCAATTTCCTTATCATCTTGTAGCGTATGCGGAATCTCCTGCAAGCAGCAGATGAAGAAAGCTGTGTCAAATCTCGTCGTCCCATATCGGCCTGCTGGAGTCAGCCAGTTGCTCCACTCATGTAAAGCCCAGATGTTAGGCAACACTTGCAGCTCTCTACACATCCTGATAAAGTTGGAGGGGTTCTGGTTAACCAGAGCCCTCCACTTGGTGAGCTCACTGCTGCACAGATCATTCACCCCGTAGCGCTCAATGTAACCAAAGTCCTTTATGCTTTTTAACATTTTTTTCTCCTCTGTTTTGGGAGCAACCAGAAGTACGCCAGATTCCTCAAATGTTTCCCTCAACGCGCAGATCCGGAGGGCGACTTCTCCCGGGATGGGAGAGCCTAGTTTCAGTCGGTCTGTAGCAAAGATTGGAGGTCTGGTCTCCAGAGGCTGTTTGACACTTCTTAACCCGAAAGTCAGGGAGTTAGTGAAAGATCTGAAAATGTCCAGCCACTCACTGGAAAAATCCGATGCGTCCACCACTCCCCCAGGAAACACATAAGCATTGGGCATGAATCCGCTTTTACCGCTTCTTTTAAGCAGCAAAACGTCGTAATCAAAGAGGGACCTGTGGGGCAGATGTGACTGTCCAGAGTCGCTTTCCCCTGTCAGCGGTGCTCTCGGGGTGAAACCACGCCCGCGTCCTGCGGCTAAAATCAGAGTGGCCGCCTCTTTCCAGTGCTTCAGTGTCGTGTTCATCCTAAACCAGCAGCGGTTTCATTCAGTCTAAAAAGTTTCAGCCTCTGACCTCTGTACTTTCACCGTCAGCTGGCTGGTAGCTTTGTTTTGGTGGAAGTCACATGATTCGGGGAACTGGGGACAGAAGCCGTTATCGCCATCTACAGGCTGGAAGATCAACAATAACACGATCCTTAAATACAATTTATAACAGTTTTTCAGCATCTATCTATCTATCTATCTATCTATCTATCTATCTATCTATCTATCTATCTATCTATCTATCTATCTATCTATCTATCTATCTATCTATCTATCTATCTATCTATCTATCTATCTATCTATCTATCTATCTATCTATCTCAGTTATAATGATGTGTCGTGGTTACTTTGCTGTAAAACGAAAAAAAAGTCTTTTAATTAAAGGCAGCTAAATTGCAAAATGTAACATGATTTTAAATAGAAGTAAATATGTAATTACAATATGTAATGTTACATGTAATGCCCTAAATCTGATTTTTTTAGGCTTTAATACAGCAGTTTTATTCCATTTTACTTATTTAGTAATTATTAAGCTTTTATTGAATTGTGTAGCTTCAATGTTTTTTAAACTATATATATCTGTAAATATTTGTTTTCAACATAGCTCTACCCATGAATCATATATTGGTAACTTTCCTGTCCTGGGTTTGCAACATAAAAATGAAAAAGCCAATAACACTCTAGAGTTGAAACTTTGATTTTCCAAGTATTTCAGTAAAGGCTTATGGGAGTAAGGGACTGTTTCTGGAGTTTCAGTGAATGAAAGTGTCTGCCAATCTGTCAAACTGAAAGTTCTCACTGCAGTAAATACTCTTACTTTCTCACAAACTGTTCTAAATTTTGTTGGTGAAAACTCACTCAGTCAGATCCTAAACCCCCTCCCCCTTGTATTTGTCTGAAACGTGGTCATAAGTTCTGGGTCTCAGGGTTACTGAGTTCATATGCCAGTGTGTTTTTGTGTTAGCAGATTATAACTGTGTCTGCGGCAAAGGTTCAAATTCTCCTTAAAGCGTTTTAAACATTTCCTTTGTATTCGGTAGGTACTCCAAAAGCTGCAAGAACTAGAGGAAGCCAGTGTTTGAAGTTAAAATAAAATCCTGGTTACATTCCCTCTTGGTGCCCACTCTTTTATGTGGTCTTTTTTTTTTTTTTTTTTTTTGCAGATGCAAACATAGTTGTCTCTCTAGTTTTTCCCTCTTGATTAATTCCCTCACTTCCATTCTGATAGTTTCAGCAATCTTCCTCAAGGAATTTATTCAGTCCTTTTATTGAAGATATTATTGCTTAGATATTAAACATGATTGAGACGAGGATTTTTATTCTCTCACTGATAAATTCAAAATTTTTCACAAAAAGTAGCCCACAATGCAAATCTCAGTTGTTCTTGGGTTTCTTTAGATCATGGCACACTGTAAAATGTAATATTGTGTTTAATTAAAAATATTAAATGGGCTGAACTCAATTTTTATCAATTTGTTATTAGAACTCGATTTAAATAAGTTACCAGTACTTTTTATGCAAAAATGCTGATAAACTCAATTTATTTGAGTTGTCTAAACTTAGAAAAACTAAGTAAGCTGGAAGTTTTGCTTCTCAGGGCGGAAGGATGAAAAATGTGTTTTGAAAATGCCACATGACTACCTCCTCCTCCCTCTCGGATCAGTCCACATGTTCATGGTGCCAGCATTTGTTATGGGATATGTTGAGCAAACCTGGAGAAGCGTCAGCTCAAGAGATTATTGTCATTGCTGTGAATCTTTACCTGATACACTGACTTGGTGAGTAAATGTTTACTGTTGAGCTAGTTAATAGGTATGCCCTCGTTGTCATCTGTTGTGATTTTATTTTGAAAGGATGCTTCCTGTTATTCTGCAGAGTGCACGCGAGAGTTCAATAATAAAAACTAAGTGTTGTTCCGGTGAAAAGCCGATGCCCCACGTGTGATTATTCCTCCGTCTAGACAATATAAGTATCTTCAATATTCATGCAGATTCCGCCGGAAGACCCGTCTCTGCTAACATTTACTCTTATTCAAACTGATTTTGCGGCTTCTCTTAGTTTAGCACCAGGTTTATAATCTTGCTAGCTAGTTAGTGTTAGCCTAGCGTTGCTGCTGCCGCTGGGGTCATGTTACTTAAAAATTAACACAACAGCCTTAAAAACCTTACATAAAACTGTGTCGGTGAAATTTTCTGTTGATTGTTTGAAATAAAAAAAAGTGAGATAAGAGCCCAGACAAAATTCTTTGGGAGGTGCAGCTGTTAGGGGTGGGGGTATTTTCAATCCATAGCCATAACCAACTAACTAACTAACTAACTAACTAACTAACTATATATCATGTTTAACCTGAGTAGCAAAAGAGTGCAGGGGGGTTGAAAAGAATAGCCAGAAGTTAGCTGTGCTCCCGGACTCTATCGAGCCTTGACCTCCCGGTCAGCTGCTGGTGGATAACAGAGCTCTCCGAAAACGTGGAAGCACTTTTGCAAATATGTGATATTTTGATAAATGAAGTAGATATTTCAGCATTACACATAAAAAATGTTTTAAGAAAGCAATTAAGTTCATGTTCCAAAAAATATGATTGTTTGCTTGCAGGACACCAGGAGAGATGAGTCCTCCGTCACAGATAGTGTGGTCAGTGAAGATGGTCGCCTGCAGGTTCAAGCTCATTGCATCTCCAACCCACATCCACTGCCACTGTACTTAAGGGAAGTTAAAGACTTTCTTCTAACGGCGCTTGAGGGTTCCTCACGGCGCCAGAATATTAGAATATCGGGTATTAGAGAAGGATCCGAAGGCAGTAATATTGAGGATTACGTGAAGAATCTGTTGTCTGAAGCTCTGGACATTGAGATGGGAGATTACTACGAAATAGATAGAATCCATCGAGTGGGGCCAGCTTTTCCGAAGCCCACTGCGGACTCCAGACCGAGACACATTATTGTTCGCTTCCTACGGGATAAAGCCAAGATGTCCGTGCTGGCGGCTGCCAGAAAAAAGGGGCAGATCGTTTGGAAAGGCATGAGAGTTCTTTTTTTCCAGGATTATGCTCAGGAGGTACAAGAAAAACGCAGGAAGTTTGATGAGGTGCGCCGCTTGTTGCAACAGTACAAGATTGGCTATTCTCTTCGTTTTCCGGCTGTTATGACTTTTTCAGTGGATAACCAGTATCATCAGTTTTCCAACCCAGCTGAGGCTAAGCAATTTCTAAGCGGCCTGGATTTGGTTAACATTCCGGGTGATGTAGATTAAGAGGATTTGATAAGCTATGGGTTGGTTTACTTCTGAGGGGGGGGGAGATGTAAGGAGGGACACCATCTGGGAATTTTTTTTGAGTGCCACGGACCTGCGATTTTTTTATGTTTTCATGTTCTTTTGTTTTTTTTGTTTGTTTTTTTTTTTTTTTTTTTTTTTTCTCTTTTCTCGTGTTTGGTTTTGTTGTTGGTTTTGATGGTATGGT
This sequence comes from Aulonocara stuartgranti, assembly GCF_965226115.1. Taxonomy (NCBI): domain Eukaryota; kingdom Metazoa; phylum Chordata; class Actinopteri; order Cichliformes; family Cichlidae; genus Aulonocara; species Aulonocara stuartgranti. The sequence goes on along the minus strand of NC_138939.1, from coordinate 13,794,222 downwards.
ACCAACTGTCCTGTATAGACCTAATTTTTGGATCATTGGGTTGTCTCATGTTACTGGCTCTAAGAGTTGTTATATGGGTAAATGGGATATTCCTCTGGATAAATTTGTATAATAATTCGGCTCACATGGTGTTATGGAGTTATGTAAAATTGTGTCGTGGAATATAGCGGGTTGTCATAATGTTATTAAAAGGAAGAAAATCCTCACATATCTGAAACAGAAAAAGACTGATATAGCCCTGATTCAGGAGACCCATCTTGATGAGGCCGAATCATTAAAGCTTAAAAGAGACTGGGTGGCGCAAGTTTATTTTAGTGCATTTTCGGCTAGAAAAAGAGGGGTGGTCATATTGATTAGAAGAAACTTGGATTTTCAGGTCTTTAAGCATTATACAGATCAGGAGGGTAGATGGGTGGTTTTGGATGCATGTTTACAGGGGCGGAAAATGACATTGGTCAATATATATGCTCCTAATTCTCCTCAGCCACAATTTTTTCATGAAGTCTGTAACATGGTGCGGACTATAGGTAACACACACATTGTAATTGGGGGAGATTTTAACCGGGTCAGGGATGTCTTATTGGATAAATCTTCTTGTACTGGACTAAGCAAGGACCCAACAAACGCTGCGGTGGACGTGATGTCAGAGGAACTGAGTCTAGTAGATATATGGAGACTTCTTCATCCTCAAGAAAGAGATTATACCTTTTTTTCGCATCCTCACTCAACCTACTCCAGGATAGATTACTTTTTGGTGTCCCGTTCTTTGGCAAGTCAAACTATTGGGTCCTCTATTGGTAACATTGCTATATCGGATCATGCTCCCATTGACCTTGTTCTTACTGACACTGATAATATTAAACCGTCACCTAGGTGGCGCTTGAATAACTCAATACTGAAGAATAAGGGTCATTGTGAATGTATAAGGGAAATGATAAAGGAGTTTTGGTTGTACAATGAGGGCTCTATTGACGACGTTGGAATGACCTGGGATGCTTTTAAGGCCTATTTGAGGGGGCGCCTTATTCAATATTGCTCCTTGATTAAAAAAGCTGAGAGGGATAAGCTGATGAAGTTGGAACAGGATATCAAGGAGCTTGAAAAACAACATATGTTGCTCCCAGAGAGGGACTTATGGAACAAATTAATTAAATTTAAATTTGAGATGAATAGCATATTGGAGAAAAAAGTGGAATATGCAATGTTTTGTCTAAATCAGAAGTACTTTGAACAAGGGGAGAGAACAGGTAAAATGTTGGCACACAGGGTTAAGCAGATAAAATCTAGTAACCTTATACCATCTATTTTTGATCCTAGTAATAATAATAAGTTGACTACTAGTAAAAAAGAAATAAATGATATTTTTACTAAATATTATCAGGAGCTGTACACTTCTAATGGACTGGTGGAGGAACAGAGGCTGTCAGATTTCTTCTCTTCTATTAAAATTCCCAGCCTGTCGGAAGATCAAAGAAGTATATTAGAAGGTAAGATTACATTAATTGAAGTTAAGCAGGCAATCGGCAGCCTTAGAGTGGGTAAATCTCCAGGTAATGATGGATTTCCATCAGATTTTTATAAGGTGTTTGTGGACGAACTAGCTCCAAGACTACTGTCGGTATATCAAGATGCGTTTCAAAGAGGGAGACTACCGTTTAGTATGCGATCGGCAGTGATCACGTTATTACATAAAAAAGGGAAAGACCCACAGCATTGTGGGAATTATCGCCCAATTTCATTAATTAATGTGGATGAAAAAATTATTTCTAAGATATTAGCTTTTAGGCTTGAAAAAGTTCTTCCGTATTTGGTGCATAGGGATCAGGTCGGTTTTGTGAAAAATAGAAGCTCTGCGGATAATCTACGTAGGATATTGCATATACTCTGGAAGAGCAGGACTAAGCTAGACCCTGTCGTTGCCTTCTCTTTGGACGCAGAGAAAGCTTTTGATAAAGTTGAGTATCCTTTTCTGTTTCATACCTTGAAGAGATTTGGTTTCGGTCCCTTTTTTAGGCAGTGGATTCAGGTGGTATACACAGATCCAATGGCTACAGTTATTACCAATGGGATAATGTCACCCTCATTTTCGTTAAGTCGGGGTACTAGACAAGGTTCACCCTTATCACCTCTCATTTTTGCTCTGTTTTTGGAGCCTTTAGTCATTGCTTTACGTGAATGTAAGAAAATTAGAGGGGTGGATTTGGGTCAAGAAGAACATAAAACTTTTTTGTATGCAGATGATATTTTACTGATTTCAACTAACCCAGAACAGGCCGTTCCTGCAATTTCCTCAATTATTGATTCTTTCTCTGTAATCTCTGGATACACTATAAATTGGTCTAAGTCTGAAGCTATGCCTATTTCTAAATTGTGTCCGCCTGTTATGAGGAGTTCATGGCATTTCAAGTGGATGCCCGAGGGTCTGACTTATTTGGGGATTAAATTGACCCCTGGTTTAGACAACATAATGAAAGTAAATATTTCCCCAGTGATTCAAAACATCCGTTCGCTGTTGCAGAATTGGGTTAAAATAAATCTGTCCCTTTTGGGCAGAATTAATTTGGTGAAGATGATTATTGCCCCTAAACTTCAGTACTTTCTTCACATGTTACCGATAGCAGTCCCACATAATTTGCTAAAGCTTTATAATACATGTGTAGAGGGTTTTGTGTGGGCAGGTAAAAAGCCATTGTTCAATCGGTCTAAATTATATGCTGCTAAAGAGAGTGGTGGGTTGGCATTGTCTAAGATGGTCTGGTATCATTATGCTTTCTCCCTCTCTCAGTTAGTTAAGATACATAATTCCTCTACTGATAAGCCATCATGGGTTGGGATTGAGGAAAGTCTTGTGGCCCCTTCGTCTTTAGAGGCCTTCCTTACTCAGAAGGGAAGGCCAGTACCGTTTAAAGATCCAGTACTGTCTTTCATGCAAGAGACCTGGCTTAGAGCTCACCAATATACCAACAGCAGCCCTTATCTCACCGCTAGAGCCTCTATTTGGTATAATAAGAAAGTATTAATAGGTAAGAAACCGGTCTGGTGGGAGGCCTGGGCTAGGACAGGTATTAATCAGATGGGGGACCTATTTGGGCAGACTGGCATGAAATCGTTTGCAGAAATCAGACGAGAATTCAATTTGGATCCAAGGGAAATTTGGAGGTTTTTTCAAATAAGACATTGTATTAAAGCCATTTTGAAAAATAATCTAGACCCTCCATCTAGTGTTCAGAAGATGTTTGCAACCCCTGACAATAACAGAATCAGGGCATCTAAATTTTATGGGAGCTTCAGAGAGGCACACGCTCCCAGTTTGGGGGGACTGAGGCGGTGTTGGGAGAAAGATCTGGGTATCCAGATCTCAGAGGACAGTTGGAAGATGCTGATCTCATCATGGTATGTCTGCTCACCTGAAACACAGTCTCAACTTATCCAGTACAAGTTGCTTCACAGAAACTATTGGACACCCAGTAAATTAGTCAGGTTGAAGCTCGCAGATAAGGACATTTGTTGGAAATGTCAGCAGGAAGTCGGGACTCTAGTTCATATGTTGTATACATGTCGGAAAAATGATTATTTGTGGGATGGGATCATCAACTTGGTGAATGATATTTTTAAACTTAATCTTTCTAAATCTCCAGCTATATGCGTCCTGGGCCTACTACCTGACGATAACACTCTCTCAAAAAAACAGAGATTGTGGATGCGTCTGGCTTTTATAACTGGTTGCAGGGTAATTCTTAGGCATTGGAAGTCATCCAGCCCCTGTTCTTTCAAGGAATGGACCGAACAAATGTCTAGGATGGCATCATATGAACGGGTTATGTATAGAATGAAGGGAAGAGAAGATATTTTTGAGCAGGTCTGGGGTCCCTTTTTGCGGTACATTGACAATGTCTCTTAGACATTATGATAAATGGTCTCTTAGAGGGATATTTCATGTGTCATTGGTATTTTGGTTGTTGTCTTTTTTTTTTTTTTTTTTTTCTTTTTTTTTTTTTTTGCACCAGGGGGTTTTACCCTTATTCGTTTTTGTTTTTGCTGATGTTCTCCAGGAGGCGGTGTATTATTTTGTTTCTCCTGGGTTTTATTTATTTTATTTATTTATTTATTTATGTAATTTTTTTTTTTTTTTTTTTTTTTTTGGTGTGTTGTTTGTTTGCTTGTCTTAGTTTGTTTGTTTGTTTAGAAATGGACAGAGAACTGACAGTATGATTATTGCAGTTGTATATTTATTTATTAATGTTTCTGTCCATCCAAAAATATTAATAAAAAAAAAAAAAAAAAAAAAAAGACTTTCTTCTGCACCTACATTTGGATCACATCGATCCATGATAGTCATTCAGGCAGTAATGCCTGGACTGGAAACAAGCATCCTTAAAACATTACAACATTCCAGCTCATGTGTTGGAATGAAAAACAAATGTGTTGTTTAAATCAGAGACTGCACTTGTGACAGAACAATAAATATTTTATTTTGATTATATAAGTAATGTAAGTACAAAACAGACTTGTGGTAGGCCTAAACTTATTTTCAGAATAATTACATCTGAGACTTTGTTTCATTGGGAGATTATAACAGTGATATAACAGTGTTGTTCAGCAGAACAGTGTCCAGTATGTTGGCTGTTATACTTGGTTGTGTTTGAAAATAAAAGTTGGGCTGATTTTAACATCATTACAAAAAGTTTTGTTAATTATTTTTAATCATATTCAGGTTACCACAAATTGTTTTTTCATTTAGTTGAACTTGAAATGTTTGTCAGTAGGTAAACAATTAGTCAAAGGAGCTTGCAAAGAAAAGCGTCTGGACTTCTTTAAGTTACTTGAAGACGTTTCACCTCTCATCCGAGAAGCTTCTTCAGTTCTAAGGTCAAATGGTGGAGAGTCCCAGATATAAACCTAGTGGGAGTGACCCCCCACAGAGGGACAAAAGGACCCCCTGATGATCCTCTAATCGCTTGAGCCAGATGGCTTCTTTCACTCCTCTTTCAAACCAAAGAAAGAGGAGTGAAAGAAGCCATCTATGTCCACTGTGAGCGACCATCTTTGAACAGAGGTGGTGGTTTACGACACCAACTCTCTGCCATCTATAATCCAGTTTTGAGATCCCTTCCCAGACGCCTTAACGCCCACTCACATCCTGGGCCACCTGAGCTCAGGAATTCGCATGATAAGGTGGGGCCAGGTTTCACAATGAACTCACCCAAAACTCTGGCTGATTGGGACCCACACCCAGTTTCACACCTTGGCTCAGGCGATTAGAGGATCATCAGGGGGTCCTTTTGTTCCTCTGTGGGGGGTCACTCCCACTAGGTTTATATCTGGGACTCTCCACCATTTGACCTTAGAACTGAAGAAGCTTCTTGGATGAGAGGTGAAACGTCTTCAAGTAACTTAAAGAAGTCCAGACGCTTTTCTTTGCAAGCTCCTTTGACTACGATGACCTGGATGACTGAGAACCTTCACAGACGTAAACAATTAGTATTGTACAGTCAGAAATATCAAGTTATTCTTAATACTGCAGACTTGCAATGAATAAGTTGTCCTAACAGTCATCTTAAGTAAGCTTTACTTAGTTTTTTTGAGGCAACGAGTTTCCTCAATTGTTTTGAGTTCTGGGAACTAACAAGGCTGTACAGTGTACTCAAAATGAGTAAGTTGCCCTAACTTGGTCATCTTACGTAAACTTGATCCAATTTTCTTGAGTTCTGGGAACAAATGAGCCTGTATAGAGTACTCAAAATAAATAAGTTGTCCTAATTTAGTCATTTTTAGCTTAGCTTTACTCAATTTTTTTTGAGGCAATGAGTTTCCTCAATTTTTTTGAGTTCTGGGAACTAATTAGATTTTACAGTGCATGATGTGCTGCTTTTTGATATCTTTTAAATTACTAGTTTGTTAGACAGGTTCTATTTATGTAATTTCTTTTTTTCAACAGATTTGGCAGGGATTTTGAACTGAGATTTCCCAAAAATGTGGTTAATCATATTTTTCAGGAAAGGTCGCATCAAGCTGAGGAACATACAAGTGGAGCCAACTCAACTCAAGCAGCTTGAACATTATAGGCCTTTTTAATATCCTGCCAATTTCAAAGTTACATACGAGTAGCAGGAACAATGAAGACAGCAAAAGTGTCTAGGAATTCTAGTTTAACACTAAACACTTTTTCATCAATCAGAGGGTATATTCCTTTGTAATTGTTGTAGTAATCCTCCTCACCTTTGTTGTTGTTTTTTTCTTGTGACACATTGATGGTGGTAGAGTTAAACATCTCCTGGAGGACAGAATGTTCAGACCAGCATTGTTTCAATGTGTTGTTTACCTGCTGCAAAAATCACAAAGAAGCACATAGTAGCATTCCCGGTAAGACCCAGTAAAGTGTGAACTTGTATAAATAATTGATCCTGTGTTAACTTCTAAAGTTGTTGAGACACATAATGGACCCCAATCTGTACAAATATACACATTCTTAACTCACTCAAAACCAAATATAATTCTAACCAGATCTGAAGTTAGTTTGGTTTTTCACCTTATTATTATTTCAAACTTAATCTCAAAAATGACATGAAATCATTCCATTTCACTGATGGATCGACAGGCCAAGATACAACTAATAAAATACATGTGGACAGAGGTTGTTAAGGAAAATGTTCTAAAACACTTCTTCAGTAAAGCCTCCAGACTGAGACTCGCGCTGAGCTTTGCCCTGGTCTTTATTTATA